>NC_072424.2:58516250-58824921 GCF_028878055.3 Symphalangus syndactylus | reverse complement strand
CTTTCACTATACATAAAAATCTACTCTAAGTTGATTAAAGACTTAAACTTAACACCCAAACCATAAAACCCCTAGAGGAAAACATGGGGAAAATGCTTCATTAGTTTTGACAATGATTTCTTGGATATAACACCAAAAGCACAGGCAACAAAAGCAAAAATAGACAAGTGGGACTATGTCAAACTAAAAAGTTTCTGTGCAGCAAAGAAAACAATTAACAGAGTGAAAAGGAAACCTATGGAATGGGAGAAAATATTTGCAAGCCATATGTTTGATAAGGAGTTAATATCCAAAACATATAAGGAATTTCTACAACTCAATATCAATGAACAAACACACAAAGCAGACAAACAAAAACCCCAGTATAACCTGATTAAAAAATAGGCAAAAGACTTGAATAGACATTTTTCCAAATAAGACATACAAATGGCCAACAGGTATATGAAAAGATGCTCACCATCTCCAATCATGAGGGAAATGCAAATCAAAACCACAATGAGATATCACTTTATACTTGTTAGGATGGCTATTACCCAAACCAGAAAATAACAAGTCTTGGTGAGGATGTGGAGAAATGGGAATTTATGAGCACTGTTGGTCAGGATGTAAGATGATGCAGCCACTATAGAAAACAGTATGGGGGTTCCTCAAAAATTTAAAAATAGAACTACCATCTGATCTAGCAATACCGCTTCTGGGTATTTATCCAAAAGAACTGGAAATAGGATATTGAAGAGATTATTTGCAGTTGGATGTTCATTGTAGCATTATTTACATTATTCACATCATTCAATAGATAGAAACAACATAAATGTCCATTAATGGATGAATGGATAAAGAAAATGTGGTATAGTATGATCTCACTTATATGTAGAATCTAAAAATGTTGAACTCATAGAAATAGAAAGTACAATGGTGATTGCAGAGGCTGGTCAGGGATGAGGATAGACAGAAAAAAGAAAAACATTGGTCAAAGGGTACGAAGTTCCAATTTGATAAGAAGAATAAATTTTGGTGGTCTGTTGCACAGCATGGTGACTATAGGTAATAATAACATATTTAAAAACAACCAAATGAGAGGATTTTCAATTTCTTACCACAAAGAAATGATAAATATTTGAGGTAATGGATATGCAAATTTGCCGAATTTGATCATTCCACAAAGTATACCTGTATCAAAACACTACATTGTACCTGATAAATATATACTATTATTATCTGTCAATTAAAATATAATAAAAAAGGAAAATGATATATATGTAGATATTATGGAATAGTCAATTTTTTTGTCTCCTTTATAACAAAATGTCATTGTACCTATAGTAACTATAGCGCTTTCCTAAGTCTTGAATCAATTCTAACAAACTTTTTTTTTTTATTATACTTTAAGTTTAGGGTACATTTGCACAACATGCAGGTTTGTTACATATAAATACATGTGCCATGTTGGTGTGCTGCACCCATTAACTCATCGTTTAGCATTAGGTATATCTCCTAATGCTATCCCTCCCCCCTTCCCCCACTCCACAATAGGCCCCAGTGTGTGATGTTCCCCTTCCTGTGTCCATGTGTTCCCATTGTTCAGTTCCCACCTATGAGTGAGAACACGTGGTGTTTGGTTTTTTGTCCTTGTGATAGTTTACTGAGAATGATGGTTTCCAGTTTCATCCACATCCCTACAAAGGACATGAACTCATCATTTTTTATGGCTGCATAGTATTCCATGGTGTATATGTGCCACATTTTCTTAATCCAGTCTGTCGTTGTTGGACATTTGGGTTGGTTCCAAGTCTTTGCTATTGTGAATAGTGCCGCAATAAACATACATGTGCATGTGTCTTTATAGCAGCATGATTTATAATCCTTTGGGTATATACCCAGTAATGGGATGGCTGGGTCAAATGGTATTTCTAGTTCTAGATCCCTGAGGAATCACCACACTGACTTCCACCATGGTTGAACTAGTTTACAGTCCCACCAACAGTGTAAAAGTGTTCCTATTTCTCCACATCCTCTCCAGCACCTGTTGTTTCCTGACTTTTTAAGGATTGCCATTCTAACTGGTGTGAAATGGTACCTCATTGTGATTTTGATTTGCATTTCTCTGATGGCCAGTGATGATGAGCATTTTTTCATGTGTTTTTTTGCTGTATAAATGTCTTCTTTTGAGAAGTGTCTGATCATATCCTTTGCCCACTTTTTGATGGGACTGTTTGTTTTTTTTCTTGTAAATTTGTTTGAGTTCATTGTAGATTCTGGGTATTAGCCCTTTGTCAGATGAGTAGGTTGCAAAAATTTTCTCCCATTCTGTAGGTTGCCTGTTCACTCTGATGGCAGTTTCTTTTGCTGTGCAGAAGCTCTTTAGTTTAATTAGATCCCATTTGTCAATTTTGGCTTTTGTTGCCATTGCTTTTGGTGTTTTAGACATGAAGTCCTTGCCCATGCCTATGTCCTGAATGGTATTGCCTAGGTTTTCTTCTAGGGTTTTTATGATTTTAGGTCTAACATGTAAGTCTTTAATCCATCTTGAATTAATTTTTGTATAAGGCATAAGGAAGGGATCCAGTTTCAGCTTTCTACATATGGCTAGCCAGTTTTCCCAGCACCATTTATTAAATAGGGAATCCTTTCACCATTGCTTGTTTTTGTCAGGTTTGTCAAAGATCTGATAGTTGTAGATATGCGGCATTATTTCTGAGGGCTCTGTTCTGTTCCATTGGTCTATATCTCTGTTTTGGTACCAGTACCATGCTCTTTTGGTTACTGTAGGCTTGTAGTATAGTTTGAAGTCAGGTAGCGTGATGCCTCCAGTTTTGTCCTTTTGGCTCAGGATTGACTTGGTGATGTGGGCCCTTTTTTGGTTCTGTATGAGCTTTAAAGTAGTTTTTTCCAATTCTGTGAAGAAAGTCATTGGTAGCTTGATGGAGATGGCATTGAATCTATAAATTACCTTGGGCAGTATGGCCATTTTCATGATACTGATTCTTCCAACCCATAAGCATGGAATGTTCTTCCATTTGTTTGTATCCTCTTTTGTTTCATTGAGCAGTGGTTTGTAGTTCTCCTTGAAGAGGTCCTTCACATCCCTTGTAAGTTGGATTCCTAGGTATTTTATTTTCTTTGACACAATTGTGAATGGGAGTTCACTCATGATTTGGCTCTGTGTTTGTCTGTTATTGGTGTATAAGAATGTTTGTGATTTTTGTACATTGATTTTGTATCCTGAGACTTTACTGAAGTTGCTTATCAGCTTGAGGAGATTTTGGGCTGAGATGACGGGGTTTTCTAGATATACAATCATGTCATCTGCAAACAGGGACAATTTTACTTCCTGTTTTCCTAATTGAATACCCTTTATTTCCTTCTCCTGCCTGATTGCCCTGGCCAGAACTTCCAAGACTATGTTGAATAGGAGTGGTGAGAGAGGACATCCCTGTCTTGTGCCCGTTTTCAAAGAGAATGCTTCCAGTTTTTGCCCATTCAGTATGATATTGGCTGTGGGTTTGTCATAGATAGCTCTTATTATTTTGAGATATGTCCCATCAATACCTAATTTATTGAGAGTTTTTAGCATGAAGGTTGTTGAATTTTGTCAAAGGCCTTTTCTGCATCTATTGAGATAATCATGTGGTTTTTGTCTTTGGTTCTGTTTATATGTTGGATTACATTTATTGATTTGCATATGTTGAACCAGCCTTGAATCCCAGGGATGAAGCCCACTTAATCATGGTGGATGAGCTTTTTGATATGCTGCTAGATTCAGTTTGCCAGTATTTTATTGAGGATTTTTGCATCAATGTTAATCAAGCATATTGGTCTAAAATTCTCTTTTTTTTGTTGTGTCTCTGCCAGGCTTTGGTTACAGGATGATGCTGGCCTCATAAAATGAGTTAGGGAGGATTCCCTCTTTTTCTATTGATTGGAATAGTTTCAGAAGGAATGGTGCCAGCTCCTCTTTGTACCTCTGGTAGAATTCGGCTGTGAATCCATCTGGTCCTGGACTTTTTATGGTTGGTAAGCTATTGATTATTGCTTGAATTTCAGAGCCTGTTATTGGTCTATTCAGAGATTCAACTTCTTCCTGGTTTAGTCGTGGGAGGATGTATGTGTTGAGGAATTTGTCCATTTCTTCCAGATTTTCTAGTTTATTTGCATAGAGGTGTTTATGATATTCTTTGATGGTTGTTTGTATTTCTGTGGGATCAGTGGTGATATCCCCATTATCATTTTTTATCGCATCTATTTGATTCTTCTCTCTTTTCTTCTTTATTAGTCTTGCTAGCAGTCTATCAATTTTGTTGGTCTTTTCAAAAAACCAGCTTCTGGATTCATTAATTTTTTGAAGGGTTTTTTGTGTCTCTATTTCCTTCAGTTCTGCTCTGATCTTAGTTATTTCTTGCCTTCTGCTAGCTTTTGAATGTGTTTGCTCTTGCTTCTCTAGTTCTTTTAATTGTGATGTTAGGGTGTCAATTTTAGATCTTTCCTGCTTTCTCTTGTGGGCATTTAGTGCTATAAATTTCCCTCTACACATTGCTTTGAATGTGTCCCAGAGATTCTGGTTTGTTGTGTCTTTGTTCTCATTGGTTTCAAAGAACATCTTTATTTCTGCCTTCACTTCATTATTTACCCAGTAGTCATTCAGGAGCAGGTTGTTCAGTTTCCATGTAATTGAGCAGTTTTGAGTGAGTTTCTTAATCCTGAGTTCTAGTTTGTTTGCACTGTGGTCTGAGAGACAGTTTGTTATAATTTCTGTTGTTTTACATTTGCTGAGGAGTGCTTTATTTCCAACTATGTGGTCAATTTTGGAATAGGTGTGGTGTGGTGCTGAAAACAATGTATATTCTGTTGATTTGGGGTGGAGAGTTCTGTAGATGTCTATTAGGTCCGCTTGGTGCAGAGTGGAGTTCAATTCCTTGGTATCCTTGTTAATTTTCTGTCTCGTTGATCTTTCTAATGTTGACAGTGGGTTGTTAAAATCTCCCATTATTATTGTGTGGGGGTCTAAGTCTCTTTGTAGGTCCCTAATGACTTGCTTTATGAATCTGGGTGCTCCTGTATTGGGTGCATATATATTTAGGATAGTTAGCTCTTCTTGTTGAATTGATCCCTTTACCATTATGTAATGGCCTTCTTTGTCTCTTTTGATCTTTGTTGGTTTAAAGTCTGTTTTATCAGAGACTAGGATTGCAACCCCTGCCTTTTTTTGTTTTCCATTTGCTTGGTAGATCTTCCTCTATCCCTTTATTTTGAACCTATATGTGTCTCTGCACGTGAGATGGTTTTCCTGAATACAGCACACTGATGGGTCTTTACTCTTTATCCAATTTGCCAGTCTGTGTCTTTTAATTGGAGCATTTAGTCCATTTACATTTAAATTTAATATTGTTATGTGTGAATCTGACCCTGTGATTATGATGTTAGCTGGTTATTTTGCTCGTTAGTTGATGCAGTTTCTTCCTAGCCTTGATGGTCTTTACAATTTGACATGTTTTTGCTGTGGCTGGTACCGGTTGTTCCTTTCCATGTTTAGTGCTTCCTTCAGGAGCTCTTTTAGGGCAGGCCTGGTGGTGACAAAATCACTCAGCATTTGCTTATATGTAAAGTCTTTTGTTTCTCCTTCACTTATGAAGCTTAGTTTGGCTGGATATGAGATTCTGGCTTGAAAATTCTTTCCTTTAAGAATGTTGAATATTGGTCCCCACTCTCTTCTGGCTTGTAGAGTTTCTGCTGAGAGATCTGCTGTTAGTCTGATGGGCTTCCCTTTGTGGGTAACCTGACCTTTCTCTCTGGCCGCCCTTAACATTTTTTCCTTCATTTCAACTTTGTTGAATCTGACAATTATGTGTCTTGGGGTTGCTCTTCTCAAGGAGTATCTTTGTGGCATTCTCTGTATTTCCTGAATTTGAATGTTGGCCTGTCTTGCTAGATTGGGGAAATTCTCCTGGATAATATCATGCAGAGTGACTTCCAGCTCAGTTCCATTCTCCCCGTCACTTTCAGGTACACCAATCAGATGTAGATTTTGTCTTTTCACATAGTCCCATATTTTTTGGAGGCTTTGTTTGTTTCTTTTTATTCTTTTTTCTCTAAACTTCTCTTCACACTTCATTTCATTCATTTCATCTTCCATCACTGATATCCTTTCTTCCAGTTGATTGCATCGGCTACTGAAGCTTCTGCATTCATCATGTAGCTCTCATGCCTTGGTTTTCAGCTCCATTAGGTCATTTAAGGACTTCTCTGCATTGGTTATTCTAGTTATCCATTTGTCTAATTTTTTTTCAAAGCTTTTAACTTCTTTGCCATTGGTTCAAATTTCTGCCTGTAGCTCAGAGTAGTTTGATCGTCTGAAGCCTTCTTCTGTCAACTTGTGAAAGTCATTCTCCGTCCAGCTTTGTTCTGTTGCTGTTGAGGAGCTGCATTCCTTTGGAGGAGGTGAGGCACTCTGATTTTTAGAGTTTCCAGTTTTTCTGCTGTGTTTTTTTCCCATCTTTGTGTTTTTATCTAACTTTGGTCTTTGATGATGGTGACGTACAGATGGGTTTTTGTTATGGATGTCCTTTCTGTTTGTTAGTTTTCCTTCTAACAGACAGGACCCTCAGCTGCAGGTCTGTTGGAGTTTGCTAGAGGTCCACTCCCGACCCTGTTTGGCTGGGTGTCAGCAGCGGTGGCTGCAGAACAGTGGATTTTCGTGAGACCACAAATTCAGCTGTCCGATCATTCCTCTGGAAGTTTTGTCTCAGAGGAGTACATGGCCGAGTGAGGTGTCAGTCTGTCCCTACTCGGTGGTGCCTCCCAGTTAGGCTACTCGGGGGTCAGGGACCCACTTGAGGAGGCAGTCTGCCCCTTCTCAGATCTCAAGCTGCATGCTGGGAGAGCCACTACTCTCTTCAAAGCTGTCCAACAGGGACATTTAAGTCTGCAGAGGTTACTGCTGTCTTTTTGTTTGTCTGTGCCCTGACCCCAGAGGTGGTGCCTACAGAAGCAGGCAGGCCTCCTTGAACTGTGGTGGACTCCACCCAGTTTGAGCTTCCTGGCCACTTTGTTTACCTAATGAAACAACCAACTCAGCAATGGTGGGCACCCCTCCCCCAGCCTCGCTGCCGCCTTTGCAGTTTGATCTGGGACTGCTGTGCTAGCAATGAGCTAGACTCCGTGGGCATAGGACCCTCTGAGCCAGGTGCAGGATATAATCTCCTGGTGTGCTGTTTTTTAAGCCCATTGGAAAAGCGCAGTAGTAGGGTGGGAGTGACCAGATTTTCCAGGTGCCATCTGTCACTGCTTTCTTTGACTAGGAAAGGGAATCCCCTAACCCCTTGCACTTCCCGGGTGAGGTGATGCCTCACCCTGCTTCGGCTCGCTCAGGGTGCGCTGCACTCACTGTCCTGCACCTACTGTCTGGCACTCCCCAGTGAGATGAACCCGGTACCTCAGTTGGAAATGCAGAAATCACCCGTCTTCTGCATTACTCACGCTGGGAGCTGTAGACCGGAGCTGTTCCTATTTGGCCATCTTGGCTCCTCCCCTCTCAATTTTTTAAAAGAAGGAAATCTTATCATATGGTACAACATAGATAAACCTTGAGGACTTTATCTTAAATAAAATAAGCCAGCCACAGGGTACAAATACTGCATGATTCCACTTAAATAAGGTATAGAAAGTAAACTCATAGAAGCAGAAAGTAGTCAGAGTTTGAGGGGAGAGATAAATGAAAAGTTGCTCTTCAATGACTATAGAGTTTCAGATAAGAAGAAAAAGTTCTAGAGATCTGTTCTATAATAATGTGTATCTAATTAATGGTAATTAACAATAATGTGTATATGATTAACTGTACACATAAAATTTTGTTGCTTAGTAATAGTTGCAATAGAATAAAGGAAAACATCATAAATCACGTTCAGCACATGTATCCCAGAACTTAAAGTAAAAAACAAAACAAAATAAATCAGATTAGAAATTAAAAAAGAAAAAATATCATATAAAATGTTGTGAGACCACATAGTTTTAGTTAAAAGCATGGACTATCTAGTGAGAATGTCTGGGTTTGAGTCCCCAAATAGCTGTGTGATCTTGGACAGGAAACTCATCCTCATGCTTTATTTTCCTTCTCTGTATTTGGAGATAATAATAGTATTTACTTCATATTTTTTGGTAATGATTAAATAATTTAAAATATGAAAAGTGCTTAGAACAGTGTCTGGAACATAGTATTATATATTTTAGCTATTATCAGAATTAAGAATAAATTTTTACTTTTTACTTTCAAAATTACCAGAAAAACCTCCAAATTAACATAGATGTTTTTTCTTATCCAACCTAGAATATCACATTTGAGATTTAACCCCTTTGGTATCAATCTGGCTTTGTTCTGGGTTTATGTACTGAAAAATACTATTTTGTACATAATGATTCTTTGAATATACTTAACAATCACTGCTAAATTATAATGAGTAGAGGCAGCGCTGGAACCTATTTTGATATTTTGTGCCAAAGTCCATGACTCTTAAAATTAAATAGCTTCAGCTTGCAAAATTTTCAGTTCTTGTATCTTTATTCCACAAACTTCCATCATCCTCCTACTGTAATAATAGAGGAAAAGGCAGTAGAAAACCCACCCTTAGGTGCTCTTTCTCAGACAAGATCCTGCCAGGACTTGGGGAGAAAGGGCATGTTCCATAGAGGTTGGGCCCTGGAGGCTGTAATATACCGTGACTCTGGGACTGAAGTGTGTCTGAGAGAATCTCACCACATACAGCCTCCACAAGCGTGACCAAATTGAGCTTCGGGGTTAACACAAGTTAGAAGGCAGCAGTGATTCACCCAGGCTTAGGAGCACTTGAATTGGGCTGAACTTAAGGAGGCAGAGTTATAAAATCATGTGACAGCTCCTGTAGTGGCAGCAGGGAACAGCCACTGAGGCTTTAGAGGGCCTACATGCATTCTCTCTTTACCACCCTAAAATTATCCAGATTATTTTCCATTGAAATAATAAATTCTACTCCCCTGTGTGTGCACGTGCAACTTGCAGCATTCTGATCGGTATTTCATTTGGTCAGCCTAAAGGGCAAGGTAACTGGTTTGTCAGAGGCTATAAATATGTCATATTTAACATTTTCAACAACAAAAAGATATTTATTGAGCACTTACTGGATTCTACGTGTTAAAAATGTGATTCATTAATGTAGAAGTTAGTAGCATATTTTATGCTATTCATAAGAAAATACAGACCTTTCAATATAAAAAATGGGTGACTACAAGGAGTTAATAAAGATGTAGTCATACTGAATGCTTTACATTTTTCACTATGAGTGATTCATATATTTTCTACTGCTTGAATATTCCATGTCTTAAATCTAAGTATGTGGCCCTCTCAGGATCTAGAATGACTTTTTAAAACACAAAAACAATTTTATTCCTACCCTAAGAACCCACTTGAACAATTTTGAGTTGGCTGCAGTAGCAAATGAAGATCAGTACAGTGCATTATAAAGGAACACAAAAGTGCTAGGAAAAAGAGCCTGAGATAGAGCCTCCTTTCTTACCACTATAAAATTCCGGTCAAATAAGATACTCAGTATCCCTCAGCTGTAGAAAAGAGATAATCATTCTACCTTTTCAGGGTTCTTGCAGATATTAAATGAGATAATATTTAAGGCCATAATTTGGAAAATACAATGTGCTTATACAAATGTTAGATGTTATTATATGCTTCTTTTGGTTGCCTATATATACTCGAGACTATATAGAAGAAATGAAAATAAAATGAAATTTCCAATTCATTAAGGCAGTGCATAGTGGCTGTTTTAATGTCTACTAAAATTAGGTCTCTAATTATACAGATTAATTCTCCATGATGATCAAATGAGCTAGGAATTTTTATCATAAATGTATTGCAATAAAGTTATACTAAGAAAAATGTAACCAACCACATCATTAAAACAGAAAGAATTCAGCAAATTTCTTGGTCTCTGGAGGGATAGATATTCTCTTTTCTTTTAATTTAGACTCATTCAATGTTTCTAAGAGAAATTTTCTGGCCAATGCAAATCTGGAAGATTGGGAACGGCCTTTTTTAACAGTGCAAGTACTATCATATCCTATAAAAACATAAGTTTTAAAAAAATTGTCATATTTTGCCAATCTTTCCCCACTCTGGAGCTGTCGTTTTTTAAAAAAAAAAATCAAGCACAATATATTAAATCCAAAGTGTGAAAGGAAAATCAGTTTATTGTTAAATTTGATAAAACTTTGATAGTGACAGGCAACATTAAATATATTTAATAATCCCTAAAGTATGAGTTGAATTTTCTGGTGCTTTGTTGAGAGTTTTTACAAGGAATCTGTTCAATTAAGAAATATGATTACTGCTTAGTAACATAAAAAATAATTATCTGAAATACTGAGGGCACAATTAGTGTTTGGAACTGGATATTTGCATACCTACCTGAGAGGCCTGGGAAATCTCTGTGTCTTTCTTCTGTACTGGAGGTTTTCCATCTGCAGTCATTTCAATCATACAAACAACTCCAGGGCTGCCAACAGGCATTGTGTAGCTAAACATAAAACAGAAGAAGCCATTATGATATGTGTTATTGTCAAGAGAGGAGTAACTTCACATATGGATAGTAAATACTTCTTCATTGAGAGAGGTACTTTCTGGATCACAACAATCCTGAAATATGGCCCCAGCCAAGTGTGGATATTTTCAAGTAGATAAAAGATGTATTTCTTTTCTAACACTGCGTTTTATTTTCCTTCTCCCCTAGTGACTTTAAAACTGGACATGGAATGCTTTCAGAAAGTTAAACCTTCCACAAAATAAAAAGAGCTTCATGTGTATAAGTAGATATTGATAAATTTTAAGTGCTAACTGTGGTTGACATATGGTCTCCCTCATGTAGGAGATTGTTGGACAAGTCACATCAATGTTAAATGATGCTAAACTCCCTAGGTAGAAATTTCCCCTCCCTGGCCTACAGGGAAATTGAAATGGAATAAGAAATGAAAGGCTGCATATCCCTGAGCAGTGAGATTACACTGTGATACAGTTATCAGAACTCAGAAAGCATGCTGCTAATGTATCGGCTGGTACTGTATCTCAGAGATAAAAGTAGAAGGTTAAGGGAGTTTGTAGAATGAATAGCAAAAATGGTCAATACACAACTGAAAATTTATCAGAGTTTATAGAATGATGCAATCATATGAAAAGGTACATATACTAAGGTACTTGGCATATTTTTTAAACAGTTTATTTAGAGTTTTTAAAAAAATTCAAACAATATTACCCGGCACCTGCCATATTGTAACAACAGTAACTTGCATTGTTATAAAGTTTATTTCATAGAGATAATACAAATATGTTCGCTGATATTAACAGTGGCTGTTTCTGCATACTGAGAGTGTGGATGATTCATTTCTCATTTTTGCTTATTTGTATTTTTTAAATTTTGGACAATGATCACACTTATTTTTTATTTTTTATTTTGACCAGACTTTCTTGTTTGCCTGGGCCTGAGGAGTTTCCCAGGATATGGGACTTCCGGTTTTTTGTTTTTTTTTTTTTTGAGACAGAGTCTCACTGTGTCGCCCAGGCTGGAGTGCAGTGGCACAATCTCGGCTCACTGCAAGCTCCGCCTCCCGGGTTCACGCCATTCTCCTGCCTCAGCCTCTCCGAGTAGCTGGGACTACAGGCCCCCGCCACCGCGCCCGGCTAATTTTTTTTTGTATTTTTAGTAGAGACGGAAACCTGTTTGAGCCAGGATGGTCTCGATCTCCTGACCTTGTGATCCACCCGCCTCGGCCTCCCAAAGTGCTAGGATTACAGGCGTGAGCCACGGAGCCCGGCAGGACTTCCAGTTTTAAAACCAGAGAAGTTCCTGGCAGACCTGGAGAAGTTGGTCATTTTATTTTTAAAACAAAAAGTCAATTTTATTAAACAATTATTGGTTAAATAATTTAGTAATATTTTTTCTTAAAATAACTTTGTTGACTTAGTTGAATGAAAAAACAAAAAACAAACCCTAAGCTTCCTCTTTCCCTTACCCTTCTTAAAGGCACGACTGTGGGCTGGTTCCTTCTCCTTGCCTACTAGGTAATAAGAATCTGATATGATCCTTCCAGTAAATCATTCCACTACCGTTTTGGCTTCCACTTTAGTTTACCAAGGTCATTTCTAATTCTGATCAGATCACTGTTAAAAATTCTTGAATTCTGGCCAGGCGCGGTGGCTCACGCCTTTAATCCCAGCACTTTGGGAGGCTGAGGCGGGTGGATCACGAGGTCAGGAGATCGAGACCATCCTGGCTAACATGGTAAAACCCTGTCTCTACTGAAAATATAAAAAATTAGCCAGGCGTGGTGGCGGGTGCCTGTAGTCCCAGCTACTCGGGAGGCAGGAGAATGGCATGAACCCGGGAGGCGGAGCTTGCAGTGAGCAGAGAGCCTGCCACTGCACTCCAGCCTGGGCAGCAGAGGGAGACTCCATCTCAAAAAAAAAAAAAATCTTGAATTCTAAGAATTTCCCACTTAGTGTGACTTGTGCAAACTATATGAAGCATATTTGCCACCGGTGTGGATATGGCCAGATTGATATGTATGGATGCTTTTATACTAGAGATGGAGAGAACTGCTCTCAGGGAATGCACAAGACCTCTGCTTCTTTCATTCAGAGCTTGTTGAAATCTAACCTAGAACTGAAGCTCCACCAAAGGAAGCTATTCACACTATTTGCTTTCTGTTATTCCTTCTTTTCTCCCCCACAATCCTTCCACAAATGATAGTTTATATTATCTGCCTGGTTTATGTACTATGTTGGAAATTGGTATGCTGTCTTCCAGAATTTTTTCCACATGTTGATTCTTAATGTTCATTTTTATGATGTCTCATGCTTGCTTATAGACCAAATTGTGTCATAAGAAACAAAAAAACCCTATAAACAAATGAGATATTATGCCACATAAATCATTTGAGGAAAAGCCTAAGAGCATATCCCTTATGCCTCTTAAGTATTGCTGAGGCCAGCCGAGTCTAATGATTTAAAGACTTAAGGATCATATTTTGAGATAATCCGTTGACTGGCTGAGTGATCTTAGGCAAACCACTTAACCTTTCTTCCCTGAAGTGTGATTATGTACAGAAAGGAGATAATCATTCTAAGCTCATAAATGGTTAGTGAGAATCACGTTATTTAATGTACATAAATCATTCAGTGCTAATATTAAAATCCAAGTTAAAGCAATTATTTGCTGACTAGACAGGGATCTCTAAAGAGATTTTTGTAAAAATAAATTACACAGTCAAGTTGAAGTGTTCATCCACTTCTACTTATATTGCTCATAATGGAATTCAAAATCAAATACTCAAGTTGCATTATTTTAAAAACTGAAACTCAATGAAACCGACTTTTTTTTTCAGTGTCCTTAACATTTTTGCACTTTAGATTTATAATTTTTAGGTATGCTTAGCAATATTGGTGGAAACATTCTGATTTGGAAAAGACAATTTATTTGTAGATTTTTAGAAGACCTGCCCAAATGGAAGTTCAGGTTATCTAAAACAAATGAAAGGGCTGCAAAAAGGTAAAAAAAGAAGAGTTCATTGCTTAATTAATTAAATCAAGTAATTCAAATAATTTATCCGGCTCTTAAACAAGAGTTATAGAATAATAGTAACACAGAAAGATATTTGTGTGAAATAGAAAAAGGGATACATGTAATTTGAATTACATAATATAATTTTAATAAAAATATGCATAGGATAATACCAGAACTACTTTTACTAATATTAACAGTGGCTGTCTCTGTATCCTGGTGATATGGGAGGCAGGCAGGGAAGTGCTGGGTAGAGAAGGGCAGGGTCCCTGGCAAGGGCTCCACCCTTGGGCCTGTGCCCGCGAACCTAAATGAGAACAGGCACTCCTGTTTTCATGCACAAATGTTGCATTTTCCAAGACCACTCTGGCTCACCATGTCCCCTATCCTATGTCCACATAAACCTGAGACATTAGCAGGCACACACAGAATCAGCCGATTGTCGAGGCCAGCAGACTAGCAGACCAGCCATGGTGGAACAATGTAGCAGAGAAAGAGAGAATAGGAGGGATGTCGGGATGCCAAGAGCAGTTTGGCTGGGGGCTGTCAGAGAAGGGTCCAGCCCCTGGGGACTCCAGGGGAAGACCATCTTCCCACTCCATCCCCTCTTTCAGCTCCCATCCATCTTGCTGAGAGCCACCTCCATCACTCAATAAAACCTTGCACTCTTCCTTTGAGCCTGTGTATGATCTGATTCTTCTGGGACACTGGGCAAGAGCTCAGGATGCAGAAGGCTGTCACACTGGCCCCCTGTCCTTGCGGTAAAGCAGAGGGCCCATTGAGCTGATTAACACACAAGCCATCCACAGATAGCAAAGCTAAAGGAGCACACTGTAACACATGCCCACTTGGGTTTTGGGAGTCACAGGCACCCACCCCTAGATGCTACCGCAGGGCCGAGAGCCCAAAGCACTCGCCCTAGCCTCTGTACCTGCCCAGCTGCATGCTACTTCTAGGGGTTTGAGCTGCAGGGTGACCAAATAGGGGAGCCACATCCCTGTTACATGTCCTATGAGGGGAATCTGGGAACTTTTCTGTTTCAGTGGGAATGAAGATGATTGTGTGTGTGTTTGTGTGTGTGTGTGTGTGTGTGTGTGTGTGTAGAGATAGGGTCCCACTATGTTGCCCAGGCAGGTCTTGAACTCCTGGGCTTAAGTGATCCTCCTGCCTTTCTCTCCCAAAGAGCTGGGATTATAGGCATGAGCCTCTGCACCTGGCCTGAGGGTGATTTTTAAATTGTGTCTTTTGCTTATTTCTATTTTCTAAATTTTGGACACTGAACATATGTTTTTAAATCTTATCTCAAGACAAAAATTCAGCTTTTATTAAAAAAACAAGAATTAAAGAATTTTCCAACATTTTTCTGTTGTTTCCTGGATTCCATGCCTTCCTTCCAGGTACACCTATGTACATAATAGCCAAGATTTGGAAGTAACCTAAGGGCTCATCAGTAGGTGAATGGATAAAGAAAATGTGGTAGATGTACACAATGGAGTACTGTTCAGCCACAAAATAGAAGGAGATCCTGTCATTTGCAACAACATGGATGGAACTGGAGGTCATTATATTAGGTAAAATAAACCAGGCACAGAAAGAAAAGCTTTCTCACTTGTTTGTGGGAGATAAAAATTAAAACAACTGAACTCATGAAGATAGATAGTAGAATGGTTACCAGAGGCTGAGAAGTGTAGTAGGGGTCTGGGGGGTTGGAAAGATTGTTACTGGGTACGAAAATATAGTTAGAATGAATAAGATCTACTATTTGATAGCACAACAGGGTGAGTATAGTCAATAACAACTTAATTGTATGCTTTAAAATAAATTATATAATTGGATTATTTGTAACACAAAGGATACATGCTTATGTTGATGGATACCCCATTTAAACTGATGTGGTTTACACGTTGTGTATCTGTGTCAAAACATCCCATATACCCCATAAATATAGACATCCACTATGGACCCACAACACTTAAAAATTAAATAAAAATTCCTCAAACTTTGGAAAATTTTTACCTGAATCATCTTGAATATTGCTTTTTGGTATTCTCTGAATGATATGGTTTGGCTGTGTTTCCACCCAAATCCCATCTTGAATTGTAGTTCCCATAATCCCCACATGTCATGGGAGGAACCCAGTAAGAGGTAATTGAATCATGGAGGTGGTTACCTCCATGCTGTTCTTGTGATAGTGAGTCAGTTCTCATGAGATCTGATAGTTTATAAAGGGCTTTTCCCCGTCTTTGCTCTTCACTTCTCCTTCCTGCCATCACCTGAAGAAGGACATGTTTGCTTCCCCTTCTGCCATAATTGTAAATTTCCTGAGGCCTCCCCAGCCATGCGGAACTGTGAGTCGGTTAAACCTCTTTCTTCTGTAAATTAGACAGTCTGGGACAGTCCTTTATAGCAGCATGAGAATGGACTAATACACAGAACACTGAAATCTCTACTTGTAGAACTTATGTTAGACATTTTTTGGAAGCCTGTTAAGCAGTCCTCTAAATTTCTTAATCTCGCTTTTACTCTTAAAAAAAAACTTGCCTTATTTTTTTCTGTCTGACATTCTTCTTAGTTATCATTTTTTTCTTCAACCGTTTTTAGACTAGAATTTATCTTATCTACTGAGTTTTAAATATCTATGAATTTTTTTATTCTCAAGATTTTGAATATATTTCCTTTTTGTGTTTTATTTCTGCCTGTTATGCTTTTATAACTTTTCCCCATATTTTAACTAATATTTTAATATACTTTCTTATAAAATGTTATTTTTAATTGAAAATATTGGAATTCAGTTTCCACTCTTTAAATAAGGAGCAATAAGTATTATCAAAGTTTGAATCACTTTTTTTTTTTTAACTTTTATTCTAGGTTCAGGGGTACCTGTTGCAGTCTGTTATACAGGTAAATTGTGTGTCATGGTGTATAGATTATTTCATCGCCCAGGTAGTAAGCATAGTACTGTTATGTAGTCTTTTTGACTGTCATCATCCTCCCACCCTCCACCCTCAAGTAGGCTCCAGTGTCTGTTTTTCCCTTCTTTGTGTTCCCTTTGAGCTAAGCACTTAATGTTTAGCTCCCACTTGTAAATGAGATTGTGTGGTATTTGGTTTTCTGATCCTGCATTAGTTCACTTAGGATAATGGCCTCCAACTCCATCCATTTTGCTGCAAAAAACATGATCTCCTTTTTATGGTTGTGTAGTATTCCATGGTATCTATTTACCACATTTTCTTTATCCAGTCTACCATTGATATGCATTTAGGTTGATTCCATGCCTTTGCTATTGTGAATAGTGCTGTGATGAACATATGTGTGCATATGTCTTTTTGGCAGAACAATCTGTCCTTTGGGGATGTATCCAATAATGGGATTACTGGGTTGAATGGTAATTCTGTTTTAAGTTCTTTGGGAAATTGCCAAACTTCTTTCCACAATGGCTGAACTAACTTATATTCCCTGCAGCAGTGTATAAGAGTTCCTGTTTCTCCACAACCTTGCCAGCATCTGCTATTTTTTGACTTTTTAATAATAGCCGTTCTGACTAGTGTGAGATGGTATCTCCTTGTGGTTTTGATTTGCATTTCTATAATAATTAGTGATGTTGAACTTTGTTTTATATGCTTTTGGCCACATGTATGTCTTCTTTTGAAAAGTGTCTGTTAAGTTCTGTTAAGTTCTTTGCCCACTTTTTAGTGAGGTTTTTTGTGTTTTGCTTGTTAACTTAAATTCCTTACTGAATCTGTATATTAAATCTTTGTCAGATGCATAGTTTGAAATATTTTCTTCTATCTTATAGGTTGTCTGTTTACTCTGTTGCTAGTTTCTTTTGCTTTGCAGAAGCTCTTTAGTTTAATTAGGTCTTATTTGTCAAGTTTTGTTTCTGATGGTATTGCTTTTGGTGTCTTTGTCATGAAATCTTTGCCAGGGCCTATATTTAGAATGATATTTCCTAGATTATCTTCCAGAGTTTTTATAGTTTTGGGTTTTACATTTAAGTCTTTAATCCATCGTGAGTTGACTTTTATACATAGTGTAAGAAAGGGGTCTAGTTTCAATCCTCTGCATATGGCTAGCCAGGTATCCCTGCACCATTTATTGAATAGAGAGTCCTTTCCCATTGCTTTTTTTGTTAACTTTATTGAAGATCAGATAGTTGTAGGTGTATGGCATTATTTCTGGGCTCTCTATTCTGTTCTATTGGTCTATGTGTCTGTTTTTTGTACAAGTACCATGCTCTTTTGGTTACTCTAGGCTTGTATAGTTTGAAGTTGGGTAACATAAAGCTTCCAGCTTTGCTCTTTTTGCTTTGGATTGCCGTGGTTATCCTGTCTCTTTATTGGTTCCATACGAATTTTAAAATAGTTTTTTCTAACTCTGTGAAGAATGTCATTTGTGGTTTGATAGAAATAGAATTGAATCTGTAAATTGCTTTGGGCAGTATGGCCGTATTAGCAATATTGATTCTTCTTAATCATGAGCATGGAATGATTTTCCATTTGTTTGGGTCATCTTCAATTCCTTTCAGCAGTGTTTGTAATTCTCCTTGTAGAGATCTTTTACCTCCCTGGTTAGCTGTATTCTTAGGTATTACTCTTTTTGTGGGTCTTGTGAATAGGATTGCATTATTGATTTGGCTTTCGGCTTGGATGTTTTTGGTGTATAGAAATGCTACTGATTTTTTTATGTGGATTTTTTTTTATCCTGAAACTGCTGAAATTGTTTATCAGTTCCAGAAGCAGAGACTCCTAGGAGCAGATCTTTTGGGCAGAGACTATGGGGTTTTCTGGGTATAGAATCAATTATCTGCAGAGAGAGATAGTTTGACTTCCTCTTTTCTTGCTTGGATGACTTTTATTTCTTACTCTTGCCTGATTGCTCTGGCTAAGACTTCCAGTACTATGTTGGATGGCAGTGGTAAGAGTGGACATCCTTTTCTTGTTCTAGTTCTCAAGGAGAATGCTTCCATCCGTTGCCTATTCAGTATGATGTTGGCTGTGGGTTTGTTATCAACGGCTCTTATTATTTTGAGGTATGTTTCTTCAATGCCTAAATGCCTAGTTTATTGAGGGTTTTTGACATGAAGTGATGTTGAATTTTATCGAAAGCCTTTTCTGCATCTATTGAGATAATCATGTGGTTTTTATCTTTAGTTCTATATGATAAATCCCATTTATTGATTTGCATATGTTTATGCAAATACTGCATCCCAAGGATAGAGCCTACTCAGTCATGGTGGATAAGCTTTGTGATGTGCTGCTGGATTTGGTTTGCCCATATTTTGCTGAGAATTTTTGCATTGATGTTCATTGAAGATATTGACCTGAAGTTTTCTGTGTTTGTTGCTGTGTCTCTGCCAGGTTTTGATATCAGGATGATGCTTACCTCATAGAATGAATTAAGGAGGAGTCCCTCGTCCTCAACTTTTTGGAATAGTTTCAGTAGGAACAATACCAGCTCTTCTTTATATTTCTGATATTTGTCTGTGAATCTATCTGGTACTGGGCTTTTTCTGGTTGTTAGGCTTTCTATTACTGATTCAACTTTGAAACTCATTATTGGTCTGTTCAGGAATTCAATTTTTTCTTGGTCCAATCTTGTGAGATATGTGTATCCAGGAATTTATTCATTTCTTCTAGGTTTTCTAGTTTATGTGCATAGTGGTGTTTGAAGTAGTCTCTGAGGTTTTTTGTTTTTCTGTGGGGTTGGTGGTAATGTCCCCTTTGTTATCTCTGATTGTGTTTGAGCCTTTTTAAAATTTTAATTAGCCTGCCTAGCAGTCTGTCAATCTTATTTATTCTTTTAAAAAAGAAACACATAGGTTTTTTGATCTTTTGTGTGGTTTTTTTACATCTCAATTTCCTTCAATTCAGTTCCGATTTTTGTTATTTCTTGTCTTCTGCTAGCTTTGTGGTTGGTTTGCTCTTATTTCTCCAGTTCCTCTAGATGTGGTGTTAAGTTGTTAATTTGAGATCTTTCTAACTTTTTGATATGGGCATATAGCACTATAACTTTCCCTTTTATCACTGCTTTAGCTATGCCCCAGGAATTCTTGTATGTTGTATCTTTATTCATATTATTTTCAAAGAATTTATTGATTTCTGCCTTAATTTCATTGTTTACCCAAAAGTCATTCAGGATCAGGTTGTTTAATTTCCATGTGATTGTATGATTTTCATCATTTTTCTTAGCATTGATTTCTATTTTTATTGCACTGTGGTCCGATAGTATGCTTGATATGGTTTTGGTTGTTTAAATTTGCTGAGGATTGTTTTATGGCCAATTTTGTCATTTATTTTAGAGCAAGCACAACACACAGATGAGAAGAATGCATATTCCGTTGTTTTTGGGTGGAGATATCTGTTAGGTCCATTTGGTCAAGTGTCAAGTTCAGGTCCTGAATATCTTTGCCAGTTTTCTGCTTCAGTGATCTGTCTAATACTCTCAGTGGGGTGTTTAAATCTCCCACTATTGTTGTATGGTTATCTAAAATTCTTCATAGGTCTCTAAGAACTTGCTTGATGAATCTGGGTCCTGTGATGGGTGCATATATATTTAGAATGATTAGGTCTTTTTTTTCAAATTGAACCCTTTACCATTATGTAATAAGTTTATTTATCTTTTTTGATCATTATTGGTTTGAAGTCTGTTTTGTCTGAAATTAGAATAGCTACCCCTGCTGTTTTCCATTTTCTGTTTGCTTAGTAGATTTTTCCCTCTCTCTTGACTTTAAGCTTATGGGTGTCATTGCATATGAGGTGGGTCTCTTGAATATTTGGATCTTGTTTCTTTATCCAACTTGCTACTGTGTGCCCTTTAATTGAGGCATTTAGCCTGTTTACATTCAGATTAATTTTGACATGTGCAGATTTGATCCTGTCATCATGTTGTTAGTTGATTATCATGCAGACTTGATTGTGTGGTTGCTTTATGGTGTCAGTGGTCTATGTGCTTAATTGTGTTTTTGTAGTGGCTAGTAATAGTCTTTCCTTTCCATATTTAGCACTTCCTTAAAGATTTCTTGCAATGCATGTCTGGTGGTAACGAATTCTCTTAGCATTTGCTTGTCTGAAAAGGATCTTATTCCTTCTTTGCTTTTAAACTTAGTTTAACTGAGTGTGAAATTCATGGTTGGAATTTCTTTTCTTTAAGAGTGGTGAATATAGGCCCCCAATCTCTTCTTGCTTGTAGGATTTCTGCTGAAAGGTCTGCTGTTAGCCTGATGGGGTTCTCTTTGTAGGTGACCTGCCCCTTCTCTCTAGCTGCCTTTAACACATTTTTAATGTATTTCAACCTTGGAGAATCTGATGACTATGTGTTTTGAGCATGGTCATCTTGTATAGTATCTAACAGGTGTTCTCTGCATTTCCTGAATTTGAATGTTGGCCTCTCTAGTGAGGCTGAGGAAGTTTTCATGGATGATACCCTGAAATGTTTTCCATGTTGCTTGCTTTCTCTCCTGCTCTTTCAGGGATGCCAATGAGTTGTAGATTTGGTCTTTACCTAATCTCATTTCTTGGAGGTTTTATTCATTTATTCATTTTTCTTTATTTTTGTCTGACTGAGTTATTTTGAAGAACTGGTCTTCGAGCTCTGAGATTCTTTTCTCCACTTGGTCAATTCTGCTATTAATTTGTGTTAGGAAATTCTCGAATTTTTTTTTTTTTTTGAGATGGAATCTTGCTCTGTTGCCCAGGCTGGAGTGCAGTGGCGTGATCTCGGCTCACTGAAAGCTCCGCCCCCCAGGTTCATGCCATTCTCCTGCCTCAGCCTCCCGAGTAGCTTGGACTACAGGCACCCACCACCACGCAAGGCTAATTTTTTGTATTTTCAGTAGAGATGGGGTTTTACCGGGTTAGCCAGGATGGTCTCGATCTCCTGACCTTGTGCTCTGCCCACCTCGGCCCCCGAAAGTGCTGGTATTACAAGCGCGAGCCACTTCTCCCGGCCAGCTTGGTTCATTCTTAAAATGATCATTTCATCTTTCATCTCCTGTATCTTTTTATTGTACTCCTTAGAATCTTTAGATTTTTGACTTTGTTCCGAGTCTTGATGATCTTTGTTCCTATCCATATTCTGAATTCAATTTTGTCATGTCGGCCATTTCGGCCTGATTAAGTACCATTGCTGGAGAACTAGTTCAGTTTTTGGAGGTAAAAAGCCACTCTGGTTTTTTGAGTTGCCAGAGTTCTTGCACTTGTCCTTTCTCATCTATATTGGTTGATATTCTTTCAATCTTTGAAGTTGCTAACCTTTGGATGTGTTTTTTGTTTGTTTGTTTTTGCTTTTATCTTCTTTGATTTCCTTGGGGGTTTGATTGTGGTACAGAGTGGGTTCAGTCAACTGGCTTCATTTCTGGAAGGTTTTAGGGGGCCAGTGCTCAGCTCAGCGCTCCTGGGTTGTGTGCTCTAACTCTGGGGGTGGGGCTGGTATCAGACTCCTGGCTTTTTCTCTCTGGCCCCTTGAGGTTATGAGCCTGCTGTGCTGGCAGGGCTGAGATATTTCCAGTCTGCTGGCCAGAGCGCTCTGATGAAGGGGAGTGGCCAAAGCACTGCATCGGGGTGGCAGCAGCAGGATCTGTGCTCAGTTGCACATGCCTGCACCATGGCAGGGCAGTAGGGTGCGTGCACATAGGCTGGGGCAGAGTACTGGCGAGAGTGGGGATGCGGTGCTCCTGCTCTGACAGTGGTGGTGGTGTGGCGGGGGCAGGGTGCTGGCAGGTGCAGGGCTTCCAGCCTCCATGTGTGTATTTGCACTGGTGGCATTGGCTGTGTGTGTGTGGGGGTGGGAGGCGGGGGTGTGGAGAGAAGGGGGACAGGGCTGCAGCCTGTAATTTCTCTTTTTAAATAGTAAAATTATTCCTTCATTTATGCTTTCTAGTGTTTTAAAAATATTTTAGAGTTTTTTCAGGCCCTTTCATAAAAATTGTCTTATCTAGAATGATTCCTGTTCCATTGTTGGTTTGCTTGGTTCCTTTTCCAGTATCATCATGGGTTCTGATATTGTACTGTGCAGGCCCATTTTGAATGGGACATATGTTTCTTTTTCTCTCTTTTTGTGTACTCCCATTCTTCATGTCCTGTGTTCTTCTGCTGTGCCCAACCCTACCTGCTGAATGAGAACCGTACCTGATCTTTTGACGCTGAAACCGGAATCTTCGCTAAAAGGTATTTGGTAGTTCTGTCCTACAATGATACTGGAAATATTGACAGGTCCATTCACAGAGCTGACAGACTGCTTGGCATAATTCAGGTCATGATACTTTGATTGCATTCTGCTCTCTTCCTGGGCTGGCAGCTTGCTAAAAGTCAGAATTCCAGATGGCAGCCTTTCTCTTTTTCTGAGTATATATATATGAATATATTTATATTCCCTTATATAGTTTATTTATCTTTATAAACCTATAGCTATATCAGACCTTTCACAAATCTTTTTGAGCAAATAGTTTTAGTTCCTTTTACCTTACAGAGACAAGCTTTTCTATTTCTAGATTTATATCTTAGCAAGTACGCACTCTTACCTTCTTTGCTGCTTTGCATATTTGTCTATTTCTTGTCTAAATATATGTTTGTCTTGTTTATGAACTTGCCTTTATGTTTTCAATTTTCTTCTCTTTATTTTTTCTATCACTGTTAGCACATAAAAGTGTGAAGTTACAGAGTCATCTTGACCCGAAATCCCATATTTTCTTTTTTTATTATAAGAAAACACAAAAATGAAAGATCAAACTAAGTTCTTGCCTTTGAAGGGACATGTACATAGAAAATTGTCTTTAATTTGTGAGAGGTAGGATGAAAAAAAGTTAACCAAGCCATTTGGAAGTGACTTCATGATTTTGCAGTCTTTAAATTTGGAAGGACTAATTTCTTTGGCTTTTCTATCTCAGGTTTGTTTTGTGCTATAGGCATTTGAATGCATCTGTCTCACATTTTTTTTTTTCCAGTGGCATATTTCAAAAGCACAGAAGTAGTTTGTTTTTTTTTTTCCAGAGAGAAATAGAACGTATGGATTTTTTTTCTTTTTAAGGTACCTATGTTTTATTTGTCAAATCGGGTGGTTATATGAGTTACTGGCATCAAACCATAATGAAATTAAATGCTTTAAAGCAGTATCTCATTGCTGGGATGAAGGTGTGCAAAACCTAGTTCATGTATAATTGCAGCATGAAGCCATGATATAACAGTAACAAAACTGAACAGCACCAACTGCTTCTAGAGAATATTGCAAAATTGATGATTATACTGAATGCTTTCACAGGTGCAAAACATAAATGTTCTTTTCTCTTGTCTTTAGGCTTGGCAATTACCCAACAATAACACTGGCTTGTTTATTTTAGACATGCATTAACATTGCTAAGTTTTTCCTCTCCTCTCCTCTCCTCTTGTCCCCTCCCCACCTCCCCCCTTTCCTTTCTTTCCTTTCCTTTTCTCAGTTAAATGTTAAAAATGAGTGCAAAAATGTCTATCTTCCAGATTTTAATTATTTCCAGATTAATAACTTGAATTTCTGACCAATAATAATTTGCCTTAATGTATACTGAATAAATGTAAGTCTATTGCTCTGAAGTGAATAGTAGCATATGAATTAAGCATTAACTCAGAACTTTTATTTAAAAGAATCTTCTTAGGCTACATTTAGGATAGAAAGAGGGTAAGTTCAGTTGTTAGCAACTATGATCTCCATGCTCAACTGGAAGTTTTAGCTGACTAGTGACAGCTCTACATGAGAATAGCTGGCATGGGAGACTGGGAGCCCAGAGACTCAGTATCAGCAGATGGCAGTAAAGGTACATGGCAGAGATGGAGGCACTGAAAGGAATCTGATCCCTACAAAGACTAACTTAAGATCTAATTGATAGCGTTATTGTTTTAGCTCCCTGTTTGTAACAGGGAAACATGGAAATATATTTCAAAAATTAGACATTAGGCAGCATAGGTGAAACTGTCCAGAGACATACAGCTTTCCTTACTACTTCACTTATCCAGTGTGATTGTCATGGCTGGGTAAGCAAATTTAAGGAAATGCTGTTTCCTAAAAGTGGGATGGTTTTCATACAGCCCTATCAACACAGCCATATTTCTTGAGGTTGTCTGTGCAACTCAGCACAAAACAAATGTTAAACAGTATAAAAAAAGGATCAGGCATAAAAGCCACAGTGTCAGGACTTTTGTCTAGCAAAAGCAATATAAACACACTGTTTTTAAAAAGCATCCTGTTTTTGTTTAGATCATCACAGAGTTGGCCAGCCTGACCATACAAACAGCTTGTATAAAAAGCGCTCCATGACCTCTAATAAGTGATTGTTCTGAGCACTTCCTGCCTCTGGATGATAGTCATGTGGCGGTCACTAGTTTTAGATTATATTAGTTAGACTTCTCTCTGACAAAACAGCCCAAATACACTTTATAATAAATTACAGAGAAAACCAAGCCATTTTCCTGTGATGTACTGATATTAAAAAAGGATCTGTGATGATTCCTGAGGACCACTGAAGCAGAAGCTTCACTTACTCCCTTGATTAACCAGAGCAGTCGTCAAGGGAACATACAGCCAGCCATTACGAGATATTGCAGATTTTCCAAGAACTGTGATTTTCCTTCCGACTACACTATCCAATTCATGTGCAATGGGACTTGCAGCATATTCTCTAGATTTCATGGTCTCCTGGTAGCGCCTCTAAATGTGTAAATGCCCAGAATTCTCTTGTTTTCTTTACCCAGTAAAAGCACTCACATAATGACAATTACAATTACACAAATATAAATTTGCATCCATAAAGCTTCCTGTTTTTTTGACCTGACATCCATTTCTAACCTCTCTGAACATGATGATGAGTGTCAATGGGATGCTGGAGGAGCCTGGCACTAGCTCGTGAGAGCTAATTTTGCATATCTTTCCCAAACGCCACATTCAGTGAATTCATATTGTTAGCTTGAAATATAGGCCATGGTGAAGGTATTTATTCCAGGGAAAGTGGCAAATGCTACAAATCACCACCCTACCTCCCCCTTTTTTTTTTCCCTGAAAGATGATTCTTAAAAACCAGCATGCCACTGAGTTTCTTGAACATTCTTAGTAGCATTTAAGTATTCACTTAGAACAAGGGCTTTAGGAAGCTGAAAAGCTCAACTTCACTGTTGCCATCTCGTTTGAGATTTCAGTAAAAAAATTCTTTTTCTTTTCGGAATCTATTATTTCACAGTTCTAGATTGGGCTAATTCACTCTGATGGTGAATGTAAGTTCTGAGAATATTACCCTAAAACCTACACATGTTCAGTTTACAAATACCAGATAGTATTTAATTTTATTCTCCACTTCCAGTACATATTATGTACTCAGTTTATTTGGTTTTTAGTAGTTTTAGGGGTGTTCACTCCTCTGAGTAATCAATCAAAACTCAGGACTTAAAACATTGATTTTTGATCCTTTCATCTCAAACATTTGAACTCACACACACACATATTTTCAGAGTGAAGTGTTTTTTCCAAGTTAAAAGACCATATGGAAAAACTCAGGTAACAAGCAGATCACTTCACCAAAATTTAAACAAAAAGTAATTCAGATGATACTGGCAGGTGGAGATTCACTCCCATTACAGGTGGTAAATGAAAAGGCCATGTGTGTCCCTGCCTTTTTTTTTTTTTTTTTTTTTTTTTTTTAACAAAGATACGTTACAGTGAGGGATTCTTTTTATAAAATTGCTGGAACATTAAGTATGTAGTTTTTTTGTTTTCTAAATACTGCAATTTCCAAATGGTTGGTACTATTTGCAGTACATAATTTTCCTGGTAGTGCATTTTACTGAGATTTATGAAGAAACAGAAAATATTTTAATGTTAAGATATTTATACTGTATTATGTTTAATCCAGTGAAGTCAGTAATAATCCTAGTTTCACATTTTTATTAAAAATATGGAGAGTAGATGAATAGAGATGTAAAACATTTAAATTTCTGAAGCACTCTCTGAGCCAAAGTTGTAAATATACTTATCACTCTAAGTGTAGAAAGGCTATAGTGTGATCCATTGGGTGAGTCTTGGATCAATACCTCTTTGGTTTCTTGTTTCTCTATCAGCTAGCACACGGTCTAAATATCCTTTGGCTTGGCTTATTTAGTATTTTTTTTATTTTATTTTTTTTTTTGGTTTCTGAGGTTTTATGTACACCACTTGCCCTTCTAACTGTCCTTTCTATACTCTTTGTCAAACATGGCTCTCCCATCTTTAAAATTTCCTGTAGGGAGATAAGAACAGTTAAAACCTTACCCCAAGCAAGCTTTTAATTTGGAGATAACCCAGACATGTAAATTTTTAGAAATTCAACCAATATAAAAATAGGTAGAACTGATGAATATCTGTAATCTAGGCTTAATGATTGAAAGAAGAGTTACTAGCCCTTCTTTAAGTCAATTTCTTAAAAATAGCTTCCACAAGAGCACTTTCAATTTAAAGATTGAGAAAAATTTAATTGAATAAGTAATCATGATGATGAACAAAATTGCTTTGTTTTGCACTCTTACAATAGAGGCAATACATTCCTAGAGTTGTTTCTGATAAAAAACAATTACACTAAACGTTTTGGAATTTTTCCAGAAAATGATACATAAAATTCTCCGAGTGGAACCAAAATCCACACCATCTCATATAATGAGAAAAATCACTGATGGTTAGAGACAATGGTTTGAATGTTTTGTACTGCTTTATACAAATAGCAAACTAAATATTGCAAGGCTCATAGGCTCAAGACCACAAACAAATTTAATAAACCCTAAAATCTATAATCTGTGTTAATTTTATTTATAAAGTCTCAATTCAATAATGATTTAAGGTAGCTTTCAATATAAGGTAAAATAGTAAAAAATAGAAGAAAGAAAGAAAAAATTGATAACACAATAAAGGGTAAAAGAAATTAGTTTTTAGGGAAATAATTTAAAATATAAATGAAAAGAGATCTATTGATTCAACAGACAAATGATCGAATGCCTATTATATAAGAAATATAGGTGGTAGGTGATGGTGAGGTGAAGGTGAATAAAATCGTTGTAATCTGAAGGTCCTCACAGAGGGTAAGAAGGAAAGACATTGTCATTCTCTGAGAGGTCAGTTTTCACTGGAACCAGAGGAAGCATAGCCAGTGCACCCGCATCAGCAGTATAGGTTAGTGTTAATGAGAGCTGACAGGTTTGTGCACCAGCTTCAAGGCTGAATTCAAATAGAGACAGCAAGTAATGCCAGGATGAGTTTACACATAGAACACAAGCTGGGACTTCTTGGTTTCCAGGCTTATGAGGCAAAAAGGAAAGTAAGGAATTCTGAGTGCTGAGCTTTGTTGCTTCTAGGAAACAAAGAAACAAAGGAACTATGTTTTCTCCTATTTTTGGCTTTTTTGCTCCTCTTCTTTAGCAAATTCCATTTCACCACCTGGTGCCTTTGGGCTGCTCTGTCCTACCTCCTATTAAAAGCAACGCAACCAATCAGGACAGACTGGAATAACATGTTTCAAAGTGACAGAGGCCTTCACAGGGGTATGTTTTTATTATTAGCAATGGCTTCTTATAATCAAATACTGTATAATGGAATTATTTACTTTATTTAATAAACATTTATATAGCATTTATTATGGACAGGCATTACCTCAAGTACTTTAAAATATTACACAGCAGCCACCCTCTGAGGTAAATGGAAACATTTTTCCCATTTATAGGTGAGGAAATTGAGGCACCTAGGGGTTAAGTAATTTGCTCAAGGTCACAAAGTTCATAAATGACAGTGCTGGGTTATAAACCTGTATGTTGTAGCTCCAGAATCTATGCTATTGGCTGCTGTGTCATACCTTTTTGATTTTTTTTTTTTTTTTTTGAGACAGGGTCTTGCTCCGTCACCCAGGCTGGAGTGCAGCTCACTGTAGCCTCAATCTCCTGGTCACACGCAATCCTCCTGCCTTAGATTCCCAAGTAGCTGGGACTACAGGCGTACATCACTGTGCCTGGCTAATTTTTGTATTTTCTGTAGGGACAGGGTCTCACTATGTTGCCCAGGCTGGCCTCAAACTACTGTGCCCAAGCTATCTGCCCATGTTGGCTTCCCACAGTGCTGGGATTACGGGTGTGAGCCACCATGCTTGGCCTCTTTTTGATTTCTAAAGAGGGTATTGTACATTTCTTATTCGTCTCTTATTAGCTAATCTATCTCTGATTAGCAGCAAATGACTAATTATTTAGCTTAACTGAGACAGGAAAGCTTTTCAATTCCTTTACTTCTGAAGGTATCTCTGTCTCCACCACTCACTCTGTTCTCTTAAGATGGAGGACTCCCTTCTTCCTGTCTCCTTTAATCATAATCTTTCCATCAATTGCACTCCGCATGTCCTTGGTCTTTTTTCCTCTAATTCCTGTCTTCTGCCTGAACCTTCCTAGGCTGCTGTCATATCCATCACTAGGACTGAACTCCTTTTTTTTTTTTTAATTTTATGTCGTGATTTTATTAAAAAATTTTCATTTTTAAACAATTATATGGAGATATAATTAACATTAAATGAACTGTACATTTTTAAAATATAATTTCCTATTTTGACACGTATACCTGTGAAACTATTGTCACAATCAAGATAATACACATATTCATCACTTCTAAAACTTCCTTCAAGCTCCTTCTTTGTAATTCTTCCCCCCGGACTGAACTCTTATATGAGTGCAAGGCAACGAGGGAGAGCTGAAAGCAAAATCTGTTGAGACCCCACAAACACTCCTTTCTGGACCTTGTTAATAGCAAGTAACAGGGAGGAGAGGGAGGCATACTACCACACCCTGTAGTGTTGGTGGCAGGTTCCTGGCAGGGTACCTGGAAGAGAATTACAGTGCCTGACAGGGCTGTGGGAGTGGATTTATTTGGGAACATCTGTGATCTACAATTGTGGGACTCTCTGCATCCTGGGGGTGGGAGATTTGTGGGTACTGAAGATGTTCAAGAAGCTGCATTACTACAATACGAGATTTCATTTGTTTCCATGGTCTGGTGAGGTCTCATAAAAATCAGGTAATGTTATATTATTCCATAGTTGTTGGTTTTGTGTCTGTTTTTCTCTCTGGCCTTCTGTTCCTCAGGTTCCTCCCTGGTAGCCTCAGCTGTAAGTACAGTACCTGATGCATAATGCACACAATGCACATATGCTGACCTGAAGCCAGTGTACTTAGGTGATGTGGGACCAAACAGGCCAGTGGAATTGTTTCTTAGACAAACCATTTTTCTTAACCTGCTGTCTGCTCTTCCCACAGCCCAGTGACAATTCTATCTGCTCTCCCTGTGTGAAAGGTTTGTCCTTTAGACATCTGCTCATTAATATGAAGTGGTGAGAACAGTCAATATGCTTGTAATGATAGACCCAACTCTCACCCTAACTAGCTGTCTATGAGACTCTGGGCAATTTACTTAAACCTCTCTGTGTTTCCTGATACATAAAGGAACTTATACATTTTCATTGACCTTCTAAACCCTTATATTCTTTCATGTTGCCTAATGTTCAATTATTTTGTATAAGAAATGATATGTTGGGAAATCAGAGATCCATGCAGTAGCATTTCTACCCCCATTTTATTTATAACCGTGTGTTATGTGTAAACCTTAGTGCCAAGTTTATTCCTACTTAGTCCTGAGAAAAGATGTGGAATACACACACACACACACACACACACACATACACACATATATGTATATATAAATATGTAAATTGAAGCTGAATTCAAGAGTCAAGATACATTTGAAAAATATACTACATGGGATATTTCATTTGAAAACGTAAATTAACACAGTTTCCTTTGGAAAGTAAAGAAATAGTTGTGACCTAGATATAGTATAAAGCTCAGATTGGATTCATAATAGCATACCTCAGGAAAGTGATCTCTTTTATATAATTAGGGTTTTTTTGTTGTTATTGTTTGGATGTTTCTTCTTGCTTTCTCATCAAATCTAAACTCTTTAAATATCTGCATTAAGAATATGTTTTGACTTGCACACTGAGTACGAATACTTACAGGTTTTGCAATTATACTGCCAAATAGCAAAAACTTTTTTGTGGTGTCTCAATTGAAATTTGATTTTGGTAACATTTTTGGTTTACATATGCTGATGTCTAGCATATGGTAGAAAAATGACCCCCTCAAAGGTATTTCTATATCCTAATTCTTAGAATCTGTAAATGTTACTTTATTTGGAAAAGGGTCTTTGCAAATGCGATTAAGTTAAAGTTTTTTGAGATGAAGAGATCATCCTGGGTTATCTGGGAGTGTCCTGAATGTCATCACATGTGGTTTTTTTTTTTTTTTTGTCTGTTGAGACAGAGTCTCGCTCTGTTGCCTGGGCTGGAGTGCAGTGGCACAGTCTCAGCTCACTGCAACCTCTGCTTCCTGGGTTCAAGCAAGTCTCCTGCCTCAGCCTCCTGAGTAGCTGGGACTACAGGCGCACACCACCATGCCCGGTTAATTTTTATATTTTTAATAGAGACGGGGTTTCACCATGTTGGCCAGAGTGGTCTTGAACTCCTGATCTCAAGTGATCCACCTGCCTTGGCCTCCCAAAATGCAGGGATTACAGGAGTGAGCCACCATGCCCAGCTCACAAATGTTCTTATAAGAGAGAAACAGAGAGAGTGAATGATTGGAGACTCAGGGGAAACGGTAATGTGAAGATAGCAACAAAACCTGGAATGATGCAACCACAAGCCAAGGAACACCAAGGAATGCCCTCAGCTGGCAGAGGCTGGAAGAGGCAGTAATGGATTTTCCCTCAGGACTTCTGGAGAGAGTGGAGCCTGCCTACATAACATCTTGATTTCAGACTTCTGGTTTCCAGAACTGTGAGACAATAAATTTCTGTTGTTTTAGGCCACATAGTTTGTGTCCATTTCTTATAGTAGCTACAAGAAACAAATACAGGGCAAGAGATTTTCTTTCTTTCTTTCTTTCCTTCTTTTTTTTAAACGGAGTCTCACTCTGTCTCCTAGGCTGGAGTTGAGTGGCGTGATCTCAGCTCGCTACAACCTCTGCCTCCTGGGTTCAAGTGATTCTCCTGCCTTAGCCTCTCGAGTAGCTGGGACTACAGGCACATGTCACCACGCCCAGCTAATTTTTGCATTTTTAGTGGAGATGGGGTTTCACCATATTGGCCAGGCTGGTCTCGAACTCCTGACCTTGTGATCTGCCTGCCTTGGTCTCTCAAAGTGCTGGGATTACAGGCGTGAGCCACCGCGCTCAGCCTCTTTCTTTCTTTTTAAAGTGAAGTAATGTTAAAAATAAGAAGCAAAGGTTTGAATACTAACAGTGTTCAATAGTTAAAATTGAATTTGGAGATGAATGAGATTAGAATGTCTATATATTGAATTGTAAGTGGACACTCTATTAAGATATACAGATAATCTAAATGCTTTGAGTTTAACAAATACCTCAGCTGTGCAGAGGCTATGAAATAGATCAGAAAGCAATAGTGTATCTCCTCTTAACATTTTCGCAGAGCAATCAGTGACAAGAAACACTGATATAATCAACATAACTCTATTACGAACATCTAAAATCTAGTATCTACATTTATTGCTATTCAAATAGAGTAATAACATTTAGGTAGAAGGAATGAATTCTTGTTTGATAGCAGAGTAGGGTGACTATATTTAACAACAATGCATTGCATTTTTCAAAATAGCTAGACGAGAGGACCTGAAATGCAGCCAACACATAGAAATGACAAATACTATGGTGGTGAATACCTTAAATATCCTGACTTGATTATTACACATTCAATGCATGTAAAAAATTTTACATGTACCTATAAATATGTATAAATGTAATATATCAAAAAACCTTTTCCTTTAAAAACGTTGATGAAATGTTTTCATCCAAATTACATAAACATACACATTTGTTTATTTAACTAAAAAAACACCAAACCAAGTCACGAAAACATTCTAACAGACCTCTGTAAAGTATAAGGTAGATTATGTTCACTATTATTCCTGACACCAAGGGCTTCATGGGGTGAACATAGATGTGGTAGTAACTGGAAAATAAATGGTAAAAATTATCCAACAATTTCCATTCCTTTCACATGTGATATTTTAGAGTCTAAAACATCCCCACTTGATTATTTTGGGTGATTTTTGGGGAGGGATTATATTCACTACTTATGATAAAAAGAAATATTGATATTCCAGAGTTTTACCAACTGTATTTTATTGATAGGCAATGTAGCAAACTTTTCCATGGTGGGTTATGTTGACTTTGAATCATCTGATATGCTAGATAATGTCCTAATCTTGGGGAGGGTATTATAAATGTTAAAATAATGTATTATTAATACCAAAGAAATATCTCAATGGTGGTGCTATAGACAGATGGAGAAACTCTATTTTTGTATTAAAAGATTTCCTGGGAATCCAAGAATTATGATGACTGCAGAAGGTCTTCTACATTATATTGTGAAAATGTTAGGGGAAGAACCAAGAAATGTCCACAAATGAGGAAACCTTATCATTGTTACTATAGGCTTCCTAATAACCTTTTCCACCCAAAAGCATTTTCTGAATTGAGAAATGGTTCTCATTTTGTCTATTTCTCATCCAGAGACTAAAATTCTTTGAAGTGATAGTTTTCAAAGGAAAAACAAAGCCTTTTCTTTATTGCTTAATACCTCTGCTGTTGTTTTTGCAAAAGCCATTCTTTTTCTTTCCATCACAATTACTCTTTGTTGAGCATTTTCTTAAACCAGGTACTGGATTCAACACCACACATGATCTATCTCAAGGCAGTAGTGCTAGACTGGGGGGAATTTGCTTCCTGGGGCACATTTGACAATGCCTAGGGACATGTTTCTTTATCACAACAGGGAATGAGGATGCTACTGACATCTAGTAGGTGGAGGTCAGGGATGCTGACAAACATCCTACAATGCACAGGACTGCCTGGAATAATAAAGAAGGATACAGCTCTAAATTGTCAACAATGCACATCTTGAGAAAAATGCTTCAAAGTAAAAGCTGAGTGATTGTTCATCAGCTAAATAAATGGTAGGTCTTGCTATAAGTAGGAGCAACAATGGGACATGGTTTTTCTACAATGGATGAATTGAAAAGATTATTATATGTTATAACATTTTTCTATTTATAGGGAATACATTCACTACATTCACATGGTCCAAGATTCAAAAGATACTCAAGAAGTTATAGTCCAAGTCTCCCTCCTACCCCATCCCTGTTTCACCCAAGTTCCCTCCCTGGAGGAAACTGTTAGTAATCTCTTATTTAGTTACCTAAAAGTTCTCTAGGCCTCTGTAAGAAATTATATACATGCACAGAAACATACTATACATATTCTTTGCATTGTGCTTTTGTTACTTAATTCATTTTAGAGATTGTTTTCTATCATGATACAAAGTGTTTCCTCATTATTTCCTTTTAAGATAGCAGAGTATTGCATTGTACATTGTATGCAAGTTTTCTATTTTATGGAACCATTCCCCTCTCTATGGATATTTAGATTATTTCCTTTTTTTTCTGTTACAGACACTGATCAATGAATATCTTTATCTGTCAGTTTATGTCCTACAAACAGAATTGCCAAATAAGCCCATTTGTGCTTGTAATTTTTGTCAGATGTTGTCCAAATTACCCTCCATTCTCCATTGAATTGAATATGTTTCCATTCACACTGGCAATACATATATAAAGGAGTTTGGATAACTTTATAATTTTAAAAGTTTTTCTCTTTCTTTTCATCAAAACCTGAGAATAAATAAGAGGTGGACACACAATATAATATTTTGCTTCTAAAATGTTCTCAGCACTCAGATATCCAGAATCTATTCGTGGGAGATACTTTTTTTCTAATCTGTTTTTAGTGTGCTAAAATATATAACATAAACTTTACCATTTTCACAATTATTAAGTGTACAATTCAGTGGCATTAAGTACTTTTATAATGTTTTGCAAATATCATTATTGGCTATTTCTAAATTATTTCATCACAACAAAAAGAAACTGTAATCTGTGACAGCTGAAAGAATTTGGTCATTCTTGCCATACCCAACTAAAACAGAGTTCAGAAGCCAGAAAGGAAAAAGCACCCAGGGCACATAACATTTCTTCAAGAATGTAATTCTCTGCAAGCGTGGCTGCTGAAACTGCCTGCTCTAACCTGAAACCAGTTTTATTCAATATCTACTGAAATAGGCTGCTGTGACTCTAAGAATAGTTTTCCCCATACCCGTCACTTATCATTCAGAGCTTACCAGCTCCCCAAAGCTAGTGCCAATGAATTTTCCTAAAGAACAATACATAACATTTCTCCTTTTTATAAAACCTCCAACCTTCTCTTTGTTCTTTGGACATAGCAAAGACCACCCCATCTGTGTGTATGCCCTGAAATGAAATTCTTGCTTCCCAAATAAAAAGTTTTATATTTAGAGATTTGTCTTTATTTTTTTACTCGACTTCAACAAACCATTAAGCAATAATTCCCCATTCTGCCCTTCTCTAGCCACTGGTAACCTTTGATTAATTTCTGTCTCTATGAATTTGCCCATTCTATATAGAATATTTCACATAAGTGGAATCACATAATACTTGTCTTCTTGTGTCCAGATTATTGCACTTAGCTTAAAGTTTTCAAGATTAATTCGTGCTGTAGCAAGTATCAGAACTTCATTTCTTCTTAGGTCTGAATAGCATTTCATTGTATGCATATAGCTTATTTTAAAATCTATTTCTCTGTTGATCGATACTTGTCCATTTGGGTTGTGAACAATTCTGCCATGAACATTGACATACAAGTATCTGTTTGAATCCCTGTTTTCAATTCTTTTGCATATGCATCTAGGGGTGGAATTGTGGGGATCATATAGTAAATCTGTGTTTAACTTTTAGAGCAAACATTAAACTGTTTCTACCATTTGTAGTATACCATTTTACACTTTACATGGTACCGTGTAAAATGGTATGGTCTCGATTTCTCCACAGCTTCACCAACACTTGTTATTTTTCATTTTTTAAATAAAAAGCTATGGCCATTGTAGTAGATGTGAAGTGATATCTTACATGGTTTTGATTTGCTTTTCCCTAATGACAAATGATTTTGAGCACTTCTTTGTGTGCTTATTGGCCATTAAAGGGAAAAACTTTTTCTATATTTACAACATTTCTGACACCAAATGTGTGGGTTTTCTACACCACGTGTCTGCGGACACAAATTGAGCTTCCTACAATTTAACTCAGTTCTGACACTGGAGTTAGCACAGACCCTACAGGTTAAGGGCTCAGGCCCACAAGACTAATCCTTGCTTCAGATGTCAATCTGAAGTAAGTAGTGGGTCTCTAGATTACCTATACATTTGTCTGACTTGGCTACAAATTGGGGGTACACACAGCCCACCCTTGATTTTAATAATTTGCTATTCAGCTCACTGAACTCAGGAAAACACTTTTCTTACTAATACTGGTTTATTATAAAGGATACAACTCAAGAATAGCCAAATGGAAGAGAGGCATGAAGCTATGTATGAGGGAGGAGTACAGAGCTTTCATGTCCTCTCCAGCCATGCCAGCCTTCTAGCATCTCAATTTGTTCACAAATCCAGACATTCCCTGAACTGCATTGTTTTAACGTTGTTATGGAGGTTCCACTGCATAACTGAGTAAATCATGGGCCAGTGGTGATTAACTCACTCCCCAGCCACTCTCTCCTCTCTGGAAGAGATTTCAAGAGTCTTAGAAGCTCTTTTGTCAGGGCTGAGACCAAACATTGTAACAGAAGATGCTCCTATCACTCAGGAGGTTACAAGAATTTTAGAAGCTCTGCCAGCAGCTAGAGACAGAAACCAAATTTATATTTCTTATTACGTAAAGGCTGTCTATATGTCTACTCTGAAGAAATGTCTAGTCAAGTTTTTGTTCATTTTTCATTACGTTATTTGTCTTGTTGTTTCTACTTCTCATACAGTGAGTCAAAACACTTCTCATATAATTTTTCACCTACTCATCATTAAGTCTACTTCCTTTAGAGAAAACAGGCTCCTTTTACTCTAATAGGCACATAGCTATTAAATGTGGTTTTCTGGTAAATTCTGAAAAGACTTTTTCAAGAGATAAAGATGAAAGTGAAACATATCAAAGTTTTATTCCCTAAAATATTTTAAGTTAATTCAAGAAATAATTTTCATCTCTGAACCTGAAAAAGAGTACTAATAAATAAATATCTAAGCAAGCAATGGTAACTATAATAAGGTTAAGTACTGTCTAAAATAGGTCAGAAGTCCTGCTACAAATATCTTTAAATAAATTATGTAAACTTGGACATAACACCTTCATTTATTGTCAAAATTTTTTAACTATTTAAATTTACATTTAAAATATTTAACAGGTTAATTATATTCAGATCAGATATGGTTGCTACAAAAACAAATTTAAAATTATTAGAAAAATTAGAATTATTGTTTTCTAGAACCTCCCCATTGAAACTAGTTATGTTGATAATGTTGTATATACATACATTCAATTGTTGCAATGTAATTCTGACACAAATGAGATTGAATATATATATATATATACATATATATCAAATTGGGAGTGGACTTACATTGATAAAATATACATATAATCTAAAGAATTTGGCCTTAACAAATATTCAGGTGTGGAGTAGCTGAGAAAAAAATCAGAAAGCAGTAGTGTCTTGAACATTTTTACAGTATAGTCTAATTTGTCAGGAGCACTGATTTAATTAACATAAATTCAACAAAGCAAAGGGAAGTAAAAATGGATCTAGATTCCTAATAGATTGTTATTGGTCATGCCTGTATTGGGTAATGGTCTGCAATAGCAGTGCAGTCAGATTAAATGGTAGGCCAAATCCAGGGTCCAGTAAGTGTTAAATTAAAATTAAAACAAACAAACAAAAATAAAGTTGAAGACAGAATGATTGAGGGGAGCAATAAAGAGTGATAATACATGGTACTTGTTAACACCACCACTACTCGTACTACCACCACAACTAGCTTACAATTGAATAATACTTGCCAAATGCCAGAGACCAAGTACTTTTATATATGTACTACATATATTAGCTCATAACCTCCAGATGTAGGCAATGTTATCTTACAGTATTTATTTTACAGATAAGGTAATCAAAACACAGGAATGCAAGTGACTTGCACACACTCTCAAGGAGCAGAGCCGGATGGGGCCCTAAGCAGCCTGGCCCCAAGTCTGCACACTTAACTCTTATCCCAGTAGTCCCCAACGCCATCTCCACATTGGAATATCCTGGAGAGACTTAAAAAACAACAGTTCTCAGGCCATACCCCAGACCAATTAACTCCTAGTCTGTGGGAGTAGGACACAGATGCCAAGGGTTCTTGAAGCTTCCTAGGTGATTTCCATGTGCGGCCAAGTTTGGGAATCTCTGTACTACGCTATGCTGTTTTAAAGTTGTAGAAGTCAAAGGAAGTAGAGTTATTAATCCAGGAAATAATCCATCTATGGCATTAAGAGGAATAATGGACAATCTTAAGCATACAGTGAATAATGACAAGCAACACTAGGCATTCTCTTACAACTAAAGGAAAAAAAAGAGTCTAAGCTGCAGCGAGATGAAATTATATATTTCTATTTTTAATATCTTAACAAAGCAACATGTGGTAATGAGAATTTTAAGGAATAAGGCATCTGCTTTCTATTTGGAATTAAAAGGGTTATTATGTTCATAAACAGAGAATAGCTAGACGTCAATGTCTGGAGATTGTCACAACTGAAGGGTGGGGTGGAGGCTACTGACATGCAGCATAGAGAGGCCAGGGATACTGCTGAACATGTGGCAGTGCACATGACAGGCCCACAGCAAAGACTTATCTGGTCCTAAGTGTCAATAGTGTCTAAGGTGATAAACTCTTTACTAATGACTATTTTAATTACAGAGACAGTAAAGAGATTAAGTGAATTCAATGTTTCTTCATCTAGGATTATGGTTAATTTGTATTTACTCAACAAGCATGACAGATTTATATGACAGTATTAGAATAATTACAACCACCATTGAATTCCTAGAAACTATACTTTCATGGCCAGAAAATTCTGCAATTACAGCCTTAAAAATCTATGACTCACAGGGAGGAGAAGGAAAGTAGGTAGGGCAGGGCTAGATATGGAATGACATCGCAAACGTGTCCACACCACTGAATGAGGAAATCAGAGCCAGGTCTTGCAAATACTCTGATGTTGGTTCTTTGAAGCCTAGATTATGTTTAGTTTCACCTGCCTATGAAGAAGTAATACACCTTCTATGAAACCAGAGTAAAGAATCATGTGAGATGCAACTACATCCCTGAAAATGTGCAGGGGAAATTTGACACATTACTCAAAGTAATAACAGTAAGAGGGTAACCTTCAAAGTGATGCATCTTATTTTTTCTTATTGCGTAATAATTGTATTTTCATGTCATCCTAAATGCTTTTTTCTTTTAAAACATTTTTCACTGCAGTGCTTTAAAATTTTTTAATTTTTATCTCTTTAAATTCTACTACATTTAACCTTCTATAAGAAAGTGATTATTAGAAAATCTGATTATAAGTTCTCAGAGATTCACTCTAGCATATCCTATTAAAATTGGATTCTGGGCTTAGCTCTGAAGTTTTGGTTTGGAAAGCTGTACTTCTGATCTTCTTGAAGGCATTAGTTTGTGTTAGTACTAAAGAGTAGTGCTGTATAACTGAAAATATTTAAACTAGAATTCTGATTTACACTTGTTCTTTCTGTAATAATCAAAGAAGTAATCTTCTAAGAGATCTTATACAGCAAACTTTGTTGTATAATACAGTAATGTACAGTGACAACTTAGATCTAGCTGGAGAAGTATTTGTTGCTTGTCTGCCATTCCAGACTACATACGCAAAAGCACGTAAAGGAAACAGCATACGCAAAAGCACGTAAAGATGATAGAACTTAAAGTATAATAGAAAAAAATAGACGATAGGACTGTTAAGGGTGATGGAGTTTGGGTGCAGAATGGGGAGTGAGTAGTGAGGGCTAATGCAGGAGCTACATCTCAGATCATGGATGGCCTTAATAATCATACAAATAATTTTGGGTATGGAATATTGAAAACTTAATTTGGAAAAGTAAAATAATGAGATTTATAATGTAATGACATTGTTCCAGACATTAGTGACATTAATCTGGAATACTATGGAAGAGTTATTATTCTGGAATAATGTGGAAAAATTCTAATCTTAATCTTGTAGAAGATGGATTAGAGAGGGTTAGTGTTTAAGTAAGGAGACCATTGAGGAGCTACAGACATCACACAGGTGAACAATGAGGGCATACACTAAGGTTGTCACAGTGGGGATAAGGAGAAAAGGGTAGTTTGAGTTACTGAGACATTTAAGGAATAACAAAAACTTGAGCCCGATTGGCTGTAAAGTGTGTGATAAAGAAGGAGACTAAGTAAGACTCATGCTTACTGATTTAGGATGGTGCTAAATACTTTACTTATATCTTCTCTTTTAATCTATGATGTAATAAATGTTATCTACCTTCTACAGATGAGGACACTTGGCTTAAGTAACTTGCTCTAGACCACACGGAGGATAGTGGCAATGCTAGGATTTGAACTCAGGACCATCTAATTCCAATGCACATGATTTCAACTATTCTTAGTAACTAGGATGAGTATTACAGGAGGAAGAGAATATTTGGGGTGTGAGATAAAATAACGCATTATGTTTTGGAAATGTGGAGCCTCGGATGACCATAGAACACAAAACTAGATCATACAATAGGCAACTAAGTGGAATTTAACAATTTGGTTATATACTACCCTGCCACTTTACACTCCAGCTTATTGTATTTTATAAGGATTACAGTGGCAAATATTTTTTATTTTTCCCAAATCTAAAAAGACCAGTGATAATGGAAGATTGTTCCAGAGCATATTGGGAAGTAGACTGTGGAAAACGGTTCTATTAACTTTTTCATTAGTCATTTTTAACCACATTATACATTAACACTTCAGTACACTTCACAAAATAGCAATCTGGGCTTTGTATTCAACCACATTTAGTACACAAGTGGAAACTAAATTAAATACAATCTAGAAAACAAATAGTGCAAACAATTTCATGAATATTAATAGAAAACCAGACAAATGTATTTGAGTTAGTATCACAAAATGTGCAATTCATTCTTCTATGGAATTGCTATTTTCAAACAAAATAGATTGCTATAGTCACTTAAAAAATGGAAAATGTGAAACATTCATGGAAAAAAGATAGGCAAAGATCATGAGAAATATGATAGATTTCCCAATGACGGAATGAGGTTTTGAATAAAGTACTCCCCTTGGCAGCATCTTAACAAGATCATATTCAATGAATATGAATCATTAGTAAACTATGAAACAACGAATAAACACACACATGCAGATGAGATGCTAGGTTGCTATGGATTTACTAGATATCTCATCTGTCATTATTTCTGATTTTTCACCTCCTCCTAAAATCATTAATAGGGTACAAAGAGTCACTGTGAATTTTATGCCTGCCTCAAAACACAAAAGGGTTTAATTTATTGAATGATAGTTCATTAGTTCAGATGAGTTGAAATGTGGCATTTCATCTTCTAAAACTGTGGAAACATCAATCATATAGATACTTAAATTGTAATTTAGGCACTGGGTAAAGTTTCAATTTATCTGAATAAAACTGAATAAACATCCAAAATGAACTAAAACATATTTTAGATCAAATTGACTTTTTCTGATTAGTGGTCGTTTAAAATGTCCCTATGCAAAATTAATCAGGTGCAATTTCTCTTATAAAAATAAAGAATAGAATGGTGGTTACCAGAGGCTGGGTGGTTGAGGCTGGGGGTTAAGTGGGGATGTGGATTGGGAGATGTGGGTAGGGCAGATGTTGGTTAAAAGATATAAACTTACACTTAAATAAGATGAATCCGTTCAGGAGGTCTATTTCACAGCATGGTGACTACAGTTAGTAACGATATATCATATTCTTGAAAAATGCTAAGAGAATGCCTACTAAATATTCTTACCACGAAAATGATAACTGTGAGGTAATATATATGTTAATTAGTTGTATTTTAACCATCCCACAATGTATGTGTACTTCAAGACATCATGTTGTATGTGATAAATATATATAATTTTAGCTGTCTTAAAATAAACAATACATTAAAATAAAAGTCTTATCTTTTAGAGCTGAGGTTTTGTCACTTTTAATATCCACATTCCTAATTGACTATCAAAATCCAGTACTTAATTGTGCAATATTAGGATATACTTTATATATCCTAATAGTTTATAAAATTATATAAAATGTATTATAAAATTGACTAAAAAATGTTATGTGCATAAAAATATCACGGGCAATTTCTTTTTTCCTCCAATATTTTTTTAGTGATGTGGGACTAATTCTTATCCATGAAGATGTCTTCACAAAGTAGAACATTTTTAAGTGGTTTGTTTACTTTATTCCACCTAATTTTCTTTTTACTTTTGTTTTCTTTTTCTTTCTTTCTTTTTTTTTTTCTTGAGATGGAGTCTCGCGCTGTAGCCCAGGCTGGAGTACAGTGGCGCAATCTTGGCTCACTGCAATCTCCGCCTCCTAGGTTCAAGCGATTCTTCAGCCTCACTCTTCTGAGTAGCTGGAACCACAGGTCCCTACCACCGTGTATGGCTAATTTTTGTATTTGTATTGGAGACAGGGTTTCGCCACATTGGCCAGGCTGGTCTCGAACTCCTGACCTCAGATGATCCGCCCGCCTTGGCCTCTCAAAGCGCTGGGATTACAGGTGTGAGTCTGTTCTATTCTACCTAATTTTCAAATACCTGACTGGCCTATTCTACCTAATTTTCAAATACCTGACTGACAAATGTAGAAATCAATATATCAGATACTTTTTGGTCTACACAAAATAAATTTCTTAATAGATCATTCATTCAGACAGATTGAATTTTTACTTTAGATAAGAATTATTTAGGTAAGTATTATTGTGATGGTTACTAAAGAAGAAAACTGAACTCTTTTGGACAGGAATCTAACTCAAGTCAACTGCTTAAAGGAGAGTAAAATTTCTGAGGCACAGTATTGCAAAGCAACGGAATACATGTTACAAATATTAGAAACGGTATAGTACGAGTAAATTTGGGAAATTTGACTTCAATAAGCATCTTAGAGGGATAAATAAAAGAGGAAGCTCTTTCCAAATTGAAGTTTCTATCTGTGAATAATTCTGCTTTTAAATAGATCACTGGCAAGACATTCCGGGTTTGAGAGTCTGGAATTTTGCAAATATACTGGTTACTAACTGGAATAAAATATGTGTTGCAGTCTTAAAATTTATTTAAATGGGAATATACCATTGCCATTGTTTTAATGGCAAAAAAAATGTTGCCATGAAATTTATTTATGAAATGAATGTGTGCTTGTAGCTTGAGAGGCAGGAATTAGGTGACAAGGTAGAAAGTTAGAAAGCTACACATTTTATTATTTTTGGATTCTACACAATTTTTAGAAAATTCTCATAATTTCCCTTTTATTTGTATATATTTTATTATTTTGCTATTATCAACAATTTTAAGAATTTTGATGTGCAGAATTAAACTTAGTGTTAATAATATAGGGATTATTTCTAAATCTTTGATTTCCACATTGCATACTTAAATTTGTTCTTAGAAAGATAACCTCATAGCACTGGGACTGAAATAGATGGAAAGAAGAAATTCTTGAATGGCAACGTGTCCATATGGCAAGATAGAGCTTGCAAAGTTAATTTTTCTTAATTAGCAATAACTTAATCAGTTCCAAGTTAGAAATGAAAAAATGTTTTCAGTTCTTTTGTAGAGGTATCCTTTTTAAATAATTCTTATCTCTGCATTTCCATACTGTGTAAATTGGGAGTTTGAACCTACTATATTTAAATCCAGCAAACGTTTTGGCACTAAACCTTTGTTTCTGTCTTTTGTGCTTGTGGTAATGTGGTGATATATGGAAGATGCCTCAGAGTTACTTGTAATGCTATGGGGGTGGTGGTGAATAGCAGGACAAAAATTACTGAAGTGTAATTTGGAATTGTAGTTGGAGTGCACTTTCATTTCATTATGTGTATTTGATAACTCATTGCTTCTGAAAATAGTCAATCTTATGAAAGTTAATGAGCTTTTAAAAACTGTTCTATGTAAACATTTAGGTAGAATTTTAAATTTTGCATTATTTGGAACATATACCTATTGATTTTCAAATGTTAATTCGATTTTATTTTCTGACATTTTAAATTGGTTTTGGAAATTTTAATGTGGTGCACAACTAAGATAAAAAGTATTAGTTTATAACCTAGACCCAAGACTGAAAAACTAAGGAGAAAGAGTCAAATACAGCACACTTAAAGTTTTGTTGGAACACAGCCATATCCACTCATTTACACATTGTCTATGGCTGCTCTAGAGCTGCAGTGACAAAGTCGAGTAGTTCAACATAGATTGTACGGCCTGCAAAGGCTAAAATATTCATTATCTGGCTCTTTAGAAGAAGTGTTTGTCAGCTCCTTATCCTCAAGGTCCTAAAAGGCTGGAGATGAACTTTACAATTGCCTGTGAAAAATAATAACTAAGGGCACTAGTATAAGGGGAAAAAATACAACCTGTGTTTAAATAGAGGTATTCATTTTAAAATCTGCAATCAGATTTTGGTTAATAGAAAAGAAAATTTTAAAAATTAGAATAGACTCAAGAGAAGGTATTTGGTTACATTTTAATTTTAACCATGGTCATTTACTAAGCATGGGTAGTGTGTTTGTAATTTTAGATGACCTATACCTTTAAGATTTCTGTCCCCTTGGGGTGGCGGTGGTAGTGGAGCTTTGCCTCTTTAGATAGTGGGTGATAGACTCTGCTGATTCTGACGGAAAGGATCACATGGACCCCCACAGTTTGGAATCAGTTCCATCATAGATCTGTACGTGTGTGTGTGTGTGGGGGGGCGTGTATAGTGTGTATGAAAAAAACAATTCCCTTAAACGTAGAACTAAAGTAGACTAAAACAGTTGCAGTTTTCAGGAAAATAAGAATCATGGTACATAAAAATTTTTTAAATTTGGTTGAATACGGGAAAAATAAATTTTCTGGTATGAAAGAGGTCTAAAATGCAGCCTTCAGTGTTGCTCATTGAAAACACTGAGCCAAAAGATAAGTGCTTTCTATGTAGAAAATGGTAAGTGCTTTGCCCTTTAAAAAGAGAATCTGGAAAATGTTGCCCTTTTAATATGTCCTGTAGCCTGCCCTGGATTTGAGGATGAACAGAGATGGCACTAAAAATGATAAAGCAATAAATCACAAACCGCCAAGGTTCCTTTTGTGTCAAAGCTCTTACACGTTCAGAAGGCAATAACAATCTTCAGTACATACCAATTTCCCTATGTGGGATGGAAATTGGAGAAACTGTGAGAGAAAATACTGAATAGGAATAAAACTGTCTTTGCCTTTTTCATTTTCCTTATTTTGAAATTTTTGCTGTCCACATATTAATTGGAAATCTTAATAGATCTAGCTGTAAGTTTATATCTGAGGCAGAAAGAAAACAAATATGGGTCTGTATGTCAGCTGGAATCCAAAGTAAATATAATCTTTGTTTTTAAATGTTCAAAGCATTTTAGGTTCTTTTCACTCTCATGTGTGACCTGCCTTTGCTTTTCATGCATTTGAAACTCACTCACTCTCCTCTTCGTAGTTCTTTTTTGGTTTCTAAAATACCAGTGTGAGTGAGAAAAGGTAAAAAGCTGTTAGAAAAATCTCTATCCTTTAGAAAGTTCACTAACACACAAGAAAACATATTAATGATGAATGAGAGCAGAAATTTCTTTATATTTAAAAAAGTAAGAATTATAAGGCAGCAGGTCATATTTTTGGTTACTGATGGACTGGACTTGGAGTCATTTGTAGAATTAATTTGGAGTACTGGTCAGGATCAGGAAATAATAATTAATCCCATGATTATTAAAGTTTCTTCTGAATCTTCACAATTTTTACATAAATGTGCATGCAATGCCTTGCTTCTTGGTTAGTAACAGGGCTTAACTATTTTGTAAACCACTTTAGGGAAACATTTAGCTAGTGACTGGAAAATGGGGAATAAGCATGCCCTGCTCTATTCCAAAAGCATTTGACTTTGGGGTTACTTTTCATGGTAGAGTCAGGACAATTTCTATTAAATGCTCATACAAATAGGAAGTGCATGTTTCTCCACAGTGTTCGGAAGACTGCGAACAACAGACCTTCCATGAATATCCCAGGCAGTGCCCTGGGAAGAAAGCTCTTTGTCCATTTTGTGCACACACTTCCCTCTTTACCTCTCCAGATTCACTTCCTGTGACTGAATGGAAACCACAGTCTTTATATGACCTGAGTTCATTGTAGTGGCTTTTCGCTTTTTCTTCCAGGACTTTGTAATTTTCTATATCTTTTTGTTCTCTGGACACTTAAGATACTCTTCCTGATCCAAAGATCAGGAGTCGACCGTGTACTTTTAGGCTGGTCTCGGCTGACTTGCCTCTAGCCAATTAACATTTTCCTTTGTCTCCGCATCCACCATCTTTAAGGACTGCCACTCCACTTTCCTCATGTCATATACTTTTCTAAAATCGCTTCCATAATAGCATAGAGTGCAGGTTCTGGGGCCAGGTTGCTTGGGTTTGAATTCTAGTTAGCTGGGTGACCTTGGACAAGTTATTTACTATCTCTGTGCTCAATTTCCTCTTTTATAAAAAGGAGATGATAGTAGTATTTTTCTTACAGAGTTGTTATGATGATTAAATGTTAATCATCTTAAGAAATTTGTTTTTATTTAAGTTGGGTCCCATAAAAGTTTATGACATAGGTACCAAATAGACATTTTTTAAACTAATGATAAAATACCATTTTCGCCTAATAATTTGTCAGTTTTATAAAAGATGGAAAATATCTAGTGCTGGTGGGTAAGTGGGCACTGCTGGCAGGAGTATAATTGGTACAGCCTTCATGTACAATAATGAAATGCACCACAAGGCTCAGTACTCCATATATAGGTAAGCATCATTCTGGAATGTTTATAGCAACACGATGAATATTTATTGCGTGCCTTACTGAAGAGCATGGGGACATCTGGATTGCATGCGTGTCACACGCAGGTCACGAGGAACCAGGACCGCTACTTGATCACTCTTCAGCCACTTCCCACCATTACTTTTGTGCCATCACACATGCACCATGTTGGAGCCAATGCTGAGTTCAAAGATAGAGTCCTCTTGAATACCTGGAGGTTCTGCCACGAATATGCCCATTACTTTCTAGTTCCTCATTTTCCTTTGGATAGTCCTATAGAATCACCTCCTTTTCTCAAGGGTTGGGTAGGTCCTTGAGGGTATAGAGAAGAAGACCCTGGCAATCACTTCACTGATCTACTCCAAGCATCCTTATAATACTCTCTAACACTGTTTTGCTGCAGATTCAAGAAAGTCATTTGGAGGTCAAAGCTAAGAGGCTTTGTTCTGTGTGGCAACTTCCTGGGTAAGAGGCCTCAGCTTTGGATATGGTTGATTAAAGCAGATTTAAAGATGAAATGAAAACACATTAATTTAATATGCCACCATTATGGTTCCCCTTAAGACATAAAGGGAAATATACTAAGTAAACTTCTTGTTCATTGTTATTTTAAACTCCACACGTAACTTGAGGAACTTTTCATGAAAACCTTCCTTCCCCTGCCACTCCAGGACCTGGGGAGTGGTTTCATTCGTTATGCTAATGAGGCACATGTTCAGTTAGCTTTGTGAATCCTTGTGCATGTTAATATGTCATATTTCTATATCTTTTGAAAATAGGATCCCAAGTATGTTCAACGGTCTTTTCAGCAAAAAATTTACTTCCTTTTTAAAACAGTTTATTGGAAAACACATATTTTCTATCTTCCGTTTTATGCTGTTGCAGGTCCTACATTGAATGGAAAGTTTGTTTCAAAATAATTCCATTAATTAACAGAGAGCCTTGATCACTGGTTAAATTGTGATTTATCTGCTTTTGTTCACATCTAGATTTGCTACAGCCCTTGCATTACTGGCTTTCTGCCCATCAGTATTACCTCAAGATGATTTAAAGCAAAGGCTTTCTGGTTCAAATGCGATGAAGGCTAAAATCAAAATGGCAAAGAGCCGGGGAGCACTTCAGGTGGAACGTAAGTTCGCTTATAAGGTAAAGCACTCATGTAAGGTGAGTGGCTGTACCCTGGTGTTCAACTCAGCTTGAATTTTAGCTGAATAATTCCGTGCAGCTCCATTGGTTACTTAATGTAGTTATGAAAATGTATTTGCCCTTTGGTCTTCGACATTCCCCACACATCTCTTAGAGTGCTTAACATTCTTTCTGTTCTTTTCAGGGGAAAAATTTACTTTTTCTTTGTTACTGTTGATTATAGAATATTTTGAGTGATTTTTTAACTTTAAAAAATATGATAAACTTTATGGTGAGCACATATGATTTACTATGCCAAGCTGTTTTGTTGATTTAGCTTCCAGATGAGCACAAAAATAAAAGGCAGAAGTGAATAGTTTAGATCAGATAGTAGATATTACAAACCAAATGACAAATATAACTCCTGAAAAATATGAAATGCAGTGGTTAAAATTAAATTTAGAGGGAATTAGCTGTATGTAGAACATTGTGTATAGAACATTGAGATAATCTTTGGCAGAAGAAAGATTGTCTCATTGTAATCAATCCAGTGGAAAAGGACACCCCTTACTCAGCCATCTTTCTCTGTGAGCACACAGGCCATTCATAGAACAAACATTGTTTTCAGCCAGCAGCTACTGGGGTCAGAGTGAGTCGTCTCCATGACTACGTGTGCATCCTTTGGCTACAGGCACTTGCCATCCGATAATGAAAACTGCCTAATTTTTACTTTTTTTAAAATAATGAAATACTTTTTCAGGAATACTTTAAAAAGGTGAATGTAAATATTTTAAGTTTGTTGACAAATGTTTTTACTGAGGTGGATACTGCTATTATTTCCCTATTTTTCCCTAAGAGTAACTCATTTTTTAATGTTTGGGTGAAAGAAGTTTTTTATTTTATTTTATTTTATTTTATTTTATTTTATTTTAGAGACAGAGTTTCGCTCTTATTGCCCAGGCTGGAGTACAATGGCATGATCTTGGCTCACTGCAACCTCCACTTCCCAGTTTCAAACGATTCTTCTGCCTCAGCCTCCTGAGTAGCTGTGATTACAGGCACCCGCCACCACGCCCAGCTAATTTTTTGTATTTTTAGTACAGACGGGGTTTCACCATGTTGGCCAGGCTAATCTCAAACTCCTGACCTCAGATGATCTGCCTGCCTCGGCCTCTCAAAGTGCTGGGATTACAGGCGTGAACCACCATGCTTGGCCTGAAACAAATTATTAACAACAGTTAAATATTATGCAATATGTAATATTATATATATGTGTGTATGTGTACATTGATATATATGTATATATGCATAGATAGGTGTCATGTAATACACACATGTGTACCATACATTTTATATATGTAATCTATAATACATATGTATTATATATTTTATATATGTAATCTATAATACATATGTATTATATTTTATATATAATAAATATCTTACATATATTTACATATAATTACATATGTAATGTATTTAAATATGCTAGAAATATATTTTACATATGTAAAATACATATGTAATATATTTTAGAGATTTTTAATATAGTTGAGAACATTAGCTTCTTGGGGTTTGAGATCAGGCCCGTATCTTGCCTGCCTAACAGTAAGCAGTGACAATTTGAAGGGATCGATTTCAGACCTAAAATACAAAAAGGAATCTAAGGAGAAGAACATTTAAAATGTCTCCTGTCCATATCTATCTTTTGATTTATCTGTCTCTCTCTCTCTCTCTCTCTCTCACCATCTGTCCATCTATTTGGATTCACCAGAGGATGAAAAGGATCATCTTTGTGAGCATCTTGCAGTGAGCTGGGAGGACACATGCTGGCTTGTGCCTATCATCCTCTACATCTTAACTTAATTCTGAAGCGTGAATTTGACCTGAAAGGAGGCTCAAGCTTTATTCTTTTTTTTTTTTTCAACCAGAAACACAATAGAATTTATTTCCTTTCTTTTTACTGAGGGAGAAACAGTGTTCTGGTAGGGGAATAGTATTTTCAAAAGCTGCCTAAGTGTCTTTAAAAACAAGAAGACAACTGAATTGTAAGAGCTGCATTTTCTCTAAATAAACTTCACCCAGACAGTCAGCACATCACACGCTGATATTCACATTTGATTATATTTCTTACCATCAGAATATTTCTTTGCCTGAAAAATTGTTTCCATATTTACTACCTCCAGATCCTCCCGTAGAAATAAGGTATAGTCTGTCAGTAGGTCTGTGGCTCTATACATTTTCCACTCTCTTTGAAGTGTGTAGGACAGAGGTCAGGCTTAGCTTTACATTCTCTCTCCTCTTTGAAGGTTGTGGAACAGAGGTCAGGCTTAGCTTGCTAGTCACTGCAAATTCCCTTTATTCTCATAATATGCTGTGCTAAGTGTTAATGATAACATGGGGCACCAAGAGTATTTCACCTAATGGCTTTTTTCCCCCCTCATTATTCTATATTTGAAATTAACCAAGTATTAAAATTAGGCACCTTTTTCCCCAGGTAAATATGTTTTTCAATTCCCATCTCTAATTTTAAAGTGTGTCATTAGGTTAAAAAAAAAACAAGATAAAATTGTGGTAATTATAAACTATTTTGGTGAGGAGAAGTAATAATTCAATAATTCCACTTAGGAGACCAGAGGTTGTTATTAAAAATGGTTTTTAGGCAAAGAGAGAGAAACAAATGGGACCATCATCAGCAAAAAACAACAGAAACACAAAAACTGATTATATCAACGTGCAGTAGGGAAAAAGTGTGACAGAATTTACAAAATGAGAAATGAATAAACAGGCTCAAATTTTCAAGTGGATGCTTTTGGAGACATACACTTGATGGGCGTGCAGAACTCAGGCATAAAAATGCCTGACAGAATGAAAATTGTTTCATGTTAATTTTGAGTTAAATTTTAAAATGTGAGTTGCAAAGTTTAATCATGTAAGTCTCAGAGAGCTGTTTATAGAATTAGGTGACTTAGTATTTGCAAAATATTCAGAAGAGTGTTTGTCACATAATAAGCACCATATGAGTTCCCTTCTATTATTTTTATCTCAGTTGGTCCTTGTATAATTCTATGAGGTGGATACTGCTATTATTCCCCTTTCAGGTGCATCTTAGAAGGTTAAGTCACTTGCTTGGACAAACTACATGTCCCTACTGAATATCGCATTGGTGGGAACTATCATTAAGGTGACCATCCTCTGGCCAAGGAGTGGGCTGCAGTAGAGGCTGGTCTCCTCAGATGTACTCTCCCTTGATTTTGAATTTTATTTTATTTTATTTATTTATTTTGAGACAGACTCTTACTCTGTTGCTTAGGCTGGAGTGCAGTGGCGTGATCTTGGCTCACTACAACCTCTGCCTTCCAGGTTCAAGTGATTCTCCTGCCTCAGCCTTCCAAGTAGCTGGGATTACAGATGCATGCCACCATGCCTGGCTAATTTTTGTATTTTTAGTAGAAATGGGATTTTGCCATGTTGGCCAGGCTGATCTCAAACTCCTGACCTCAGGTGATCTGTCCATCTCAGCCTCCCAAAGTGCTGGGATTACAGGTGTGAGCCACCATGCCCGGCCTTGATTTTGAATTTTAAGTGGTAATGACAACTGTTGGAATGTATCCCTCTAGAGAATGATCTGGATCTCAGGGACACACACCCATTTCTGTGGTTTCTGAATGTGGTTTTGGAGAATTTATTTTGATCCTTGAGCTACTCCATAACTTTCCATTCAGTTGTTTCCATTGTGACTTTGGTTCTGTGCTTGGGTGAGGGGATGTGGTATATGAGGGAGGAAAATGACAGTGCCTTGTCATAGTCATCTGTGCTGTGACCTGAGCTGGCCTAAAAAAGCTAAAGTTGTAGAAACCTTGATCATGGGAAAGGAGGGATTCAAATGGCCCCAGTACAAACATGGCATCTAATTTCTCTAGTACAATAAAATCATGGTGATAAAGGTGGGCTCAAATGCTTTTCATCTAATTATTTTACATCATCAGATTCATGATTGCCTGGAGGTCTGAAGTATTATGACGTGCCCATGTTCATCTAGTCATTTTTTTTGTTCATTTTTGTATGACTATATGACCACTCTTTTGGAAATCTGGTTTCTGTTTCCTCTGATTGATACTAAATATTATCAACTTCTTAAAATAAGGGACCACGGTTTTTTTCCACCCACCATGACCTGTCATATGTAGCTCCACTAGGTTTTCCAATTATTCTGACTATTCTCTACCAGGTTCAGTCATTCTTCTGCCATTCCGTTCTTCCCTCTAGATGTTTCCTCATGCTCTTTCTCCCACTTGAAATGCTCTTTCTCACCCACTTTATCTTTGAAAATCCTATATCATCTCCAAATCTCGTGGCCTTACTTCCTCATATGTCAATTTATGTTGATTTCTCTCTGAATTCCCGTAGCACTTACAGTCAGCACTTCACAGTATAGTAGTTATTTTGTGTGAGTATTTAGCTGAACGGCAAGGTTCACATAAACAGTGATCAGTTGTTTTTCCCCAATATTTTATTATCAAACATTTTAAACATACGGAAAAGTTAAAGGGATTTCACAGTGTAAACAGTCATGTACCTACCTAGATCCTACAATTAACATTTTGCTGTATTTGATGAACATTTTGCTATATTTGCACTATCACATATATATTCCTCTATTCATCCATCACTTCACCTTATTTTTTGTTTAAATTGCAAAATAAGTTGCAGAGATGAGCACATTTCACCGTATGCTAAGGCATACTTTAGCATGCTTATCACTACAGTTAATATTTTTTATATTTTGGTGATTAACTTTTCTATACTCCATAGCACCCAGCAGAGTACTGACCACGTCAGACATGTTCAATTCTTTCCCATTGGATTGAATTTAGGTACCACTTTGAAAAGCATTAGAAACTAAAGGTGTTTAAGCCCAGATAAGTGGTCTCTGGTGCCATGTAGGCAGATAGAGGTGGGTGCGTTTTACAGACTTTTGGAAAAGACATCCCTGTATGTAGCTTGTATTAGCCCAACTTGTGACCTCTCAAATATCTCCTAGGAGTATGTTCAGGCAAAGTCTAAGGAGGCACTTGGCTGAGAAACTAGACAGGGCATCATCTGATTGACTAAAATACTAAGAACATTGATATTGCAGAAACAACAGATGGATATTCTAGTTTTTCTGAAGACAGATAGAAATGAGGTTATAAAATAGTCATAAAAACGGGGTTCATGTGCAGCAGCCTGTGACAGCCTGTTCCATTGCACCCAGGTGGGGGGAAATTCAACTCCTTATAGAGCCAGCACACACTCCAGGTAGACAATTTGGGCCCAGGCAGACGATGGATTTGCAAGGAGGCTGCTCTCCTGAACCTGTGTAGGCAGTGAGTTTCTGACATCTTATTAGGGGAAAGAAAGTCACAGTACTTCTCAGATTTGGTAACACTTTTTAAAACATGTTATTATAGCAGTCATTATTCACCCTGCCTTCTTTCTTTAACAGAGATATATTTATATTCATATCCACATCCACATACATTCCTTCATTCTTCAAATGGCAGGCTTCTTCTCATCCAAGTATCTCTGATCATCCCCTCTTTGGAATTCTCTCCTGACTCTTTTATTGAATCCCTCCCACCCCCTGCCATTATGTTGTACCTCTGAATTCTATTTTACCTGGGACATTTTTCAAAATGACTAACTATACACTTGTTTACTTGTTTCTTACATTTGTCTTAGTAGGCTAAAATTTCATATTGTCAGAAACACATTTTTCCCTTCTCCTATTAACTAGAGGGTCTTATAGTACCTGACTCATAGTAGACTCCTAATTAAAATGTACCAAATCATATACACTGAAAATACATGAATAGGGGAAAAATTTGTTTCAGTGTTATCCTAAATGCCCTTACTGTGTTAAACTCTCACCCTGGCTCTTTTCTTTCTTTCTTTCCTAGTACTGGGGGCTGTACTCAAACTTGACTTTCTGGGCAGTGCCACAAGTTACAAAAACATTCACTCCATCTCGGAAAACTTCCATTCCTTCAGCATGCTGCTCTCTCAGCTAGGGGTTAGGCGAAAATTATATCTGATGGAAGCAATTGACCACAAGCTGTGAATGATTGGGAACTTTGCTTAATGTGTTAAATCTCCTGAGGATGTTTACATATTATGAGAGTGGTAAAATCTGGCAGTATGACTAAGCAACTTAAATAATTTAAGGCAGTTTATGTTAAAAAGACATAGGGACCTAGCTGGCTAAAATCACAATCTGAATGATCTGAAAATTGAGAAAAGTGAATTCATTCTTGTTTGAGCATATTATAATCTCACTTTTGTTATGCATTTTTATATTATAAGGGGAATACTGAATTCCACTGTCTCTGATAGATTATCTGGTAGCTGATACATTGAATGATGAATGTAGGGAATAGTTAGGAAGGTGAGGATTTCCCAAGTCATGTTGTTGAAAATGGGTTAGGAGCTGGGAGTATTTTGTTTATAGAAAAAACACAGGGAAGCTAAGAAAACTTGCTTCATTCATTTGAGAAATACCTATTAAACACGTACTGTATACTAGCACTACATTAAGTGCTGTGGAGAAATAGCGATTAAAAACATTAGTCCTGCTTGCATAGAGTTTATATTTCATGATTAGGAAATAGTTAAGGGCAGTTAAGTAGAAACAGGAAGATAAATTTATAGAGTTATATGTGCCCTTTCTTTTTTTCTTAAAAGAACAGGTAGAGGACTAATGCACACAAAATTGCAAGGAAAAATACATTTCCTTAATGTAAACAAGTCCCTAACATGTACAGAGTCTGTCAATGTAGAACGGAATAGGATGCTTCCTGGAGTAGCAATTTCCCATTATTGTTAAAATTTAGCTAATACTATCAAGCTTTAAGGTGGTTTTAGATAAATCCCATATGCATTAGGGATAAGAATAGAGACTTGCCCATAGTTTTTTAAAATTAAGATTCTGTGATTTTTGTGTTAATCGAGATCACTAATTTTCACTTATGATGACCAGATAAATGAGCATGATTGTTCTTATAAACAGAAGTCTTCCAGGTCAGGTTTGAAAAAGAGGAGTTATTTGGTTTGGACTTCTTGATCCTCTAACAAAGAGTCAAGTGTTCTGTAGGCCTGGCATAATGAACAAACAACTGATAGCTCTTTTCTTTATATATAATAGGAAGTAAAACAGGTCACAGAGAGGGGAAAGATAAAGGTAGCAGTATGTCACCTGTAACAATAGATATAAAAGATGGGTGCAGAGGAAAGAGTGCCAAATGTGCATCTAGTTGTTCTAACTTTCTCATTTTGTCCTTGAGTCATGTGGCTCCATGCAAGTCTCCTTTTTTCTCAGGCGTGAAGTTTCTTCATCAGAAAAATGAGGGGATTGAGCTACATTATTGTTAATGTAACTTTTCAATCTTACATTTAAATATTTTAGAAAAAAATAAACATATTTTGTGAGAACACTTAATTATTTTGGACCATTAAAACAGTATAGAAATAAAATTTGCTATTTTCTCAGTGGATCAGTTAGAGTCATCAAATGTAATAAAAAAAATCACTCCCCTTTTCCCTGAGCCTAGGAATAAACCCAGCAATGAAAACTTTTTAATTAAGCACTTAGACATACTTTTGAACAACTTACATGTGGTATTTTAAAGCAACTGTTCGCTCAAATAATAATCAGTAATCTTGGTTGAGAAAAATCTGAAAAATAGCATATCAATTTGCATCAGTCTTTTAATTAGAAATAAATATTCATTTTAGTATAACATACCTCCTCGTATTAGATAGAAGGGGAATGTGCTAAACTTTCCTGCATTTATGGAATTGAAAACATGTGTCTATAATAGAACTATAATTGATCCATGTAATTTTCTAAGATGATAAAATATTTTCTAAAAACTTTTTAAACAGTATTTACCAATATAGCCTAACAAATTTTAAGTAATAGAATGTTACAGCTTGATATGGTTTGGCTCTGTGTCCCCACCTAAATCTCATCCTGAATTGTAATAATCCTCACGTGTTAAGGGTGGGACCAGGTGGAGGTAATTGAATCATGGCGGTGGTTTCTCCCATGTTGTTCTCTGATAGTGAGTAAGTCTCACGAGGTCTGAGGGTTTTATAAGCGTCTGGCATTTCCCTGCTTGCACTCATTCTCTCTTCTGCCACCCTGCAAAGAGATGCCTTCTGCCATCATTGTAAGTTTGCTGAGGCCTTCCCCAGCCATGCCGAACTGTGAGTCAATTAAATCTCTGTTCTTTATAAATTACCCAGTTTCAGGTATTTCTTCACAGCAGCATGAGAACAGACCAAAACATGGCTTTTTTCATAATAGCAAATACATTAAAATTTTTGATTTATAATAAGTATAGCAGCATATAATAATTTATAAACAACTTATGTTTAAATTTATCATACATATGTATTTTGTGGGATAAGTAAAAATAATTTTTTCTACCCCTTTTTTTGAAATTCGAGTTTATAAATGGCATACCAATTGCATGTTTCTTTCAATATATTATCCCAATTAGAATAAAACTTTTGCTAAATTTTATTGTGTGAAATTTCTAATAGAAAAATGGCAGTCATAAGTGAAAATAGAAATTAAAAGTTTTAGATTTTGTACGTTTTTAATTTTTATTACAGTTGAGCTTCCAAAATTATGTTCAGTAATTTTATAAAGCACATTTTAGAATTAAAAACAAAATTTTGAATATTTCTTAAGGTTTTAATGAAATGTAAAGTATAAGAGATTTTAACTTCATTTATTGCCTGTAATATAGACCATGCAATATTGAGTAGTGATTAGAGTTAGACTCTGGATTCAAATTTCTTGACTTTGAAAACTTCTGTGTGATTTTTCAGTGTCCTCTGGCTTATGTGCCTCAATGTTGTCTTCTTTAAAATAAGTATGATAGTAACTCACTGGGTGGATATTAGAAATAATTAAATACAGGTGTAAATAATTAACTACAGGTGAAGACCAAGAAGTATGCTTAGACAATAGTAAGAGCTTAATTAGTGATAGCTATTTTATCATTAATATAATTTAGACATTTTCTTTAAGAAAAAAGTTAGAATCAACAGCCTCTCCATTTAACCTTGAAGGCCCTCTACTAATGCCATTTCCTTTTTTGCAACTTTTAGAGTTCTCATTAGGTTTGAGCCAATTTTCTAATTTCTCGTATGAGCATTTTATTTGTATATTTGCATATGGCAAACCTACTGCAAATAATCTCTCTATAAAGCTAAATTTCCATGGCCTTTACATACTTAACTAATCCCCTTTAGTAAGATTTCTATGGTGAAGTCTGTATAATTGATCTTCTTCTGACTATAACATTTCAACCCTTATATACTTGTTTATATTGTGTTGATTTAGTGTCACATGTGGTCTTAGGGATTATCTCTAATAAATACATACTTTATTCCTAGCATTCTTATAGTAGTTTACATGAGAGAAAAGGACTCTTGTACCATTTATTGTTTGATTTTGGAGATGAGATAACAAAAGATCAATAGAAAAATCCTTTACAAGTCCTGAGCATGCTGGGAATGGACAGCAAAGGAGTTGAGTATGAGTTGGGACCAGTCTAGGCTAGCTTTTAGAAGGTGAATGGCTTGCAGAAAGCATAAGGTACAATTTCATAGAAAAACCCCCAGAATATTTAGGAAGGAGCTGTATTATTAGCTACGATGCATGTGGTAGGAAAATGTAGGACTGTGTTTGGGACAGTAGAGATTATGGCTTCAATGGAGTGGCAAGCTCATGAGACTTGGGTATTAGAGGAGGGTAAAGATGGAAGGAGCTGAGAAAAAAGCTTGATTATAAGACACATGATTTGTTCATAAAATGATAAATGATGGAGAAAGGGGAGGTTTTCTATTGTTGATTTGAGAGTGACCTCATTTAAAGAACATTTCAGGAATGAGTTATATAGCATGGTTAAATACAAGGGCCCTAGAGTAAAGTGGCCTAGGTAGGAACCCTGTTTCAATTACTTGCATGACTTTAGAAAATTACCTAATTTCCTTAAGTCCCAGTTTCCTCACTTCTTAAATGAGTATCAGAAAAATAACTACCCCTTAAAGATATTATAAAGAATAAGTGAGATAGTGTATAAAAATATTTCATGGTGGCTGTCACATAAGTGCAAAATTAATATGTATTACATAGCTATTAATGGACATGAAGAAATGACTAAATGAGACTACTGTAATGCAAGTGAAGTTTTCAGCCTATCCTTTAAACGTAACAGGCCCCAAACTTAACAGACACTTACTCATCCACCTCACAGTCATCTGGGCAGTTTTCTTTCCTGATGTCATAGAAGCAGATCTGCTTACTGTAGTACAGATAAGAAGAGGTGTGACCCTCCTGGAGCTTGGCCTCTTACAGCTCCAGGACTACCACTTTCCCATGTATGAAGCTGCAAAGGAAGACAAGCGTAACAAGCAAGAACCTTCAAAGACCTTTGCCCCAGAGGACAGTGGATTAGTCACTCTGATAACTGCCTAATTATGAAGTGTTTTTAATAAGATGCTGTAAAATAAAAAGTAGCATTTTTTTTCTAGTCCTACAGCAGCAATAGAAGAAATAGGTGTATGTGTGTGTGAAATACCATAACTAATACTTTCGTTTGAGGGATACTTGATTTTTTTTCTTTTTTTAGTTTAATTTTATTTTATTATTATTATACTTTAAGTTTTAGGGTACATGTGCACAACGTGCAGGTTTGTTACATATGTATCCATGTGCCATGTTGGTGTGCTGCACCCATTAACTCATCATTTAGCATTAGGTATATCTCCTAATGCTGTCCCTCCCCCAAAGCACTTTCGTATACATGATATTCACAGAAGCCTATATAGCAGGAAAATGAGTATTATTATCTTTATGTTTCAAAAAAGAAACATGTAAGATCCTTCGTAGTTACACAAAGAGTGCTTTGCTTCCTCACTTCCCCACTCTCAGGATTCTGCCTTTTACGTGTCCTGTGCCTTCATTTTGAAGTAGAATGAATCTATAAAGATTCCTTCTTTTGTTCTATACCCAGGTATACCCTGCTTGGGCTGTGGTGTATGTTCTAATGATATATCAGTGAGTGGCATTATTTGGAGTTACATGTGTCCCTGCTGATGCACATCTATGCAATTAGAATTTTGTGGTTTTGGTATGATGAGTATTTAGCTGTTCTTCTGAAGCGTCACTGTTTGTTTGGGTCACTTCTCATAAGAAACAGTAGAACATGGGGGAACCGTCACTAACACAGGGAATTTAGCTCCCTGGTTACTATGGCGGGGCGATAGTGGGTGTGGGGATACCTGCCTAGTTTATCTAAAAACAACCTTGGCTTGCTTAGGTGTAAGTCAAACCCAAGTGTCTCAGGCTTCTAAAGCCAGTAAGTGCGGATTCTAGCCATCAGCCTCAGTCAGTTACAGTGAATACTGTGGTGTGCTGCCCAGAGGCCCCTCGGGATGAGAGGGGATGCAAAGGCCTGGTCCTCTTGACTAAATTCAGGAAAATATGAACATCTCAAGTCCAGACTCCCCTTACAGACAGCTGAGGCCTCTGGTGCAACTACTTTGCAATTCAACTTTTGCCTCTGTTCGATCCTGTTTCCCTCACTGCGTTCCAAGTGTTTGTTCCTAAGAGCATTCTCTAATAAACTTTGTGCATGCAAATCTCCATGGCACAGACTGTTTCCAGGGAATTTGACCTAAGATGCAGTTATTAAGTTTCAGGGGCTGAGAATACACACTCTTAACTGCAGGAGTTACAATCCATTATAGACTCTCCCCCTCCAAAGATTTTTAGAAATCCTCAGGACTTGTTTGCACATGTGCGCCAAGTATCAGAGTCGCTTGTTGGTGATTTCTGTGCATCATCAATCCAAGACTTTATTTTTTCCTGTTCTAAGAATACAAGAATAATGTTTTAAGAATAATGTTCCTATTACATTCCTACATTTCCTATTCTAAGAATTCTATATAATCCTATTCTAAGAGGCTACACTAAACTGGAACTGTGTTTCTATTACTTTCCGTGAGGCTGAGGTGCCAGAGGAATTGAGATTCTCCTTCACCCTAATTTCTGCTGCTGCACTCTAGTGAAAGGGATGACTGGCACTGCTGTTACCATGCAAACAGGAGAATGTTCCTTTGGTATTTTATTCCTCGGGTAGAGGGGAAGGGATTCCCAGGGCATAGTTGAGTCTATCTTGTCCATCGCATTTGACTGGAAACTTTTGCACTTCAAATGGTGGGAGCTGTACTTAGGTGTCTAACCAGCCCCTATGTAGATGAGCAGATGCCACTGGGTACTGTGAACATAATGTCATCAAGAGGCACAGTAAATTCCTGTTTTATGGTAATTGGTATAGGGCTTTGTCCTGCAATCTCCTTCTTTTTATCTTTGTAACATTTTGTTTTTGAAGGGCAGGATGGAGTTCTGATATTACTGGCAATTAGAATTGGGCCAGCTATTAGAAAGTTAAAAAGTAAGAGGGACCAGGACAGAATAGAATTCTATTTCAAATACCATAAAACAGAAATTTACTGTGTCTTATGATGGCATTAGAATAAATTATCTGAAGAAATATTAAAAGTCTTTGTTCTATATTTATTGAGTTCAAACACTTTGGCTCAATACCAGTACCTGTGTATGGAACCAGCCTTCAATTTTAAAGAAAATTGGTAAATCTTTTAAAAAGCATTAAATTATTCTTAACTGAATAGTGTTGGGTGGAAAAGAGTTCAGATGCTAAATTGTAAAACAATTTATATCAACATATATCTGCATTTTATTCATACATTGATGAAGCATGAGCAATTTGTTGAGGAGGAATCTGGCATAGCTTCCTTTAGCTTCATTTATAAAGTAAGGTGTTTTTTTTTTTTTAAAAAAAGGAATGGTCTCAAGTGTGTTTTTATTAACAATGATGCTCTGTTATTATAATCCTCCTTCATATATAAGAATTTCAATTTTTCAAAAGCAAGTTTTACTTTTGAAATTATACATTTCCAAAACAACAGCTTTCTAACATTTCATTTTTAAAAAGTAAATAAACTTTTGGAAAGAATGCCAGAGCAACTATCCAAAGAGAGATGTCCGATTAGAAGTTTATGAATTAACCACTGTCTAATTGTTAAACAAGTATGATATTTGTCTGTTTAGCTCATATACCTTTCACAGTAATTTTAAGCCACTAATAAGTAAAAATTATTTGAATTTTATAAGCTATTTTAATTTTTAGAGTATTCTTATTTCACACTCAAAAATCAAACATATTACTTTCATATATTAGCATACTTTAGACTAATATTTCAGTTCAAAGACAGCTAATTTTTGAATCTGTTTGTTTGTTTTTCCTTTGAGACAGAGTCTCACTCTGTCACCCAGGCTGGAGTTTAGTGGTACGATCTTGGCTCACTGCAGCCTCGACCTCCCAGGCTCAGATGATTCTCCCACTGCAGCCTCCCAAGCAGCTGAGATTATAGGCATACACCATAATAACCAGCTAATTTTTCGTAGAGATAGAGTTTCACCATGTTGCCCAGGCTGGTCTCATAATCTCCCCATGTTGTGGGAGAGACCCAGTGGGAGGGTTTTCCTGTGCTGTTCTCATGATAGCGAATAAGTCTCAGGAGATCTGATGGTTTTATAAAGGGCAGTTCCCCTGCACACGTTGTCTTGCCTGCCACCATGTAAGATGTGACTTTGCTCCTCCTTCAACTTCTGCCATGATTGTGAGTCCTCCCCAGTCATGTGGAACTGTGAGTCCATTAAACCTCTTTAAAAAAACATGGTCTATATTTTGAGTGAACTCAGTGCGAATTATTCTAAAGAAGTTAATTGAGAGAAATGTTTTCAAGGATTGAGCTCTACCACTAAGAATAGGCTTCAAAAATTTTTCACAATAAAGTCTCTTTCCCAATAGTCATTTTAAGGCAGTAATCAAATACTCTCTAACCATAATGATAAGTTCCAATTAAGGAGAGCTAGCGGGACTACGGAAGTGGAAGGAAAAATATGCAAAATATAAATGTATTGTTAAATCACCACTTCATCACTTAATTAACAAATTTCTTGATGTTTCCCCTGAATCTTACTTTTCAACATGTTAAATCCTATTATTTAACTGTGCTATATGCCAGAGTGTTCTCTGACCCCCATCAATTATTGCTATTCTGTCCCAATTTTTATAAATTTAATTTGCCCCTAAGTCTTCATTTGTTTCACATTACTTTCTTATATAACTGTCAAAATCTTGTCTTGAAAGTGATAAACTACACACATTTTAGAATTAGAAGGCTTTTAAGAATTGAAGTTTATTTTGCTGTATACTCTGCCACTGCACAAAAATAATTTAAACTTCCTCAATAGTCTTTTGTGACAGTGGTAGAAATTTACCACTAATTATAAAGGATGGAGAAAATCTGGAGTCTTCCTCAGCATACACTGCTAGTGCTCAAAACGTTTCTTGCCTTTTATTTTTATTTGTTGTCCTCTGCATTAGAAATGACAATGTTTGATGGTGACTTACTGAGGAGCTAAACATCCTTTCACCTGGAACTTTTTGTTCTCATCATACATTTTCTTCCATGAGCATGTTATTATCTACACCTTGATATCTTTGCAGATCCTCTTTCATCTGTTGTCCCCTGATAAATTTCTAATCTTCAAAATGGTTCATTTTTCATTTCATATTATAGATGTACTTGCCACCTGTCCCTTTCTCTTCAGTAGGGTCTTTGTGGTTGCTCTCAGGACTTGAGAGTCAACCAGTTCTCTGTCTTCTCATCTTAGCATTTGGTAAGACGAGAATTTGGGCCCTAAGTCTGACTTTTTAAATTTTGCTAATTGCCACTCTGTTTTGACAATTTGAAGTGAATTGCACAATTAAAAGGCACAAATGTGATTACAGAGTCAAGTCACTTCAAATATGTTTTTTAAACATCAAACTGGCTGGTAGAGTCCACTGGCATGTTATTCCATAAAGATACTCTGTAGACTCAGGTTCACATTCAGACTGAGATGCTCCACCTTATTTATTTTTGAATCAATAAGCACCAAACTAATACTTCCACGTTTCTCAAGAAGTATGCAAATTTTAGAGACAACTTTATATAGTAGAACGTTCTATCCAATAATCCAAAATAGTACTAAAATTACCAACTTATAGATTCATAGATATCTTTTAAAGATTTTCTTAAGCTTATGTAATAAAAGAAATTTTAGTTTTACAGTAGATCTTCATAATTTAATACAAATAAACTGTATTGTAACTTGCTCTCCAGCTAGTTTTATGTATGCTATGTACAGACAGGCTATGCATGGATAAAGGTATAAGAGTAATGTTTAGCTTTATATATTTACATACATGCCAATATAATGATAAAGTATTACCTATATTTCCCATATTGAGCTTGAGTTTTCCTACATTTCCTCTAAGAAATACCAGATGGAAGAGCTGATAAAAAGATACACAAATTAATATTGAAGTGATGAAGTTTGACCTTTTTAATATGAAAATCTTGCCAAACTTTCCATATTGACATGGCAACATTTTATGAATAAATCTAATATCTTATAGATTTAGCACAGTTCAAAAGTCACCATCTGTTTCAAGAAGTGAAGGCTCTCACATAGTTTCCTGGCTCTAAGACGACCAGCATGCAATCCATAGCTTATATAATATTAACTATCAGGAACATGTGAAAAGTTTTTATGTATTTTAGAAAATTAGAAACATAGGTAACATTTTTAGTTACTGTCAAAATTATAGAATAGAGTATGGATATTCTTTTTTCTTACATGAAATTGAATGGTCTCTTGCTCATTCTCCATATTGAGTTATAGGGCAATACCATCTGGGCAAGCAAGCTGCAATGCAGAGGATATATGTGGGGAAAGGCCAGATAACTGGAATCTGAGGTTGAGCAGAGGTGTCTGAGAGCCTTTAATAAATTAAATATGGGTATTATAAGACGTTGTCTGTTTTCTATGAATTACTTACTAATATCTTAATTTGATATGACCAAAATTAAGCCTACTCAGAATCATTCTTCCCATTTTGTGAAGTTAATGTGGATTTTGCATTACAATACATTTCTTTCTTAAACAACTGTGAGAAATGAGCTAATTAAAATGAATTTTAAAAAATCTGTACTGATATACGTATATAATATGTATGAGGTTTTATCTCAGACATGGAGATGTCAACAGGAGATAAAAATTAGTCCTTTTATAAAACTTAGCAGTTTTTATTTTGTTTTCTGAACCAAATATTATCAAAGGTAATGTGATAAATATGTCTACAATGATTTCACTTGACATATGTTTGGGTTTTAGCAAATACTAATAAGGGTTCTTGCCGCCGAACTATTGGAAACTTTTCCAGCCTCTGTCCAGATGATGTTAAACCATGCATTTCTTTACACTGAGCTATTAAAAAGTGGCTGTTGGAGATGTGTTGCTCTGGAAGTAATGCAATTCTTGGCCAACATCCCACTTTGGCTGCCCTAAGAGTTTGCTAACCAAAATAAATTATTAGGTATTAGGGTGTACCTTCAATAGACATGAATAACTTTATACCTCTGGATAAATCTTTGAGGAAATGTTCTCAGGAGTGTTAGATAGTAGCATCTAAGGAAGGGGGAATAGGCTATGTGCCTTTAAAACATGCAGATAACACAGTAAATCACCTAGAATAAAGGACACAGGGCTTTTTTAGAGAATAAAATACTGGGTAAAAGTTAGCTTTTGTGTAAAACAGACACTAAAGGTGCCAGAAAATTTTAAACTTCAGAAACTTAAAAAAGTGTATATATATAGTAAGACAATTTTTTTCTGAACTTCCCTAAAAGAGAATAACCCTTGTGAAAACCAATAGCTCTCTCTATGTGATCCCTTTCAAAATTCGTTGAAATGAAAGACAAACTGTGCATGAGTATGAATTACAATGTATCTGTAGAACTGTGATCTCTGCTCCATTTCATTTAAGAAGAACTTCTATCTTGATACTGAATTGACCTCAATCACTACAAGTGGCTTATTCAAGTTTGTTCTACTTCTCCCTTCTGTCCTACAGATGTAAGATGGATTTAGTTGGAGGAAGTACTGGCTAATAACAAAATAAAAAATAATAGCTAATAAAAAATAAAGCCATTTTACAAGTTGGGCTTATGGTTTATTCCATTAATTTTTGAAAATAAGTTTTTATTAGGCTGGGCATGGTGGATCATACCTGTAATCCCAGCACTTTGGGAGGCCCATGGGGGGGTGGATCACCTGAGGTCAGGAGTTCAAGACCAGCCTGGCCAACATGGAGAAACCTGTTCTCTACTAAAAATACAAAAGTTAGCCAGGTGTGGGGACGCATGCCTGTAATCCCAGCTATTTGGGTGGCTGAGGCAGGAAAATCGCTTGAACCTGGAAGTTGGAGGTTGCAGTGGGATTGTGGGCAACAGAGTGAGACTCTTTAAAAACAAGAAAAAAGTTTTAAGCAATCATGCTTTTTTTTTTATTGTCAAATACTTTAATATTGAAGAAATCCCGTCAACATTCATATGATGAAAAAGGAACCTAACACACCTGCTTTTTATAGTGAGAGTTTTGTTAGTGAGAATTAAGTGGAAAAAAGCCATACCAAAAGACCTTTAAATTCTAAATTTTGCCCAGTTAATGATAAGAAGTAAGACTAAACAGATGAGACAGCAAGAGAAGGTGACATAAACTACTGGACAGATAAAGCAAAGGCAATCATAAATCCAGGGACATCTACAATGACAGAAATCAGAAGCCTCAAGCTATGTATCTCTATTTTCCCTGCCCTCTGGCAGGAATCTTTTCTCATGTACATTGTATCTTACTGGCCTAAACTTTTAAGAAACTTATGTTCTAGGCCAGGCTTTGTGGCTCACACCTGTAATCCCAACACTTTGGGAGGCTGAGGTGGGAAGATCACCTGAGGTCAGGAGATCAAGACCAGCCTGGTCAACATGGTGAACCCTCTTCTCTACTAAAAACACAAAAATTAGCCAGGCGTGGTGGTGGGCACCTGTAATCCCAGCTACTTGAAGGCTGAGGCCGTAAAATCGCTTGAACCCTGGAGGCAGAGGTTGCAGTGAGCCGAGATCACACCATTGCACTCCAGCCTGGGGGACAAGAGCAGAACTCCGTCTCAAAAAAAAAAAAAAAAAAAAAAAAAAGAAGAAGAAACTTATGTTCTCCCTTTTTCATCAGTTTTCTATGTATTAACAATTTCTTCTCAACTAGTAATTCCGATTAATTAAACATACTCGAATTTCTTTCATCTTAAGTTTTTTTCTCTTGATTCTTCACTTTCCTCTAGTTAACGTCTTACCTCTTTTTATACTTTCACATTAAAACTTCAAAGAGTTGTATATACATATTATCTTGATTTTTCTCTAATCGGGCTTCTTCCTCTATCCTGCTACACTGAAGTCTTCAGGTCATGGAATCATGTGGACAGTCCAGTGGACTGGAGCATTTGATAAACTTTGCCATTGCCTTCCATGACACTCTACTCCTTTTTTGGCTGTTACTTCCTACATACTCCTTGTCAGACTCTTTTATGATTTCATCTTTCAGTATACAGTTATTAAATGTTAGCTCCTCAAGAGTCATTCCAGGCAATTTTTCCTACTATATACTCTCAACCATTCCCATGGTTTCAATTATTGTCTGCACAGTGATGACTCATAAATTCATATTTTCCATCCAGATCCCTTCTCCGACCTTTACTTCCATATATTCAATGGAAAATTTCACTTTGTATTTCAAAGGCACCTTAATCTCAGCATGCTCAAGCTTAAACTCATGATCTTCTCAATCTAACCTGCTCTTCTTGCATTGTTTATTATCTCAGTGGATGATAAAATCTGCTATCCAATTGCACATAAGGAAATGAGTATTAGTTTTTGACACCTCTGTTTTTACTCCTAGTATTTAATTTGTCATTTTGCTCCTAATTATGTCATAAATATGTCACTTTAGTCCAAGCCACCATTATATCTTAGTTGGATATACAGTAACCCTCTAACTGGCTCCCTCAATTATTCCTTAACATAGGTGCAAGGCCAGATAGCAATTGCAAACTGTCTACCTTTGAAACTTCATCTTTCATTACTAAGCCACCCTCTTCTGCTTCTCTGTTCAAAACACACTGTTCTTTGGGGTCTCTGAATCTGAATATGCCATGTTTTTTTTCTAGCATAGGGTTTTGTTTTATTGATTGATTAATTGATTGAGTCTTGCTCTGTTCCACAGGCTGGAGTGTAGTGGCAGGATCTCGGCTCACTGCAACCTCTGCCTCCTGGGTTCAAGGGGGATTCTCCTGCCTCAGCCTCCTGAGTAGCTGGGATTACAGGCATGCGCCACCATGCCTGACTAATTTTTTTGTATTTTTAGTAGAGATGGGGTTTCACCATGTTGGCCAGGCTGGTCTTGAACTCCTGACCTCAGGTGATCCAGCCGCCTCCCAAAGGGTTTTTTCATATACTCTTCCCTCTGCCTGAAATTCGTAACCACTGCTTTGCCTGTGTTTTCTTTTACCAAGTTTATCTCTATTCATTTTTAAAGCTCTTTGGTCTAGAGAGCACAGGCTAGGTTACTTTAACTTATTCTTCCTGCATCATGTTTCTTTCATTTACAACACATCTCAGATTATTCCTTTATTAGTGTGTCTACTTGTCAATCACCCTCACTAAACTGTATACACATAAGAATTAGGTTTTTTTCTGTTTTGGCTTAGCATTGAATTCTAGTAGCTTAGTATAGTGCTACAAATAGAGTAAGAAACATTTGTTAAATGAATATATGAAACTAAATATAGAATAAAACCAGGAGAAACAGAAAAATGAGATGCAAATGTTAAGACATCGAGAGCGTGCTTAGCAAATGAGCACTCAATAGTTTTAAATTAATGATATATAATACGTAATATATAGTCCCAGGGTCAGCCTACTGTCACTTTGAGCTCTTGTAGGCTATTGCCTATAACACAGAGCAGATTTGCATTTTTACATTCACAGGGATATCTCCTTTTTACTTTCTTAAGTTTTGATAAGATTAATCTAAACACTTGGAAAGTCCTTTTCAGTTTTACTGGAAGCATCAATATTTATTTTACAGGTTGTTTTTTTCCTGAGGCTATCTCAGAATCTGAATGGTTTGAGGACTGCTCTATTAGGTTATTACTTAAAAATAAAGAAGAAAATCATTTCTCTAAGAATCTTACCCCCGAATAGCAATTATTTCATGTATAACTGAAAGTACTATTGTTTGTATAAATTGTTGACATTGTATAAAATGATGTTCTTATTAATAGAAATGCCTTTAAACAGTTTTCTGTTATTTAGCTTCTCATCTGGTTCTTTTTAGTGATCAACAGCAAACACTTATAACAGAAATGGTTGAAATATTTGTCTGTTGCTCTGAAGGAGTTTGTTTTGTCTGTATAGAACTCAGTGTTGCAGAGGGTATACCTAATTTACAAATAATAATTTCATTACCTTAGAGAAATTTCATTGCCTTCTTGTTATAAGCAAATGAATTGCCCAGCCCAGACACCCTCATTTCTTCATTCATTCAGACATTTACTGAGTATCTCCTATTTGTCAGATGCCCTGTTAAGTGCATTAAAAATGAGTAAGAAACCATTCCTGCCTGTAAGAAGTTTCATTTTCAGATTGGTGTCAATTTTGTTGATGTTATTTTCAGACTGATGCAGTTTCAGAGAAAGTTTATTTGATTTATATAACCTTCATAGGTTAGCCAAGATTCCTGCTGATCAGACTAACTTATCTAATTGTCATTTTAAAGACGAACTCAGTCACAGAATATTTTTCAATGACATAGAGTAACTTTGGAGACCATTATTACTAGATGAAAAATTTGAGCTATACTGATGAAAAATTTTGAATTCTTAGTTGCTACATGTAAATTTTGTTTAGTAATGCCCCTGAGATGTGACCATCATTTAGCAATTTCTCTTTTCTGATGTTTTATAAATTTGAAGCATAAATGAATTCAAAGACTGATTTCCAAAAATTTATATAATCCAGAAAGACATTTCCGTTTAACATTCTGTTGGTTTTGGTTTTTCTTTTCTACTGAGTTTTCTTTTTTTGTGCAGTCAATGGCTCCCACTAACCAATTCCTAGCAGCTGTACTCCATAGATAGTTTGTTGAACAATTAAACTGGATGTTAGTTTTAACTGAACAACTTGATGCTTTAATTTATTTGCTTGCACCATAATATTTTCAAATAAAATTGATTTACTCTGCAATTTGATTCCCATAGGATAGTATTAAATTATAGCTTAGTTCAATTTGTAGTTTATTCCACCAAATTATAAAAATAAACAAGTAAAACAAAAGCAAAAATAAAAAAAGTAAACAAAACAATTTTCAGATGGACTTTTAAAATTCTTTTCATTTTTGGGTGGCTGTTACACATGTAAATAACATTTAAAAAATAGAGTTCAGGCTGGGCACGGTGGCTCATGCCTGTAATCCCAAGACTTTGGTAGGCCTAGGAGGATGAATCATGAGGTCAGGAGTGTGAGACCAGCCTGGCCGGCATGGTGAAACCCCGTCTCTACTAAAACAAACAAACAAACAACAACAAAAAACTAGCCAGGCGTGGTGGTGCACACCTGTAGTCCCAACTACTTGGGGAGGTTGAGGCAAGAGAATCTCTTGAACCCGGGAGGCGGAGGTTGTAGTGAGCTGAGATCACACCACTGCACTCCAGACTGGGTGACAGAGCAAGACTCCATCTCAAAACAAAGAAACAAACAAACAAACAATTTCAGCACGAAAGAACTGCTGTGGAGTACAGTACTTACCGTATTGTGATAGGGGTGAATGCATTTGTGTTAATGCTGTAATTAGCAGAAACAGTCAAAATATTTTGCGAATTTCCACATCCATATTTAACCGATGGCCTTCCTTCCACAAGAAATAAATGAAGAAACTGCTTTCCAAAATTATTCCCATTACCTTTAAGAAAAAAACAATATATTAGTAATTGATGTAGATTTATATTTTATTGGTTAATAATAATTAAACACAATCTTTGCCATCAAAGACTAATGATTTAGGGGGTTGGTAGGAGTGTTATTAGATAATTATTCAGTGTAATAAGTACCATATTAGAAACATACATTATTGTCCACAGGCTGAGGATAGCATGGTATTAACAGCATTAACTTGACATGAATTTTAACTTCTGATTCTGTTACCTAGTAGCTAGATGTCTTTAACTATTTTAAACCTGTTTCCCCATATGTTAAAATGGGGTAGTGAGAGTAACTACTGTGAGTATTAGAAGTCCTGTGATAATTAAATAAAATAATAAATGAAGAGTGCCATGCTGAGTTTTTAATAACTTGTATTATTATTGAATCTAATGTTTAAATTTTATTTTTGATTTCTAATTTCTTATGTTTATTTGTATTTTAATTACAAAGCAATATGCATCTTCTATAAAATTCAAAATAATAGAGAAATATATAGAGAAAAAAGATAAATATTTCTTTTCTCCTAATCTCATTCTTCATCCCCACTTTGAAATGTTCTTTTCTACCACCTATCTCCCCACATACAAATATTTACATATCCCAATTTTATTTTTAAAAATGAGATCATACTTTATTAATAAATTCATAAATGGCTTCATTCATCTTTCTCTTTTTACTTAAAATTTGGACATCTGTCCCTGGAAGTCCATGGATCTCTCTTTCTAACTTTCCTAATTGAAGTATAACTTATACAGAAAATCGCAGAAATTATAAGCATAAAGCTCAGTAAGTAATCACAAAATGAATCCGCTCACCTAAACATCACCCAAGTTAAGGAAAAGACCATTATCTGCATTGTCAGAAGTCCTACCAATCACTACTCTTTTCTACTCTTCATCAAAAGTAACCACTATCTTGATGTTTAACAGCTATAGTTAGTTTTACTTGATTTTAGTCTTCACATTAGTGGAATCATATTGTATGGATTCTTTAAGTCTACTGTAGTCCTCCCTTTATGACAGTCCCAAAACAGGTAATTACAGCACAATAAAATATCTTGAGAAATCATAGTCACATAATTTTTATTACAGGATATAGTTATAATCATTCTATTATGTGTTGGTATTAATGTCCTACTGTTACTAATTTACAAATTAAACTTTATCATTGGCACGGATGTACAGGAAAAAATCATAATATTGATAGGGTTTAGTACTATCCACAGTTTCAGGTGGATCTTGGAATGTATCCCTTGCAAATAATGAGGGACTACTGCATTTGTTTCGGCTCAGTGTTATGTTTGAGAGATAGCATTATGCCACAGTTAATTCATCATCATTGTTTTGTAATATTCCATTAAATTAATATTTAAAATTCAATTACTGTTTCTAGTGTAGGTAGACATTTTCCCCCTAGGTTTTGGTTACTGTGAAAAATGCTGCTATGAGCATTTTATATACGTCTTTCAGTTAAATTGCATACATTTCTGTTGTATATATATCTAGGAGTTGAATAGCTCTGTCAGAAAGTATAAATATGATTAACTTTAGTAGCTATTGCCAGTTTTCCAAAATAATTGTTTATATTTAACACTTTACCAGCAGTGTACAAGAGTTCCAGCTGATCCATAGCCTTATCATTTGGTATGGTCACTTCGTAGATTTTACCTATTCTGTTTATTATAGCTTTAATTTTACTTTCTTGATATTGGTGAAGTTGAACATATTCTCATGTTTACTGACTATTTTGATATACTCTGTTGTGAAATGTCACTTTGTGTTTCTTGCTCATATTTATATTTGTTTGCTTTTTTCTTATTGAATACAAGCTCTTTGTCAACTACATAGCTTGTAAATATCTTCTTCAGTTCTGTAGATTGACTTGCCAATTTCAAGGGTGAGTTTTGATGAATGTAAATTCTTAATTTTAGTGTAAATCAATTTATGTATTGTTTCCTTCAGAGTTATGATTAGTCCTTTCATGTCATGTTTCAATGTTGTGCGGTGGGGGGAGGGGGGAGGGATAGCATTAGGAGATATACCTAATGTAAATGACGAGTTAATGGGTGCAGCACACCAACATGGCACATGTATACATGTGTAACAAACCTGCACTTTGTGCACATGTACCCTAGAACTTAAAGTACAATAAATATATATATAAAAAGAATTATTTGCCTTCCCCAAAGTCATAAATTTATTCTACATTAGCTTCTGTAAGCTTTACTTAAGTTCTACACTCTACCTAGAATTAATCTTTCTGTGTAAGTTCTGCGGAGTTGTGATAAGCTGAATTAAGACAGAGACACCCATGTACTAATTGGTGGAACCGGTGAGTGTTATTTGATATTGCCAAAGAGACTTTGCAGATGTGATGGAATTAAGGAGCGTGAAATGGAGAGATTATCCTATATTATATCGGTGGGCCTTAAACATAGACACAAGTGTCTGTGAAATCGAGGAAGAGGGAGACTTGATGGCAGATGAGGAGAAGGCCATGTAACTACAGAAATAGAGACTGGAGTGATGCAGCCACAAGCCACAGAATGCCGACAGCCACCAGAAGCTGGAAGAGGCAAGGAATGGATTCTCTGGAGCTTCCAGAGGGAACCAGTCCTGCTGACAGCTTGACTTTAGCCCCATAAGACTCATTTCAGACTTCTGACCTCCAGAACTGTAAGAGAATAAATTTCTATTGTTTTAATGGTAACTTGGTATAGCAGAAATACAAAATAATGCAGGGATCATTTTTTCATTTTCCATTTTGATTTCTAATTGATCCAAAATCATCAAAGTAAATCTTATGATGTAAATATTGAATTTTCAGATATTTGTGGAATATATATATTTTACTATTTTTGAGTTTTCCCATTCCCTGCTTTTCTTCTATTTTTATCAGTATATGTATGTATATACATATCAGTATATATACATGTGATATACATATATCAGTATATGTATTTTATGATAATGACATTGTTTTTATACTCAAGCAATAGAAAAATGGACCAATAAAAGTGTCTTAAATCTCTCCAAAATTACAACCTTCACAAATGGCCAGCATTAATATTCAGTGAACATCTATAGATACAAAGATTGATATATGGATAGATAGGTAGAATTTCTTAAAATAAGAGCAGGATCATACTATAAAGTATTTAAAAAAGAAAATTATATGAAATGAGTAGTTCTCAAACTCTTTGATCTAAGGACCCCTTTACACACTTAAAATCTAGTGAAAACTCTAAAGAGCTTTTGTTTACATGTTTCACATCTTTTGATTTACTGAATTACCATTTAAAACCATGAAAATTTTCAAATGTTTATTAATTTAAAAATCTCATTACATGTTAACCTAAATAACATATTTTGTGAAAAGTAATTATATTTTTTCAAATAAGAAACAGCAAGAGAATTATTCTATACTTTTACAAATATCTTTATTTTGAAACTTAATAGGAGACAGCTGGATTATTATATCTACTTCTGTGTTCAATCTGTTGTGAATTGTTTCTTTGGCTGAAGTATAGGAAGTTCAGCCTCACACAAAATGTAATGGGAAGAGGAGGAACATTTTAATAACTTTTTCAAATACATACAAACTGGACAAATGACAGTTCCTTAAAGTTTAGTTGCAGTGTGGAATCTAAAAGCGTATTAATGAACTTCACGTCCTTGTTACATTAAAATGTCATTGGTCTTTCTTGCACTTTGAATGGATGTTTACTCATTCATAATTTTATAACATCACTAATTGATCATTTGAAAAATGTTGGTTCAGAGTTATGCAGAGTTTTCAGATATGACACATTTATTATATAATGAGATATCAAATTCATTAATATTACCATTAAGATAATCAGAAAATATTAGAAAGCTCTCAAGTTCGTTATGGGGAATGTAGATTTTTCCAAAATTCTAATTTTTCTTAGCTTGAGTTTTATCATTGTCGAAAAATACTATTAGCTGTTTTCCTTGAGGTAACAGGCTTACTTTATTGCTTTTTCAGAAAATAGCTGCCAAACAGTCATGTCTGAATAACCATACATTATCTGCTAGTCACTTTTTGACTTGTCTTCATAGTGTCTAGTTAAACTGGCAACTTGTCTCAAGGCAACTATTATACTTTAGTATGTAGCCAACTTTCTTAATGTGTACTTCCAACTTTACACACAGAATATTAAAACTTGTATACTCGAGATTTAATAAGATTATTGAATTTTATTGCATCTCTAAGGACACTTTTTTAAGTGTCCATTTTTGTTTTGAGTGGACAGTGGAAAAGAATACAATGACTGCTGGTACGATTTGGTGCTGCCGCCTTAATATTAAGGTGTTAATAATTTTATTCATTATGACTTTTACGCCATGAGTGAACATGTCAACACGGTGATTTTGACCTTGTGGACACTGAAAACTCCTGTGGGTCCCTCAGGAGTCTATGGATCCACTCGGAGTATCCCTGTGTTAGAGCTCACCTCCACTCAAAAGGAAAAACCAGAAACCAGAATGAAGCTAGACTTATTGCTCAACATTAATAAGTATTTCTTTAACAATTCTGCAAGAATATGTAGAAACCTGGGTTATCTGTTCCCCTACCTCAGGTTCTAGAGAGTGGATTAAAAGCAACAGATCTCAAAGAATGGTTCAGAGAAAGGTTCAGAGAACCTTTCTCTGTCTGTGAACTATTTCCCAACACTGTAAGTTGCAGAAAACTAATAATAATTCAAATGATTCCTGACTATACTAATGCATATTAATTTTCTGATGAAATGAAATTGATTATTACCCCATGGGGAGACTATTTTTCATCTACTTGTAAATTTACTTCAGAATTCCTTATTCTTTATACATGTTTGTGCCCCTTGAATTGTTTCTTGAACTTGTTATATCTCACCAGTTACCACATAATAAGTAATAAATCTTTGACGTGTTGATTTTATATACCCTTTTAAAAATTATTCTTTAACAAAGAAAAATCAGCTAATTCTAGTTTTTGACGTTACAACACATATAAGGAGGAATGATTTGTATCATGACAAAACAAATAAAACCAAAACCAACTCCGAGGAAGATATGCGTAAAAACGGTGCAAATGGGGACCCTGATACTAGGGAACATTTTACTCTAGCACTGGACAAAGATGCCCACACTGAGGATGACCAAGTTGGGGAAGAAAAGAAGAATTCAAAACACGGATGAAGAAACAGATAGAGCAGGGGGGACATAAAAAATCCAAGGCACAGAAGTACGTTTCCCATTAGTGCTGTGCTTCAAGCTGAGAATATAAATTCAGTATGAGAGCAACACAAAGTAATACATAATAATAAAAATAGGCTAAGTCAATATTGCAGAAGTAAGGAAACAGATAAAACAACAGCATTAAAGATTTAATAATTTAGAATAACAAAAGGCATATGGTTGAAAATCACTCATTTGAGATCCTTCTAAATGTCCTATTTTAGGATCCACTTAATCCATCTGGGTTTTTATCACTTGTGAGGACTTCACCTGTACAATGAGCATATTAGCCCACTGCATGGCATAGGGCAATACAGCTTTTTCTTTTCTGCATCTTCTGAGATCCATTAGCAGGTTTTTTTTTTTTTTTTTCGGCTTCTACTCTTTAGTATTTTTTCTTATTTTTCCCATGGCTTCCTATTCAGCTGATCAGGCTGCTTTTATCTGAATTCGAGAGTATAATTAAAATTTTTTTGTATTCTTGACTACTTTTTTTCTGGAGTGGAGGTGACGTGGTGGTTGGGAGATGGAGCATATTTAGAAACACAAAACTGCACCAGCACTTGCGTGTTTTTCTCCTTGGATCTGTAAAAGGTCATATTATAAGATGGCATAAGGTGGTTCTTCTTTGTTAAATTGTTGACTTGTTCTCCACTCCCATCATTTTGTGAGTGGGGAGGGTGTTAATGCACTAAAGGACAGTCTGTTATCCTGCTGTATTCTATTGTTTCTACTCAGAAGCTTTCTATTTCTTAATATTTTTTATAAACTGCTTTATGTTACCATTTCAGACTCATATTTTTGAGATAAGACTTAAAAATAGGATATATAGCATAGGGTAGAACAGAACAGCTGAGCATTTAGGTCAAGCTGTTGTGCCATATGCACAAGGTTTGTTTTTCAAAACTTCAAAAACTGAATTTTAAAGATTGACTATACACATTCAACAAGATGTATGTAGTACTATGCGAGAATGAGTTATTTTTAAAGGAAGCTCAGCCACTAACATCAATGACAGAGATGAACAGTCTTATTCAAGTATACCAGCATCCCATTATGGACTGCAGCTGCTTTATTGTACAGTATAAAATAAGACTGCTTTAATAAAGGTAATGGGAACAAAAATGAACAATGAAGCTTAGTTCTCTTTACAGTCTGCTATATATTAACAGGTTTTAATTTATCATATCGATTTATTCCATTAACAACAATTTGCAGTTTTATATAATTTTTACAAAGTTCAAAGTGTTTTGCAAATAACATATGATGGTAGGTGGCAAAGCGGAGGATCTGACGCTACTGATGTGTTTCCATGATTCTATAGCAAATTAATCACCTTAGGGAAGAAAAGACATATCATTTGATTGACTTTTTTCACTCTCAAATCAATTGACTTTGTATCATGTAACCCTAGGATTCTATAAGTAGAGAAAAGCTATGAATAAACACATTCAGGAGGAACTCTGGTTTTTCCAAACAGTATTAAAGACAATTTTCAAACACGATTATGGTAAAAATTACTTGATTTTAGAATGGAAAAATTAGCGGCAATTAGGAAAATAGAAACTTGAATTTTCAAAATAGAACTACTGAAGAAAATTCTAAGTAATGACTATTCTTAGATAAATGTATGTATTTTTACATTAAATCTTACGGATTGAGTAATCCTTATGTCATATTAAATTTAGTTCAACATTGCTCATTGAATCTAGACATCAAGCAAATGTGAATCCTTCTAAATATATATATGTGTGTGTGCATATATATATATATGTATGTTTGCAAATACATATATGGCAAATGTTAAAGGCAGTGTCTAGAACATTTTCCCCATAATGTTCTAATCTGTGCTATCTTCAGGCAGGACTTGAAAGCTCTAGAAGAGTTTACCATTAAGCCGTTGAAAGAAAGTCATTCTGTTCTTTCACTGAAAAGATGCTTGATGATCCATTAGAGAAGTATGAACCTGTCCTTTCCTTGAAATATTAAGTTGGTGCAGAAGTAATGCGATAATAGTTCTTTATGCTTTTAGGCTTTGTAGTAAGTTTTAAAATGAATCATTTATTGATTTTTTTTCTGAATGTTTTATCCAGACTACATTTCAAAACTTTATAAAATCTCTAGTTCTCAAATTTTATTTATCCTAATAAAATGATTGTCTGCTAATTTAAGATTTGTTAAGCATAAAAGTGCTGCTTAGAACAATGAATAATAACAGTATTCCTCTCAAAACATAGATTTCAGTATCTAAATCTCATCGCTTTTAGAGAGATAATCCTAACAAGTTTGAATCTGATATATGAAAATATATATGTATATATAGTCTTATAAAAAGAAATATCATATGGAGAAACAATGATATTCTAGTCACCTATTTTACAATTTTAGTTTGCTTAGATGTTACTTGAATTGTAGACCTGGAATTTGCTACACGTGGATACTTTGTCACTTTATTGAAATATTGAAGATATTCATTGTTTATATGGTACCACTCCCATTAAACATGGGTATTCTTCTCTAATTGAGCTATTGTAATAATGCTCCCAATATCAACAATTTGAATTGAGATCATTTATAAATATTCAAAAGATGTTCATTGGTTATCGGTTTGAATTAAATAAAATCTAACGTCATTCCTTATAGAATTAATAGTTATCAATACAGATAAAGAACTATTAAATCAGGTACCTAGATTATTAAATCTGGAAATTTCCATAAAGTTACATGGATTTCTATCATCTACCTTAACAGAAAAATACCTTACATTTTTATGCTGTTTTGTGTTTTTCAAAACACTTATATAGATACACATTTCAAACCTTGTGAAGTTTGGTAATATAAACATACCTGCATCACTTGTAGTCAAACTAAGACATAGAAAGATGAATAGACGTACCCTATATTGTACAGTAGCTCACACTGACTTGGGTTCAAATCTATCCTTGGTTATCTACTGACATTTCAATCAGGGCTACCTGTGGGAGCAGTCAGATGATCTCTTTATGCCTGGTGCTGCTTCATGATATATGATAAAGATTGTCTGGTTATCTTGCATTGAGATCTCTGTTGGAACACAGATGTTTCTTCTGTAGTTTTAGAATTCCCCTTTCCTGGCTCCCCCTAAAGGTTTGGATTTGTATACAGCAGTAATTCCAGTAGCAACCTCAGCAGCAGTTGCTCATGATTTTAAGACAGCTTACAGCAACAGTGATGACATGGGCTGATAATAACCAGTGTCAGGATAAGCTAGTTTGTCAGTGGGAAGATGGCAGACAGAGAAGCTCTGGGGAGAACTGAAGGATCATGGCAGCAGCCTGGTACATAATTAATGATTTACATCCATGTTTATTACACGCTATTGGAGATTGGCTTCAGGCCAATTTCTGAAATTTATAGACAGTCTTTTAATTTTTTCAAGTCCGCTAATTGTGCTTAACCAGTAAAAAACACTAGTAATACACAGCTCTTAGAGGAAATGGGTCTTCTTCACTTGGGTGAAATGAATAAAAATGAAAACTCCAAATTTCACCAATTGTCTCTTTTCTTACTCTCCCGTTTTTGATGCCACAATTTTTAGTCTATTTGTTGCTAGGATGAACATGGCTGTTAAATGGATATAACATTTGTAACACCTCTTAGACAAAAATCTTGCGTCTCAAGACCTTAATTCCCTAGACAAGGTACAAGAGGAAAGGAGTTAAAGCATTATCTGAATAAGTCACTTATTTCAGCCCTGCCATTTGCCAAGCACTGTTTTAAGCAGGTTAAATATATCTCTCATTGACTTATTTCTTCATAAATTTCAATTGTATAAGTAGAATATAATTGTTCTATTTTAGGTGAAGTTTAATGAATCACATAATTCTAGGTCAAGGGTTGGCAATCTATGGCCCATGGACCAAATTCTGACACTGTCTGATTTTGTAAATAAAGCTTAATTGAAACATGGCTGCACTCATTCATCTATATATTGTCCATGGCTGCTTTCAGGCTACTATGGCAGAGTTGAACTGTGCAGCTTGCAAACATATCTACTTCAAATATCTATTTCTGATGGTTATAGAAAAACTTGCCAACTCCTGCTATATTCCTGATTTTTTTAAGTAAATGCGTGAAAACATTATCTTTGTTTCAAGCTACATTTTGACTAAACCATTGAAATTTGTGTGTTTGTTTCTATTTATAAGAAATTATAACAATGTTCAATGGGATAATTTCCTAAAGATTCAATACCTACTTATTTTTTATCACAACTATCAAGGTTGAATAACTCACAAACAAAACTTAAGAACTATTCTAGCCAAGTACCTACACTATGCAAGGCACTAGAGGAGGTTCTGAGGAGGGTGGGGAGAATAGGGAACTACAAAACACAGTTTAAGATTAAGAGGTTAACATGGTTTTGGCTCTGTCCCTACCCAAATTTCATCTTGAATTGTAGCTCCCATAATTCCCACGTGTTGTGGGAGGGACCCGGTGGGAGATAACTGAATCATGGGGGGCATTTTCCCGCATACTGTTCTGGTGGTAGGGTATACGTTTCATGAGATACGATGGTTTTATAAGGAGTTTCCCCTTTCGCTTGGCTCTCATTCTCTCCTGCCTGCTGTCATATAAGATGTGTCTTTTGCCTTCTGCCATGATTGTGAGGCCTCCCCAGCCAAGTGGAACTGTGAGTCCATTAAACCTCTTCTTTATAATTTACCCAGTCTTGGGTATGTCTTTATTAGTAGTGTAAAAACAGGCTAACACAGAGGTGTTTGCTATTTAGTGAGGAGATGTAAGCACCGACTCCTGGTAAAATGAATCTCTGTGCCAGTTCTTAATTTATACTTCTAATTTAAGACATGTCACAACCAGGTTTCCCAAAGAATTATGTAGCTATCTACTAAAAGGTGAGAAACTAGGGATGTATAGACCATCACTTATTCAACTTTGTATCCCTCACATTGCCCAAAGAAAGCTATGCACATTTTAGGCACTCAGAATTTGTTGAGTTTGTCTTTGCTGTCATAAAAAAGATGAAATACAATGAATAGAAGTTTCTCATGAGTGAAAATGCATTAATTCAGCCATCCATGTTTGCAGCCTACTCCTTCCTATATCTGTCTGCAGCTAGCTCTATTGGGACTCATTAAGGAGGAATAAAGATATTCAAAGAATTTTATGGTACACACAATAAAATTGATGAAAACAACTGAGCAATCTTTTTCCTTAGAAGAAAAAAGATACTATCTAATATGATGCCAGGGAATTCTGTGGGATTTCATTGGCCTTGCCACATCATTGGAATGAAATACAGTAAGTGTCTCATGAAGACATTGTATATTCTGCTGGAAATCATTTTATAGAGAAAGGCAGGTGTTATGACTCTTTAGATTTAATTTGTTTTCTCCAGGAGTATCAGAAATCTTTTAGTCTTCCATAAATGCAAATGAAGAGGCCCCAATAATTCCACTAGCGTGTCAATTACTCTTATCTAAGATTGGTCCTTCTTTTGCTTCCTATTTTAAATACAAACATTAAGTAATATAAAGAGAGCTTCTGAATCCTCTCCTCCCACTGGAGTTGCTCATGTAATTTGCCTCCTGGGACTTGGTCAGATGTCTGCTCATAATTCTCAAAGATCACATACTTCCACATGACATGCTTATTTCTTTTCAAAGAAACAGTACAGAATGGATCCAACTGCATGGTAATATATCCCATGACAAAACCTCCTGATTGATACTGCTTGTGTAATAGAGCTCATTTTCTGAAAGTGCATCTAAAGAATTTTGTGTGGTCTCATCCCTTCTCTCGTGACCTATTAGTAGCTCCTTTGACTGGGTTCCAGAATTCTGAATTGGTTCAGTGGCACATTCAAAAAGCTTTCTTTTCATCTTGACTGCTGCTCTCGGAGCTGTCTCTCTCCCACAGAGCGTTTTTTTTTAAGCTATCCTTTCTAAGGATTTTTACTGTAACCCCGTAAGGATTCAAGTTTTATCTTCCTTTTGTTCCTTTTCAACATCAATTAGTTGGTGAGGCAAACTGAGACAAAATAAATGTGCAGTTTTGAACCAGGAATATAATTCAAAGCTGACAGTGGTTTATCAGCCTGATAGTTCTCTATCCTTGTCTCTTAAATATTTGATTTCATATAAAATACAAATGTTCAAAAAATGTTTGTGAAATGGAATTGAGTTGAACTGAAATCTTTAGGAATGCAAAAATGGCAAAATTAAAAACAAAGCAACTCAAACAAAATCAACACCTAAAATTTGAAGTGAAACATCTGTTTTAATTTTCTCACTACTTTAACTGCTCCTACACATAATATACTGATTTCAAAGCAAATGCAATTATCCCCTAAGTTAAGGGACACACCTTTTAAATTACCGGTATCTAACTGAATTACAAAAATCTTTGTGCTCGTCTGTTGTGAGGCTTTTATGAGGCTGACAGATTCTAAGAGGATAGAAAGTAGCAACCCAGGAAACATTCTGCTGAGGTATTCCCAACAGTGTAGGATTAAATTACCACCTTAAAAACGAACAGAAAGAATGCTTTACAAACAAAAATATTTTCTCCCTTCATGGGCTCTGAAACTCTCTCGAGTAAACAGCTTTGATGTGTCTGGTACTATAACAACAACAATTATATAAGACAAGGGCCGAAATGGATGATCATTACAGAGGCATTATTTTCTTACTGATAATTTCTAGTTTGATGGTTTCTGTAGGTCATTGAATAAGGAAGGCAGAAATGATCCTATGGCACTATCATCAGCTTGACTTTTATTGGATTTAAATTAAAGTACGAACTTGAATGGAGTGTATATATGCTTGGCATGTATTTCTCTGGTATTCAAAGATAACACATCCAAGTGTCGGTATGGACATGAGCCAGGAGCATGAACCCAGAGCAGGAGAATTCCCAGTGGTTGGGTGCTGCTTTAACTATGAGCTGTTTTTAGTTGGTAGAAATAAATTTTCCCCAAGAAAACGCCTTCCAATTCTATATAACTTAAAAAATTGCAAAGCCAGAAAATCACTTTTCTTTGTGTCTTTCAATTATTATGTTTGTGTCTTTTGTTCTGTTTTTGTTTTGTTTACTCTGCAATGCACTATTACTTCCAAATTTCATGGTCATCTACCAGCACTTGGATTTTGTATAAAAAACAAGTTTTTCGGGCCGGGCGCGGTGGCTCACGCTTGTAATCCCAGCACTTTGGGAGGCCGAGGCGGGCGGATCACAAGGTCAGGAGATCGAGACCACGGTGAAACCCCGTCTCTACTAAAAATACAAAAAAATTAGCCGGGCGTGGTGGCGGGCGCCTGTAGTCCCAGCTACTCGGAGAGGCTGAGACAGGAGAATGGCGTGAGCCCGGGAGGCGGAGCTTGCAGTGAGCCGAGACTGCGCCACTGCACTCCAGCCTGGGCGACAGAGCGAGACTCCGTCTCCAAAAAAAAAAAAAAAAAAACAAGTTTTTCTTTTGTATTTTCTTCTCTCTCTTAACATAAATCAGTCAGACACTCTAAAGCTATCATTTAAACATGGGTGCCTCTGCTCGTGGGGAGTAAATGATACTGGCCTAGCCTGGCAAGTTGGTTTCTTTCTAAAATATAACATAAATTCTTAGTTTTAATGTAATGTTAAAAACTACTAACTTCACCCGGCTTTCCTAAATGCTTCTTTTAGGCATTTTACTCATAGTCAAATAATAAAATCTTTTATATTTTGTATAGAAAGTGTAGAATGATGAATCAATTTAGCAAACTGTTTCAAAGTAGAGGAGCAAATCGTTTGGGAAATAATAAATTGCCCCAAAGGGGATAATCTGTTTTTTTTTAATTTTTTTATTATTTTATTATACTTTAAGTTCTAGGGTACATGTGCACAACATGCAGGTTTGTTACATATGTATACATGTGCCATGTTGGTGTGCTGCACCCATTAACTCGTCATTTAAATTAGGTATATTTCCTAATGCTATCCCTCCCCCCTCCCCACAACAGTCCCTGGAGTGTGATGTTCCCCTTCCTGTGCCCATGTGTTCTCATTGTTCAATTCCCACCTATCAGTGAGAATATGCGATGTATGGTTTTTTGTCCTTGTGATAGTTTACTGAGAATGATGGTTTCCAGCTTCTTTCATGTCCCTACAAAGGACATGAACTCATCATTTTTTATGGCTGCATAGTATTCCATGGTGTATATGTGCCACATTTTCTTAATCCAGTCTATCATTGTTGGACATTTGGCTTGGTTCCAAGTCTTTGCTATTGTGAATAGTGCCGCAATAAACATACGTGTGCATGTGTCTTTATAGCAGCATGATTTATAGTCCTTTGGGTATATACCCAGTAATGGGATGGCTGGGTCAAATGGTATTTCTAGTTCTAGATCCCTGAGGAATCGCCACACTGTCTTCCACAATGTTTGAACCAGTTTACGGTCCCACCAACAGTGTAAAAGTTCTCCACATCCTCTCCAGCACCTGTTGTTTCCTGACTTTTTAATAATCACCATTCTAACTGGTGTGAGATGGTATCTCATTGTGGTTTTGATTTGCATTTCTCTGATGGCTAGTGATGATGAGCATTTTTTCATGTGTCTGTTGGCTGCATAAATGTCTTTTGAGAAGTGTCTGTTCATATCCTTTGCCCACTTGTTGATGGGGTTTTTTTTTCTTCTAAATTTGAGTTCTTTGTAGATTCTGGATATTAGCCCTTTGTCAGATGAGTAGATTGCAAAAATTTTCTCCCATTCTGTAGGTTGCCTGTCACTCTGATGGTAGTTTCTTTTGCTGTGCAGAAGCTCTTTAGTTTAATTAGATCCCATTTGTCAATTTTGGCTTTTGTTGCCATTGCTTTTGGTGTTTTAGACATGAAGTCCTTGCCCATGCCTATGTCCTGAATGGTATTGCCTAGGTTTTCTTCTATGGTTTTTATGGTTTTAGGTCTAACATTTCAGTCTTTAATCCATCTTGAATTAATTTTTGTATAAGGTGTAAGGAAGGGATCCAGTTTCAGCTTTCTACATATGGCTAGCCAGTTCTCCCAGCACCATTTATTAAATAGGGAATCCTTTCCCCATTTCTTGTTTTTGTCAGGTTTGTCAAAGATCAGATAGTTGTAGATATGCGGCATTATTTCTGAGGGCTCTGTTCTGTTCCATTTGTCTATATCTCTGTTTTGCTGCCAGCACCATGCTGTTTTGGTTACTGTAGACTTGTAGTATAGTTTGAAGTCAGGTAGCGTGATGCCTCCAGCTTTGTTCTTTTGGCTTAGGATTGACTTGGCAATGTGGGCTCTTTTTTGGTTCCATATGAACTTTAGTTTTTTCCAATTCTCTGAAGAAAGTCATTGATAACTTTATGGGGATGGCAGAAAATGACCATACTGTCCAAGGGATAATCTGTTAAAGTACTAAAGACATTACACCTCCAATATGAGGAATTGTTAACATGATTGTGCATTTATTTCAAAAGAGAAAACAATTGTCAAATTTTGAATACTGCTGGTAATACACCTTAGTGATGTTCATTAAGAGAAGAAAGAAGCCCATAAATTCTGCTTATAGAGACCTTTATGAGCAAATTGCATAATAATGCAGAGAACTCTGGATGTAAAGACATTTCCTTAAGCAAATACTGTTAATACTACTTAATAAAAACAGCTTATATCAAGATAATAGATGTTGCTAAAAGAGTAGTAGGAATTTACTTGATTGTCAAATGAACCCCAGCTTTGGAATGCCTTTTCCAAAGTTATCAAGTATTGAATGTAATTCATATTTAGTGATTTATATCATAAAAGTATGCTCTGAAATATTTGCAGCATTTATGTTTTACTGCTATAGACATATGCTGTCAAATTCATATGCTTGCTAAATTCTGTCTTGTCAGCTCAGATCCTGTTTGTAAGTCACGTTCCATTGAATGACTCATAAATTAAAGGAACTTCTAGAGAAACTACAAAGAACTAAAATTTCTCTTTGGTAATGCTTCATGCACTGGTCTGGAAAAGTTCTCTCACAATATTTAAATGAATAAATCATTGATTCAATAGATTAACGTTTGAGAAAGAAACATGACATACAAGAAGTCAAACATTTAATACTCACTGTAAAGAATAGTTCCATTTAAACTGTTTGTTTTTATAGTCAAGTAGATGGTAACAGTTCTGTTATGTTCCTTCTCCAGGATAAACTTCAAAAATGGCAGTTCTAAATAGGCATTCCCATTGAAAGATGGAAAAAATAAATCTGCATCTAAAAAAGAAAATCATATTAATATGTTCTGATAGCTTTATATTGCTACTCAAGTAGATAAAAACTTAGCATTTATAGTTAGCATTCATTTAAAAATGTAACACTAATATTTAAAATATTAGGTCCAATTTTAAGAACTTTAGATATAAAGTGTAATAAATTTATATTTATTGCCTCAAATAATTAACTACCAGTACAGAGGAAAAGACTGAATAAGAGTTATAATTCGATGTTCATGGATGGGTTTTAAGACATAACAAACATCCTAAAATTGTCTGAAAAAAATCTGCGTACTTGCATTGTGAAATCAGTGTTTCACCAGATTCTTCTGCAATATTTTGTGATACGAAGGTTGTATTTTTTGTTAATTTTTAATTTTTGTGTTTACATTGTAGGTATATATATATTTATGGGTTTCATGAGATATTTTGATACAGGAATACAATGTATCATAATCACATCAGGGTTAGTGGAGTATCCATCACCTTAAGCATTTATCCTTTGGGTTACAAACATCAAGTTATACACTTAAAATTGATAAATTTTATTTGATGTAATTATATGTCAATAAAGTGAAAAAAATTCTGTGACACACAAAGGTTAGAGAACTGTCACACAGAGGAGTTTTATTAATGTTCATTAATATTTAGTGCTTTTCAATAATACTTAGGTATTTTATAAGTAGTATTACTATAATATGCAAGGTTATTAGTTTTAGACTTATAGAACTATTTGTATCTTAAATAATCTCACAAAATCTTGGTGCACATAAAATTTGAAACATTTCATTGTTATAGATCTATATTCATATCTATTAAAATATAATTGGTACATAGAACAAGTGTAACACATCGTATGTTGAAAATGCAACTTCTTTAACATTTGGTAATAAAAAAAAGAAAATGCAACTTCTTTTTTTTTTTTTTTTTTTTGAGATAGTGTCTCATTTTATCAGCCCAACTGAAGTGCAATGGAGCAATCTCGGCTCACTTTAGCCTCAAATTCTCAGGCTCAGGTGATCCATCTGCCTCAGCCTCTGAAGTAATTGGGACTACAAGTGTGTGTCAACACACCTGGCTAACTTTTGTATCTTTAGTAGAGACGGGGTTTCACCATGTTGCCCAGGATTGTCTCAAACTCCTGAGCTCAAGCAATCTGCCCACCTCGGCCTCCCAAAGTGCTGGAATTACAGACGTGAGCCACCGTGCCCAGCCAACTTTCTTTTCTGTCTTTCTCACAATGAGGGGAATTTTCTCTTCCACTGGATGGAAATTTAGTATTTCCGATTATTTTTACCATCTCTCTAAGTTATATAGTGAGTGAGAAACTAATATACAGTCTAAGAAATTTAGTAACATTTTAATCTTCCATCACAGATATGATTTCTCCTATCCTCCTTCACCAGCCTATCTCTGTAGGGTGGCCTGACACCTGCTGTCTTCCTTGAGGGGCAGAAGTAACCTGGTTTCTGTTCTTTTCTCTTTTTATCACCTCTCCTAAGGTTAGCTGCTGTTTCTTACCCTTCCAGCTTTGAATGGGGAGAAAGCAAGCTGGGGTGGAAAGGAAAGACTACACAGCAAAGAAGAGCTGTTAGAAATGGCAATTGTACTGTTGTAACCAGGCATCTTGTTCTTTAGGAATGGAACATGTTTAAAACTGGTTATTTCTTTCATGGTAGGGATGCCAGATAAAATACAGGATGCTCAGTTAAATGCAAATTTCAGATAAATAACAAATAAGTATTTTTTTGTTGTTTGTTTGTTTTTTGAGACAGTCTTGCTTCGTTGCCCAGGCTGGAGTGCAATGGTGCAATCTTGGCTCACTGCAACCTCCACCTCCCAGCTTCAAGCGATTCTCCTGCCTCAGCCTCCCGAGTAGCTGGGATTACAGTCATATGCCACCACACCTGGCTAACTTTTGTATTTTTAGTAGAGACAGGGTTTCACCATGTTGGCCAGGCTGCTCTCAAACTTCTGACCTCAGGTGATCCACCAGCCTCAGCCTCCCAAAGTGTCGGGATTACAGGCGTGAGCCACTGTGCCCAGCCTAAATAAGTTTTTAGTATAAGTATGTCTCAAACATCACATGAAATATACTAAAAATAGTGCTGTTTATTTGAAATTTAAATTTAAGAATCCTGTATTTTTAGTTGCTAGATCTGGCAACAATATGACTTACGAGCTTTTATTCAATCTTTGGAAACCCTTTGTCAACTGCCACGCCTAGGATTTGCAGCCATACCCTCCCTTCGTTGGCTGGTCACTTCTATCTTGGTCTTGCTCTGATTTTTCAAACTCTTGTTGTTGACAATGACTTGCCTGTGTCAGTGCAAACATTGCACAGATTAAGTTAAGTAGGCAAGGATGACTTTTCCCAAAGCTATTGCAGTAAGGGAGAGGCCAGAACTCAGTCTGAGCTCAACTCCTTTGTAATAAAGGGTGGGAGAGTTTTTAAGAGCTGGAATGAGACAGAACACAGGCCGTCTGTGTTTGCTAATTGGCTTTACTCAAAGGATAAGTAAACTTTCTCTTATCTTTGTATTAGGACATAGTTTTACAACTGGGAATCAAGGCACCCATTGAAGTCAGTCTTATACCCTCCCCTAGAGGTAGACAGATGGGCTGCTATCTTCTTTTATGATTACATTTCAGGGGAGCAGTGGTTCCAAGAACCTTAAGATTGATTCCTGGCTGGTAAAACTGACAAGATCTTTAAAAGATTTATGTTTCAAAGGCAACAGAGAAATAATGTAATACGGAAAGTTTTTTCAAGTAAATGCTCAAAGAAAAGGGAGACCAGAGACCTAGAGTCAGGAAGAAACCTTTCTAACTTTTAGTTAAGCTAAGAAGAGTGTTAAGGCCATCTTAGTCACTTAACAAACAGCATTTGGGAAGAACAGAAAATGACTTCAGGCCAGCTGCTTTTCCTGAGGGGTACATATCTAGTCCGTGGTAAAGACTCTTAAATTCCCTGTCATCTCCTGCCCTACTGTAGGGTATAGTTAATTTCCAACCAAACTCTGTGTCTCTGTTTTTCTTCTGTTGTTTTTTTGAGACAGTCTTGCTCTTTTGCACAAGCTGGAACGCTGGTGCAGTCTCTGCTCACTGCGATCCCCGCCTCCCGAGTAGCTGGGATTACAGGCGCATGCCACCATGTCTGGCTAATTTTTGTATTTTTAGTAGTGATGGGTTTTCACTATGTTGGCCAGGCTGGTTTTGAACTCCTGACCCCAAGTGATCCACCTGCCTAGGCCTCCCAAAGTGCTGGGATTATAGGCATGAGCCACCCTGCCCAGCTCTCTGTCTTTCTCTCTCCCCATCCTTCTCCTTCCAGACACACACATACACACACACACACACACAGACAGTGCTGCTATAGCTCAGCTATGAATGTATGACAGTCCGTGGTGCTACTTCCCAAGTGATCCAGCTGTAGCTATCCCCAAACACATTGTCAGATACGGTGGGTGGAAGAGGGTGGGGAGTGAAGTCCGCAAGATAGCCGCTTTCAAAAACATTTTCTCAAAATTATCTCTTAAAATCCTCTTGTACAAATATGAACCCTTTTTAAATCAAGAATACTTTCTAGTTAAATCTTGCTTTCAGGTATGGGACCTCATTTGTTTACAGTGTTATATCCTGTTGTGCAAAAGAAAGTTTATTTTTAATATCCTGTTTATGCCTATAACTTGTGAAGGTTAGTTGTGAGAATCAGATATAAACAATACAACTTATCTATTACTAAACTGCTTCACTTAAGTTATATGGTATCACAAAAGTTACCGTTTCTTGGCCTTCTACACACAATCTTTTACTCTTAGAAATTTACCTACCTGGTTCTGCATTTTACTGAATCTGTTTTTTTCAAAGTTTACTAAGGCCTTGTTAGCAAGTCCTTCATCAGTGCTTATGAGCACTGATGCCTAGAAATCTCCATAATACTAAGCCCTCATTTTTATTAAAACTTTCTCTTTTCCTTGTCTTTCATGACACTGTTGTATATTTTGGCTGTGTTCTTACCTACCTTTTGCAGGCTGTTTCTTCAACCACTTTATAACACACGTAGTTTCCAAGGCTCTGTCCTCTGTCTTGAGTCTTCTAATCATTTCTGACTTTTCTACATCTGCTGCTCCTTCAGTTTCTAACTCATAGTACTTAGTGTTCCAAGCTTAGAAACTCAGCATCATTATCTACTCGTCTCTTCCCAAACCTAGTTGCTAGATCCTGACACTTGCTTAAATCAAATCTTTTATGTTTCCTTGTGCTACCGCAACCCTTTTTTAAGTTCTCATTGTTTCAACTGAACTGTTGCAGCGGTTTCTTTCCAACTCGCTTTCCTTCCTACAGTGTCTATTAGTTGTCATTGCTGCCATGTCAATTTTATTCAGTCATAATTACCTGAGACCTTTGGTCAAAAACTTCAGTGGCTACAGTATAATTATCAAGTAAGCCAGGCCCTCCATGGTCTTACTTTTTATTGCTTCTACACATACATATCTCCTGGTAAGGTTGAACCAACTTTCTTTTGTTGCTCTACTTGTGTTCATATTGTTCTATCTTTGTGGAACATTCTTCCTCAAATCCTAGGTATAAAATTTCTCCCTTAATTCAAGGCCTACTTGAATATTCTCCCAAATTTGAACCCCTCAAAGCATTGTATCCACAACTTTTTTAGTCTATGTATTGTTTTTTATCCTATGTTACAATTGTTGGCATAAATATAGAATTGATAATATAGTAAACTTAATAATTTGGTTGAAGGCAGTGAAGTGACTTTTATTAGTAGAAATAGAATGTCCTAAGCATGTGAATTCTAAGAAGACGCTGGGGAAAATGTGAGTTAAGGAGGTGAGTTTCCTTTCTTGTGACCAGAAATTATTATAACATAGTTGGAATGTCACTGATGGAGCAGAAGGTTTGCAGATGCTGAAATGCACATGCATCAATGTTTAATGATAGAAGAAAAGCCATATACCAATGAAGTTAAGACGCAATGTAACTAGCTAGACACTAGGAGAAGTTTGGATATGAATTTGGATGCCATTAGTAGAGGAAAATGGTTAAGTTTACAAAGAGATGGACTTGGCTTGTAAATAAATAGGATCCTTAGCATATAACTTGGAAACTATTTGGATGTTGCGTATCTGTTGATTCTACCGTAGATATGGTTTTAGACACTGTTTCTTCTTGTTATTTTTGCCCGTCTTACTGGGAGTCACTAATGCATTCAACGCATTCAACAAACATCTATCAAGTGACTACTACATCCCAAGTACTCGTCAAGGAATACAGTGTTGAGCAAATATATAAAGATTACCCTAATGGAGCTTAGATTTTAGCTTCACAGAAGGAAACCCCAAGTTAGGAGTTGAAGATGTTTTGGGGAGGTCCTGGGCAAATGTGCCATCATGTTCCCTTGACCATTTTTCCTGACATTTGTTGTCACCAGGAGCATTGAAACTAATGTGAGATGGAAGACTAGATAAAAAGGAAAGTCCATAAGCCTATCTCATCCATCCTCCTACAGTATACATTTTCTGAAGAAAAGATCTGTGTTTGATTCACCTTTGATCCCCCTATGGCATGTCCAATTTTGCACATGTTAGGCAAATGCTACATTCTTTGATAAATACAAATACAACTAAAATGATCATAAGTGGTAGTTTGAAAACAAAAACCAGAAAAATATTTTATAAATAAAATGGGATGAGAAAAGGTAATGATGAGATTCCTGCATTTTTCTTGTTGTTAGGGCTTTTCACACTACTAAGTCCATGAGAAAATGTTTGAGAAAGGATAGTCTTTCTATATGGGTTTATGTATGAATTAAATTATTTGGTTTTATAATTAGGTTTTGCTTAGTCTGAGAAGCAATGAACTCATAAAGTACAATGAAAATATAATTCAATTTGCTAAAAAATTACTTCGATGTTGCTTTGCAGGAGCACATCTATTATGTAATTCAGGTTCAGCTGCCTACTTTCTGGCTCACACACTCTTTGAACCTTTTTTCAGTGCTGACATGTTTTATGAAAATTATGACAGGAAACAACAATTATAAGCAATAAACATTTGCTATTGAATTGCTTTCTAACCATATTATTATTTTTTTCTTTTTTAAATTATTATTATACTTTAAGTTTCAGGGTACATGTGCACAATGTGCAGGTTTGTTACATATGTATCCATGTGCCATGTTGGTGTGCTGCACCCATTAACTCGTCATTTAGCATTAGGTATATCTCCTAATGCTATCCCTTCCCCCTCCCCCCATCCCACAACAGTCCCTGGAGTGTGACGTTCCCCTTCCTGTGTCCATGTGTTCTCATTGTTCAATTCCTACCTATGAGTGAGAACATGCGGTGTTTGGTTTTTTTGTCTTTGCGATAGTTTACTGAGAATGATGGTTTCCAGTTTCATCCATTTCCCTACAAAAGACATGAACTCATCTTTTTATGGCTGCATAGTATTCCATGGTGTATATGTGCCACATTTTCTTTTTTTTTTATTTTATTATTATACTTTAGGTTTTAGGGTACATGTGCACAATGTGCAGGTTTGTTACATATGTATCCATGTGCCATGTTGGTTTGCTGCACCCATTAACACATCATTTAGCATTAGGTATATCTCCTAATGCTGTCCATCCCCCCTCTCCCCACCCCACAACAGTCCCCAGAGTGTGATGTTCCCCTTCCTGTGTCCATGAGATCTCATTCTTCAATTCCCACCTATGAGTGAGAACATGAGGTGTTTGTTTTTTTTGTCCTTGTGATAGTTTACTGAGAATGATGGTTTCCAGCTTCATCCATGTCACTGCAAAGGACATGAACTCATCCTTTTTTATTGCTGCATAGTATTCCATGGTGTATATGTGCCACATTTTCTTAATCCAGTCTATCGTTGTTGGACATTTGGGTTGGTTCCAAGTCTTTGCTATTGTGAATAGCACTGCATTAAACATACGTGTGCATGTGTTTTTATAGCAGCATGATTTATAATCCTTTGGGTATATACCCAGTAATGGGATGGCTGCGTCAAATGGTAATTCTAGTTCTAGATCCCTGAGGAATCGCCACACTGACATCCACAATGATTGAACTAGTTTACAGTCCCACCAACAGTGTAAAAGTGTTCCTATTTCTCCACATCCTCTCCAGGACCTGTTGTTTCCTGACTTTTTAATGATCGCCATTCTAACTGGTGTGAGATGGTATCTCATGTGGTTTTGATTTGCATTTCTCTGATGGCCAGTGATGATGAGCATTTTTCCATGTGTTTTTTTGGCTGCATAAATGTCTTCTTTTGAGAAGTGTCTGTTCATGTCCTTCGCCAACTTTTTGATGGGGTTGTTTGTTTTTTTCTTGTAAATTTGTTTGAGTTCATTGTAGATTCTGGATATTAGCCCTTTGTCAGATGAGTAGGTTGCAAAAATTTTCTCCCATTTTGTAGGTTGCCTGTTTACTCTGATGGTAGTTTCTTCTGCTGTGCAGAAGCTCTTTAGTTTAATTAGATCCCATTTGTCAATTTTGGCTTTTGTTGCCATTGCTTTTGGTGTTTTAGACATGAAGTCCTTGCCCATGCCTATGTCCTGAATGGTATTGCCTAGGTTTTCTTCTAGGGTTTTTATGGTTTTAGGTCTAACATTTAAGTCTTTAATCCATCTTGAATTAATTTTTGTATAAGGTGTAAGGAAGGGATCCAGTTTCAGCTTTCTACATATGGCTAGCCAGTTTTCCCAGCACCACTTATTAAATAGGGAATCTTTTCCCCATTTCTTGTTTTTGTCAGGTTTATCAAAGATCAGATAGTTGTAGATATGTAGCATTATTTCTGAGGGCTCTGTTCTGTTCCATTGATCTATGTCTCTGTTTTGGTACCAGTACCATGCTGTTTTGGTTACTGTAGCCTTGTAGTATAGTTTGAAGTCAGGTAGCGTGATGTCTCCAGCTTTGTTCTTTTGGCTTAGGATCGACTTGGTGATGCAGGCTCTTTTTTGGTTCCATATGAACTTTAAAGTAGTTTTTTCCAGTTCTGTGAAGAAAGTCATTGGTAGCTTGAGAAAATGGAATCTATAAATTACCTTGAGCAGTGTGGCCATTTTCACGATATTGATTCTTCCAACCCATGAGCATGGAATGTTCTTCCCTTTGTTTGTATCCTCTTTTATTTCATTGAGCAGTGGTTTGTAGTTCTCCTTGAAGAGGTCCTTCATATCCCTTGTAAGTTGGATTCCTAGGTATTTTATTCTCTTCGAAGCAATTGTTAATGGGTATTCAGTCATGATTTGCCTCTCTGTTTGTCTGTTTTTGGTGTACAAGAATGCTTGTGATTTTCGTACATTGATTTTGTATCCTGAGACTTTGCTGATGTTGCTTATCAGCTTGAGGAGATTTTGGGCTGAGACAATGGGGTTTTCTAGATATACAATCATGTCATCTGCAAACAGGGACAATTTTACTTCCTCTTTTCCTAATCGAATACCCTTTATTTCCTTCTCTTGCCTGATTGCCCTGGCCAGAACTTCCAACACTATGTTGAATAGGAGTGGTGAGAGAGGGCATCCCTGTCTTATGCCAGTTTTCAAAGGGAATGCTTCCAGTTTTTGCCCATTCAGTATGATATTGGCTGTGGGTTTGTCATAAATAGCTCTTATTATTTTGAGGTACATCCCATCAATATCTAATTTATTGAGAGTTTTTAGCATGAAGGGCTGTTGAATTTTTTCAAAGGCCTTTTCTGCATCTATTGAGATAATCATGTGGTTTTGGTTTTTGGTTCTGTTTCTATGCTGGATTACATTTAGCGATTTGTGTATGTGGAACCAGCCTTGCATCCCAGGGATGAAGCCCACTTGATCATGGTGGATAAGCTTTGTGATGTGTTGCTGGATTCGGTTTGCCAGTATTTTATTGAGGACTTTTGCATCAATGTTCATCAAGGATATTGGTCTAAAATTCTCTTTTTTGGTTGTGTCTCTGCGAGGCTTTGGTATCAGGAGATACTGGCCTCATAAAATGTGTTAGGGAGGATTCCCTCTTTTTCTATTGATTGGAATAGTTTCAGAGGGAATGGTACCAGTTCCTCTGTGTACCTCTGGTAGAATTCGGCTATGAATCCATCAGGTCGTGGACTCTTTTTGGTTGGTAAGCTATTGATTATTGCCACAATTTCAGAGCCTGTTATTGGTCTATTCAGAGATTCAACTTCTTCCTGGTTTAGTCTTGGGAGGGTGTATATGTTGCGGAATTTATCCATTTCTTCTAGATTTTTTAGTTTATTTGCGTAGAGGTGTTTGTAGTATTCTCTGATGGTAGACTGTATTTCTGTGGGATTGTTGATGATACCCCTTTATCATTTTTTATTGCGTCTATTTGATTCTTCTCTCTTTTCTTCTTTATTAGTCTTGCTAGCGGTCTATCAATTTTGTTGATCTTTTCAAAAAACCAGCTCCTGGATTCATTGATTTTTTTGAAGGGTTTTTTGTGTCTTTATTTCCTTCAGTTCTGCTCTGATCTTAGTTATTTCTTGCCTTCTGCTAGCTTTTGAATGTGTTAGCTCTTGCTTCTCTAGTTCTTTTAATTGTGATGTTAGGGTGTCAATTTTAGATCTTTCCTGCTTTCTCTTGTGGGCATTTAGTGCTATAAATTTCCCTCTACACACTGCTTTGAATGTGTCCCAGAGATTCTGGTATGTTGTGTCTTTGTTCTCATTGGTTTCAAAGAACATCTTTATTTCTGCCTTCATTTCTTTATGTACCCAGTAGTCATTCAGGAGCAGCTTGTTCAGTTTCCATGTATTTGAGCAGTTTTGAGTGAGTTTCTTAATCGTGAGTTCTAGTTTGATTGCACTGTGGTCTGAGAGACAGTTTGTTATAATTTCTGTTCTTTTACATTTGCTGAGGAGTGCTTTTCTTCCAACTATGAGGTCAGTTTTGGAATAAGTGTGATGTGGTGCTGAAAAAAAATGTATATTCTGTTGATTTGGGGTGGAGAGTTCTGTAGATGTCTACATCTTACAGATGTAGGTCCGCTTGGTGCAGAGCTGAGTTCAATTCCTGGGTATCCTTGTTAACTTTCTGTCTCGTTGATCTGTCTAATGTTGACAGTGGGGTGTTAAAATCTCCCATTATTATTGTATGGGAGTCTAAGTCTCTTTGTAGGTCACTAAGGACTTGCTTTATGAATCTGGGTGCTCCTGTATTGGGTGCATATATATTTAGGATAGTTAGCTCTTCTTGTTGAATTGATCCCTTTACCATTATGTAATGGCCTTGTTTTTCTCTTTTGATCTTTGTTGATTTAAAGTCTGTTTTATCAGAGACTAGGTTTGCAACCCCTGTCTTTTTTTGTTTTCCGTTTGCTTGGTAGATCTTCTTCCATCCCTTTATTTTGAGTCTATGTGTGTCTCTGCATGTGAGATGGGTTTCCTGAATACAGCACACTGATGGGTCTTCACTCCTTATCCAATTTGGCAGTCTGTGTCTTTTAATTGGAGGATTTAGCCCATTTACCTTTAAAGTTAATATTGTTATGTGTGAATTTGATCCTGTCATTATGATGTTAGTTGAGTATTTTGCTCGTTAGTTGATGTAGTTTCTTCCTATCCTCCATGGTCTTTATAATTTGGCATGTTTTTGCAGTGGCGGGTACCGGTTGTTCCTTTCCATGTTTAGTGCTTCCTTCAGGAGCTTTTTTAGGGCAGGCCTGGTGGTGACAAAAATCTCTCAGCATTTGCTTGTCTGTAAAGTTTTTTATTTCTCCTTCACTTATGAAGCTTAGTTTATCTGGATATGAAATTCTGGGTTGAAAATTCTTTTCTTTAAGAATGTTGAATATCGGCCCCCACTCTCTTTTGGCCTGTAGAGTTTCTGCCGAGAGATCAGCTGTTAGTCTGATGGGCTTCCCTTTGTCGGTAACCCAAGCTTTCTGTCTGGCTGCCCTTAACATTTTTTCCTTCATTTCAACTTTGTTGAATCTGACAATTATGTGTCTTGGTGTTGCTCTTCTCGAGGAGTATCTTTGTGGCGTTCTCTGTATTTCCTAAATCTGAATGTTGGCCTGCCTTGCTAGATTGGGGAAGTTCTCCTGGATAATATCTTGCAGAGTGTTTTCCAACTTGGTTCCATTCTGCTCGTCACTTTCAGGTACACCAATGAGACGTAGGTTTGATCTTTTCATATAGTCCTATATTTCTTGGAGGCTTCGTTCGTTTCTTTTTGTTCTTTTTTCTCTAAACTTCCCTTCTCGCTTCATTTCATTCTTTTCATCTTCCATCACTGACACCCTTTCTTCCAATTGATCGCATCGGCTACTGAGGCTTCTGCAGTCTTCATGTAGTTCTTGAAACTTGGCTTTCAGCTCCATCAGCTCCTTTAAGCACTTCTCTGCATTGATTATTTTAGTTAAACATTCATCTAATTTTTTTTCAAAGTTTTTAACTTCTTTGCCATTGGTTTGAATTTCCTCCTGAAGCTCGGAATTGTTTGATCGTCTGAAGCCTTCTTCTCTCAACTCGTCAAAGTCATCCTCCATCCAGCTTTATTCCATATTAATTTTCATTATCAGCATGTTTAGTGGATATGTTGAAAAACAGAACTGCCCTGAATATGGAAAACAAGACTAATTGGGGTTAGGCAGAGTGTTTTCCCGCTGCTTCCAAAAGCCTCTTTAGGCGATGCTATTTGAACATACTCCACATTTATTTCTCTTCCAATTATAAATGAAAAAACCAACAAGGTCTTTATATGAAACATGTATTAAACATCTTACATATAGTATACTATATTACTTATAGTATTGAATTACTGGGTTCTGATTACAAAATAACATCTAAAATATGCTATGCAATGTTTGAATGTCTTAAAAGCTCATATACAATTATCAAACTAATTATATTAACTTTGATATGATTCACAAAATAAAGTTAATTTAGAGTCATGGGAACATCTAATAAATTAACCAAGAAGGAGAATCTTTTAAGTTCCTAAATTATATTAAAAAAATCTCAAATTGGCAAAGGAAGCTATGAAAGCACAGTAGTGAGTTTGAAATAACTTATGATAAAAGTACGGATTATCATTTTTATTTTTATTTTTACCAAGCATAGTTCTATAGTATGAATCAGGGCCACTATCAATAACAACTCATTGAAATTTTATCCAAGAGAGTACAACAGAATATTGTAAAGAAAACACAAAAGAGATGAATATCTTTACCCTGAACAAAATGCAACTTAGCAGAATAAAAGTTATTGATTCTGAATAGAAATGATGCTCCTTTGTCTACAGCACAAATCCCCTTAGCCTTCTATAAAGGCCTTCTATGAGCTAACCTCAGAGTCTGACACACTAATACACATAAAGCCACAAATACGATGGGTCACAAATTATTCATATACAAGTTTATTGTATTTCTTGGTACCAGAAGAAACAGAATATTGTTTGTTATTTCTTTGCTATAATGGAAATAGATTTGATTTACTCAATAGAAATTAAAAATTAATACTACTGATGGTTTTGTTGTGTAGTTTTTCACCTTCCCCAGAAAGAACATCATACAAACTCTGTGACTAAGTTTATAAAAAAGGTGACTGAAATGATGCAATTATTATTTTAATTTAAAAATATTACATTTTCCACTTATGAGTCTAATTTTATTAAAATCTGTGATTTAAATGAATATCACCAGTTTATAAGTCCATGTATCTCCTTTCCTGAAGAAGCATTCATTAAAAATTAAACATCATTCTCAGTAAACTATCGCAAGGACAAAAAACCAAACACCGCATGTTCTCACTCATAGGTGGGAATTGAACAGTGAGAACTCATGCACACAGGAAGGGGAATATCACACTCCGGGGACTGTTGTGGGGTTGGGGAGGGGGGAGGGACAGCATTAGGAGATATACCTAATGCTAAATGACGAGTTAATGGGTGCAGGAAATCAACATGGCACATGGATACATATGTAACAAACCTGCACATTGTGCACATGTACCCTAAAACCTAAAGTATAATAATAATAAAAAAAACAAAAAAACAAACAAAAATTAAATCTAACCAATAATATTCAAAGGTTTAGAAAGTATAATTACCTACATTATTGCAATATTGTAAAATTAAATCTCAAGATGCATGAAATTTTAAATACTATATATAAATAAGAATCAATTTATAATTTTCAGTGATTACAATTAAAATGATTATAATTATGATTATCAATATCTTAAATATTTACATATAGTACAAACACTATGTAAATATAATACTGTATATACTATAATATCGTATATATAAATTATACTAAACTTTTTTTACCACATTATACATTTTTGCTTATTTTAGAATTAAAAAATAGATTTAGATGACTTGAGTTTCATAGACTAAATTATTACATTTACTTGAATAATTTCTTCACATTAGACATTCACATTTCTATTAATCCATAAACACTGATAAATTTGTTAAGTGCTGATAAAAATTATTGACTACTCTCTTGTTGATGTTAGTACAGCTGTTATGTATGCTACATATATTTTTCCCCCACAGAAAAGAACTTCTAAAAATGAGCAGAACTAACATTTCTCCTTTTGGTTGTACCTACTTCATTCCTTCATTTAAAGCATGAAAAGAACTGCTCTACATTTGACCAAAGCAATGCCAAGGAAACAATATTTTAGAACACTCTTTCTCATCTTTCACTGTCACTTCCAATCTAGCATTTTTCATCCCTGATTTCTCTGTTAACAGTTGATCATCATGATTTGCTATTTGATCCTGTCAAAAATCTGAGGCCCCAAAGCTCTGACCCCACTTCCTTTCTCTTACTAAATAAAACATCATTTAGCACACCAACAAGATCTTCAATGCAGGAAAAATTTTTCATACAAAGGTATGAAAAACTATCAGTATTTCTCATTGTACTTGACATGCCATAATAGCTACTATTCTCTCTCTAGTCTATTCTTAAATCTTCTTTTCTAGTTTAGAAATTCTCCCTGAGTGATCTCATTTGTTCCTATAACTTTAGCTACTATCTAATTTCTGAAAACTGTCAGATTTTAATCTTTAACACAGATAGCGCCTGACTTAACATATTCATCTGCTTAATGGACAGATTCACTTGGAAAAATATAGGTAACCTCAACTTAACGTATTTAAATCCATTTTATTATTTTTCTTCTTTGAAGTGTAATCTTTTTCAATATAGAATTGATAATACCTTTCTTGTTATCAACACAAATATATACTTCTACTGCAGCTCTTATTCAACTGCATAGTCCATCTTTTTTGTATGACTCACCATGTGACAGCTGTGAGTTCCTTAAATGCAGGCAGAATGGCTTAATTTTTTTTGTGTGCCCCCAGAAAATAACACATTTTTGGCAAATACTCAATGTTTGATGGCTGAAAAAACATGCCTCTAATTTTTGTCTTGCATTTAATTTTAGAATTTCCATCTACCAAGTTATTCAAATAACAATTTTGTCATAGTCATCCAAACTTCTTCCTTTGCTCCTCATCCCATCCTTCCACTCACCACATCATTCTATATTTTGTTATTTAGTTCAAATGGTTCCTCTTCACTTGTAATGCCATCTTCTTCTGCCTGTACTATTTGAATACCTCCTAATTTGTCTTCATTACTTTCATATCTCCTTTGTTAATTACTGCCAAATGTATGTTATTTAAACACAAATTTGAATTTATTCTGTTTAAAGAGTCTTCCCTGGTCCTTCACTGGCAGCAAATAGTAACAGTAACCTTTCAGTTTGGCATAGAAGACTGTTCTTAACTCACATTCCAAGACTGCCTGATTCCCTAATTACCCCATGTGATAGCTACACTCTACTACTCGGCACTTTGAACATTCATTAATTTTGAAATTAATAAATTTGTAATATTGTAATTAACATACATTAATGATTCCATTAATATACTGAAAGCTTATTGGTCTTTACCTCCTCTTAAATCATTTCAGTAATTTTATCTTTTGAAAACATTTATCCCTTTCAGAGAAGTCTTCGGACACATTGCCATTGATTTTTATATAGAATATAATACTTTTAATGTATACTTTGTTAATGATTATGTCCTTATTTTATCTCTATTGTTCTAAAATTTCTTCCCTCATCCCCAGATTAACCTTTCCCAGAGACAGAGAAAGCCAGCAAGGGTCTGGGCTGCTGTGATGCTTTAATAAAAAGTGTTCCACTCTGTTCTATTTTTTATTGAGGGTTCATGAGTAATATTTTGCAAAATATGTTTGCAAAGTTTTACTAAGAAAGGGCATACAAGACTTCACATGTGAAGCTACAATTAAGCTGCTGTGTGCTATGACCCAGCCCTCTACTTTGATGGTACCCAGACTTGTTCCCATCATGGCTGGGTGGATCAGGCACTGAGAATATGACTCGTGCTGTTTAAACATGACCGTGTGATTGAAACTAGATGCCAATTTATTAATTCTTAAAATATATCACTTTAATACAGCTTGGGATACTGACGTTGTCTTTCTTTTTTATTATACTTTAAGTTTTAGGGTACATGTGCACAACATGCAGGTTTGTTGTGTATGTATACATGTGCCATGTTGGTGTGCTGCACCCATTAACTTGTCATTTAGCATTAGGTATCTCTGCTAATGGTATCCCTCCCCGCTCCCCTGACACCACAACAGGCTCCAGTGTGTGATGTTCCCCTTCCTGTGTCCATGTGTTCTCATTGTTCAATTCCCACCTATGAGTGAGAACATGCAGTGTTTGGCTTTTTGTCCTTGAGATAGTTTGCTGAGAATGATGTTTTCCAGTTTCATCCATGTCCCTACAAAGGACATGAACTCATCTTTTTTATGGCTGCATAGTATTCCATGGTGTATATGTGCCACATTTTCTTAATCCAGTCTATCATTGTTGGACATTTGGCTTGGTTCCAAGTCTTTGCTATTGTGAATAGTGCCGCAATAAATATATGTGTGCATGTGTCTTTACAGCAGCATGATTTATAATCCTTTGGGTATATACCCAGTAATGGTATGGCTGGGTCAAATGGTAATTCTAGTTCTAGATCTCTGAGGAATCACCACACTGACTTCCACAATGGTGGAACTAGTTTACAGTCCCACCAACAGTGTAAAAGTGTTCCTATTTCTCCACATCCTCTCCAGCACCTGTTGTTTCCTGACTTTTTAATGATGGCCATTCTAACTGGTGTGAGATGGTATCTCATTGTGTTTTTGATTTGCATTTCTCTGATGGCCAGTGATGATGAGCATTTTTTCATGTGTGTTTTGGCTGCATAAATGTCTTCTTTTGAGAAGTGTCTGTTCATATCCTTTGCCCACTTTTTGATGGGGTTGTTTGTTTTTTTCTTGTAAATTTGTTTGAGTTCATTGTAGATTCTGGATATTAGCCCTTTGTCAGATGAGTAGGTTGCAAAAATTTTCTCCCATTCTGTAGGTTGCCTGTTCACTCTGATGGTAGTTTCTTTTGCTGTGCAGAAGCTCTTTAGTTTAATTAGATCTCATTTGTCAATTTTGGCTTTTGTTGCCATTGCTTTTGGTGTTTTAGACATGAAGTCCTTGCCCATGCGTATGTCCTGAATGGTATTGCCTAGGTTTTCTTCTAGGGTTTTTATGATTTTAGGTCTAACATGTAAGTCTTTAATCCATCTTGAGTTAATTTTTGTATAAGATGTAAGGAAGGGATTCAGTTTCAGCTTTCTACATATGGCTAGCCAGTTTTCCCAACACCATTTATTAAATAGGGAATCCTTTTCCCATTGCTTGTTTTTGTCAGGTTTGTCAAAGATCAGGTAGTTGTAGATATGTGGCATTATTTCTGAGGGCTCTGTTCTGTTCCATTGATCTATGTCTCTGTTTTGGTAGCAGTACCATGCGGTTTTGGTTACTGTAGCCTTGTAGTATAGTTTGAAGTCAGGTAGCATGATGCGTCCAGCTTTGTTCTTTTGGCTTATGATTGACTTGGCGATGCGGGCTCTTTTTTGGTTCCATATGAACTTTAAAGTAGTTTTTTCCAATTCTGTGAAGAAAGTCATTGGTAGCTTGATGGGGATGGCATTGAATCTATAAATTACCTTGGGCAGTGTGGCCATTTTCATGATATTGATTCTTCCTAGCCATGAGCATGGAATGTTCTTCCATTTGTTTGTATCCTCTTTTATTTCATTGAGCAGTGGTTTGTAGTTCTCTTTGAAGAGGTCCTTCCCGTCCCTTGTAAGTTGGATTCCTAGGTATTTTATTCACTTTGAAGCAATTGTGAATGGGAGTCCATTCATGATTTGGCTCTCTGTCTGTTTTTGGTGTATAAGAATGCTTGTGATTTTTGCACATTGATTTTGTATCCTGAGCATTGCGGAAGTTGCCTATCAGCTTAAGGAGAATTTGGGCTGAGATGATAGGGTTTTCTAGATATACAGTCATGTCATGTGCAAACAGGGACAATTTGACTTCCTCTTTTCCTAATTGAATACTCTTTATTTCCTTCTCCTGTCTGATCACACTGGCCAGAACTTCCAGCACTATGTTGAATAGGAGTGGTGAGAGAGGGCATCCCTGTCTTGTGGCAGTTTTCAAAGGGAATGCTTCCAGTTTTTGCCCATTCAATATGATATTGGCTGTGGGTTTGTCATAGATAGCTCTTATTGTTTTGAGATACGTCCCATCAGTAACTAATTTATTGAGAGTTTTTAGCAGGAAGAGTTGTTGAATTTTGTCAATGACCTTTTCTGCATCTATTGAAATAATCATGTGGTTTTTGTCTTTGGTTCTGTTTATATGCTGGATTACATTTATTGATTTGCATATGTTGAACCAGCCTTGCATCCCAGGGATTGAAGCCCACTTGATCATGATGGATAAGCTTTTTGATGTGCTGCTGGTTTGGTTTGCCGGTATTTTATTGAGGATATTTGCAACGATGTTCATCAGGGATATTGGTCTAAAATTCTCTTTTTTTGTTGTGTCTCTGCCAGGCTTTGGTATCAGGATGATGCTGTCCTCATAAAATGGGTTAAGGAGGATTCCCTCTTTTTCTATTGATTGGAATAGTTTCAGAAGGAATGGTACCAGCTCATCCTTGTACCTCTGGTAGAATTTGGCTGTGAATCCATCTTGTCCTGGAGTTTTTTTGGTTGGTAAGCTATTAATTATTGCCTCAATTTCAGAGCCTGTTATTGATCTATTCAGAGATTCAACTTCTTCCTGGTTTAGTCTTGGGAGGGTGTATGTGTTGAGGAATTTATCCATTTCTTCTAGATTTTCTAGTTTATTTGCATAGAGGTGTTTATAGTATTCTCTGATGGTTGTTTTTATTTCTGTGGGATCTGTGGTGATGTCCCCTTTATCATTTTTTATTGCATCTGTTTGATTCTTGTCTCTTTTCTTCTGTATTAGTCTTGCTAGCCATCTATCAATTTTGTTGATCTTTTCAAAAAACCCACTCCTGGATTCATTGATTTTTTTTTGAAGGGTTTTTTATGTCTCTATTTCCTTCAGTTCTGCTCTGATCTTAGTTATTTCTTGCCTTCTGCTAGCTTTTGAATGTGTTTGCTCTTGCTTCTCTAGTTCTGTTAATTGTGATGTTAGGGTTTCAATTTTAGATCTTTCCTGCTTTCTTTTGTGGGCATTTAGTGCTATAAATTTCCCTCTACACACTGCTTTGAATGTGTCCCAGAGATTCTGGTATGTTGTGTCTTTGTTCTTGTTGGTTTCAAAGAACATCTTTATTTCTGCCTTCATTTTGTTATATACCCAGTAGTCATTAAGGAGCAGCTTGTTCAGTTTCCATGTATTTGAGCAGTTATGAGTGAGTTTCTTAATCCTGAGTTCTAGTTTGATTGCACTGTGGTGGGAGAGACAGTTTGCTATAATTTCTGTTTTTTTACATTTGCTGAGGAGTGCTTTACTTCCAACTATGTGGTCAGTTTTGGAATAGGTGTGATGTGGTGCTGAGAAGAATGTGTATTCTGTTGATTTGGGATGGAGAGTTCTGTAGATGTCTATTAGGTCCACTTGGTGCAGAGCTGAGTTCAATTCCTGGATATCCTTTTTAACTTTCTGTCTCGTTGATCTGTCTAATGTTGACAGTGGGGTGTTAAAGTCTCCCATTATTATTGTGTGGGAGTCTACGTCTCTTTGTAGGTCTCTAAGGACTTGCTTTATGAATCTGGGTGCTTCTGTATTGTGTGCATATATATTTAGGATAGTTAGCTCTTCTTGTTGAATTGATCCCTTTACCATTATGTAATGGCCTTGTTTGTCTGTTTTGATCTTTGTTGGTTTAAAGTCTGTTTTATCAGAGACTAGGATTGCAACCCCTGCCTTTTTTTGTTTTCCATTTGCTTGGTAGATCTTCCTCCATCCCTTTATTTTGAGCCTATATGTGTCTCTGCACGTGAGATGGGTTTCCTGAATACAGCACACTGATGGGTCTTGACTCTTTATCCAATTTACCCATCTGTGTCTTTTATTTGGAGCATTTAGCCTATTTACTTTTCAGGTTAATATTATTATGTGTGAATTTGATCCTGTCATTATAATGTTAGCTGGTTATTTTGCTCGTTAGTTGATGCAGTTTCTTCCTAGCCTCAATGGTCTTTACAATTTGGCATGTTTTTGCAGTGGCTGATACTGGTTGTTCCTTTCCATGTTTAGTGCTTCCCTCAGGAGCTCTTACAAGGCAGGCCTGGTGGTGACAAAATCTCTCAGCATTTGTTTGTCTGTAAAGTATTTTATTTCTCCTTCACTTATGAAGCTTAGTTTGGCTGGGTGTGAAATTCTGGGTTGAATATTCTTTTCTTTAAGAATGTTGTATATTGGCCCCCACTCTCTTCTGGATTGTAGAGTTTCTGCTGAGAGATCAGCTGTTAGTCTGATGGGCTTCCCCTTGTGGGTAACCTGACCTTTCTCTCTGGCCGCCCTTAACATTTTTTCCTTCATTTCAACTTTGGTGAATCTGACAATTATATGTCTTGGAGTTTCTCTTCTCGAGGAGTATCTTTGTGGGGTTCTCTGTATTTCCTGAATCTGAATGTTGGCTTGCCTTACTAGATTGGGGAAGTTCTCCTGGATAATATCCTGCAGAGTGTTTCCAACTTGGTTCCATTCTCCCCATCACTTTCAGATACACCAGTCAGACGTAGATTTTGTCTTTTCACATAGTCCCATATTTCTTGGAGGCTTTGTTCATTTCTTTTTATTCTTTTTTCTCTAAACTTCTGTTCTCGCTTTATTTCATTCATTTGATCTTCCATCACTGATACCCTTTCTTCCAGTTGATTGAATCAGCTACTGAGGCTTGTGCATTCATCACGTAGTTCTTGTGCCATGGTTTTCAGCTCCATCAGGTCCTTTAAGGACTTCTCTGCATTGGTTATTCTAGTTAGCCATTCGTCTAATTTTTTTTCAAGGTTTTTAACTTCTTTGTCATGGGTTCAAACTTCCTCCTTTTAGCTCGGAGTAGTTTGATCATCTGAAGCCTTCTTCTCTCAATTCGTCAAAGTAATTCTCCATCCAGCTTTGTTCTGTTGATGGTGAGGAGCTGCATTCCTTTGGAGGAGGAGAGGCACTCTGATTTTTAGAGTTTCCAGTTTTTCTGCTCTGTTTTTTCCCCATCTTTGTGGTTTTATCTACCTTTGGTCTTTGTTGATGGTGATGTACAGATGGGGTTTTGGTGTGTATGTCCTTCCTGTTTGTTAGTTTTCCTTCTAACAGAGAGGACTGTCAGCTGCATGTCTGTTGGAGTTTTTTGGAGGTCCACTCCAGACCCTGTTTTCCTGGGTATCACCAGCAGAGGCTGCGGAACAGCAAATATTGCAGAACAGCAGATGTTGCTGCCTGATCCTTCCTCTGAAGTTTTGTCTCAGAGGAGTACCCGGCCTTGTGAGGTGTCAGACTGCCCCTGCTGGTGGGTCCCTCCTAGTTAGGCTACTCAGGTGTCAGAGATCCACTTGAGGAGGCAGTCTGTCCGTTCTCAGTTCTCAAGCTGCATGCTGGGAGAACCACTACTCTCTTCAAAGCTGTCAGTCAGGGATATTTAAGTCTGCAGAGGTTTCTGCTGCCTTTTGTTTAGCTATGCCCTGCCCCCAGAGGTGGAGCCTACAGAGGCAGGCAGGCCTCATTGAGCTGTGGTGGGCTCCACCCAGTTCGAGTTCCTGGCTGCTTTGTTTACCTACTCAAGCCTTGGCAATGGTGGGCACCCCTCCCCCAGCCTTGCTGACACCTTGCAGTTTGATCTCAGACTGCTGTGTTAGCAATGAGTGAGGCTACATGGCTGTAGGACCCTCCAAGCCAGGCACAGGATATAATCTCCTGGTGTGCCATTTGCTAAGACCATTGGAAAAGCGCAGTATTAGGATGGGAGTCACCCAATTTTCCAGGTGCCGTCTGTCACCCCTTTCTTTGACTAAGAAAGGGAATTCCCTGACCCCTTGTGCTTTCTGGGTGAGGCAATGCCTCACCCTGCTTTGGCTGATGCTCGGTGTACTGACATTGTTATGATCATCATATTGTATCCTACAGCCATGCTAATGGAAGGAGGAGAATATGGAAGAAAATTATCATTAGTAAGTCGTTGGTAATGAAAACCAGAACACAAAGAATTGGACAAATCACAAAAAGAGACATTTTGGCAAAAAATATTTATAAAAAGTGAAATGTGTTAAAGAATACCTCATGAATACTAGGAAAATACAAATTTCAATCACTATTGGGTATCATAATTTTATATCTTTCAGACTGGTAAAAATAAATCTCATAATTGCAAGAGTTGCTGAAGGTGTGGATTAGATGAAACTGTTACATATTACTGGGTCCAGTAAACATTTTGTGCAACACATTGGAAAACTATTTGGCAGTATCCAATAATAATGAAGAAGTACGTAACACTATCAATTGTTTTCCTAGATATTTCTAGATCTCTTGCAAATGTACTCAAGGAAGCATATGTAAGAATATCCTGAATAGTTTATTTTGTACTATAAAATAAGAAAGACAAATTTCCATTAATAGACTATCAAAAGTATGAATTATGATACAGATATAGAAAGGAATACTATAGAGCAGCGAAATAACTTCTGCAAATATAAATGGATCAATTTATATTATGGATAAATTTCTAGAGCATATTGAGCAAAATGAGCAAGCTGCAAAACAATACTACATTTGTTATTTACATAAATTTTTAGAAAAAATACAATAACCCTATATATTATTTAGTGATATATAGTAAGAATACAAATAAACACGTGGATGATAAAGATAACTCAGGGTAGTATTTATTCCTGAGGAGATGGGAGGTGGTAGGGTTATTCAGAGGCTTCAAATGTGTTAGTAATGTTTTCTTTTTTTTTTTTTTTTGAGATGGAGTCTTGCTCTGTCACCCAGGCTGGAGTGCAGTGGTGCCATTTTGGCTCACTGCAACCTCCACCTCCAGGGTTCAAACCATTCTCCTGCCTCAGCCTCCCTGGTAGCTGGGACTACAGGTGTGTGCCACCACGCCCAGCTAATTTTTTGTATTTTTTAGTAGAGGTGCAGGGTTTCATCATGTTGGTCAGGCTGGTCTCGAACTCCTGACCTCGTGATCTGCTCACCTCGGCCTCTCAAAGTGCTAGGATTACAAGCGTGAGCCACTGCACCCTGCCGTAATGTTTTATTTCTTATACTAGGTAGTGGGTATACAAATTATTGTTACATTATTCTTTATATCTTTATGCAAGACAAATTATAATTATAAAGTCATTGGTAATTATAAAAATTAGCACACAGAAAATTAGAGAACACTTTTAAGGCCATAGTGAGATATTCTAATGCCTCAGTCCTTCTAATTTATCTTCTGTCCTCATCATTCCAATGAAACAACTGTCACTAAAATTATCATTGAATTCAATGTCTCATTAAGATTTGAAAATACAGGCATAGTAATTCATATTTTATGCCCATTTTTCCCCCCTTTGGTATGGCTAGTATGGAAAGTCTTTGGAAATGAGTGTTTGAGAATGACAATGAATAGTAATTAGTAAGTAGTAAGCCTAATTAAGCACGGTTGCAATAATAGCCCCTGTTTCAGATGTGATCACTTTATTAAACCAAATGAATAATGTTTTCTTTACCTAGTATGTAAATATTCAGCAAAGCCTTTTTTTCTCTATTCTGAAAAGAGGGGAACTTTAGAATTAGTTTGCCTTTGCCTAGCGAGGATGAAATTATACCTTCATAGTCTTGTCTCAAGGTTATATCAACTCTCCAACACTGTATCACAATTCAATCTATGAGGAACTTGCTTGCCAAGTATTCTATTTGATGATCTACCATGTTGATGGTATCTTGCTGATAATATCTGGCGATCGGACACAGAAATAGACAGTATCTAGATGCCTTAATAAAATATATGAGTACTTAAGCATGGAGGATAATTCTCATGAAAATTAAGGAGGCTGACACAGGAGAGTTTCATGGGTCCTTTCATTTAGAGCTTTCCTTTCACCTAAAATATCCCTTTCCAAACAGAAAAAGTTACTGCTAGCTGATGAGTTAGCTACAACCATAAAGGAACATGCTGAGGACAATTGGCACACGAAGAATAACATCACAGAGAATTTGAAAAAAATTGTATCTTTTTCTGTATGATTTTCAACTCAAGAAATATATTTAAATTATTGCTTTATATAGATACTCTTTTCCTTTTTGATTATTTGAGACTGTAATTCTGAAATAGTTTTTCTTATTGTGGAAAACTTGCTTTTCAAGATGCTAAACCCTCTCAGTTTTTGTTTTTCTGAGGATATACTTATTTGGACCTTATTGTCTAATGAAGGTTTATCTGTGCAGATATTTCTAGACTGATGTTTAGCTTCTCTGTGCAATTTGAAAATATTTTGCTCTTGATTTAAAATAATTATATATATATATGCTAGAATAATTACACTACACTTTCTGTCAATCATTTTTAACTTATCTTGCATGTGTGCTTTGTCTGTGCTACATTATTCAGACCTAATTTCCTGTTCTTTAATTCTTTTCTTTGCTATAATTAATCTGCTATTTAATTCACCTTTTAAAATTTCAATGATGATATATTTTATTACATTGCCTGGAATTTTGTGATAGTTTCTCTTTTGCCCAGCTTCTTTTTCAATTTCCTATGGCATTTTCCTGAGCATTTAACATATATTAGTTTTTTATTTTTGAGTTTAATGAATCTCACAGCCAAAATCCTTCGGAGTATAATGCTGCTGTTTATTTTTTTTCCACAGCATTTTGCCTGGGGAGCTCATCTGTTTTAGCTGGTATTCCCTTTTTTATTATGTGTTTTTTTAATTGATATTTATTGGTGAGAATCAATAGTAACCCAACTTGTAGAATTTGCATTTGCAAAAGTAAACTTACATTTGCTTCTTCCAAATATCCTGACACTTTCATACTGGCACTTCTTATATTTCTAGTTGAGAATTTCTTGAACCGCATTTGTAGAATAAGTTAGAACCCTGAACTTACACAAGAAGAAGGGTCATTAAAGAATTCTTAGGGTAGGGGGTGGTTACTTACCCAACTGTAGCTGATGTGGCTGAGCACCAGTAGTTTTCTTGTTGCTTTTCTTTGCTGTTAGGCACTCCCCCTCCTCCACCTGCTCATTATCATTGAATCTGAAGTCCCTTGGAGTTCTAAACTTTATTTATTAACAGTTTCAGTTTCAATTCTTGGTTTTGTTCAGGCACAAAGATCTTTTATTTGTGTCTCATGCTGGCCTTGAAACTCTGTATCTTAAGTAGCTAAAACCAGCAGATGTTGTGGTATCACTGTCTACCATACTTTTAAAAATGGATTCCTCTCAGATTTTTGGCTCTTACTGCATTCCCTTATTTTGGAACTGTGGAAATGACATTCTGAACTCAACTACAAATTCAAAAGAATGTTTATTTTATTTTGTCCAACATTTTAATCAATTTTTTTTTTAGTGGAAAGGTTTTCAGACTATCTTCTGTGCCAACTGTCAAAAGTAGAATCCCAGTGGTATACTTTTAAGGTTGTGTAGATTATTTGAAACCCAAGTAACAGCACCATCTCTCTCAATTAGACTTGCCTGGAGACCAAACAGGAAAAGTTTCCTTAAGAGCATAGATGAATCAAAAAGCCTAATAACTTATAGAATAAATAATGGTTTCTTCAGTATTTCTTATTTATGTATATTCATGATGCATGCACGCACATAAAAGCAAAACAAAATGAAATAACAGAAACCCCAGAACAAAAACAAAAATAGAAAACCAGAACAAAACAGAAACCACAAACTTGGCAACAAGAAAAAATGATTTTGTTTGTTAGGTTTATCGGTATGTCTCTACAATATGAAAAATGTAGAGTAATAGTCTAATAGTCTAGTTCCCATGTTTTTTGGCACCAGAGACTAGTTTCATGGAAGACATTCTCCAAAGACTGGCGTGGGGTTGGGGGAATGGTTTTGGGATGATTCAAGCTCATTACGTTTGTTGTGTACTTTATTTCTATTATTATTACGTTGTGATATATAATGAAATAATTATACAACTCACCATAACATAGAGTCAGTGGGATCCCTGAGCTTGTTTTCCTGCAACTAGATGGTCCCATCTGGGGTTGATATATTAGATTCTCATAGGGAGCGCACAACCTAGATCCTTCATATGTGCAGTTCCCAATTGGGTTTGTGCTCCTAGGAGAATCTAATGCCACTGCTTATCTGACGGGGGCAGAGCTCAGGCAGTAATGAGAGTGATGGCGAGTGGCTGTAAATACAGAGGAAGCTTTGCTGGATCACCTACCACTCTCCTCCTTCTGTGCCAAGGGTTCCTAACACTCCACAATGATACCATGGCCCGGGCGCTAGGAACCCCTGGTCTATGCCACTTGTAGATAATTTAAAGAATTGAATGTGTAGCATAATATTCTTCTTTATGTTTTTGAAATAATGACTTTTAAGTTCTTAAGTATTTCAAAGTGTGGGTAATATACATAGAAAATTGCCAGAAAAATATTGAAACACACTTAAGAAAAAGCTTAGAAGATTTTTTGAAGAGTACATTTTTTAAATAGCTATCATTTCAAGAGTGAATTTTGGCAGACTTTTCCAACTATTAAAATGATGACTATTGACAATAACAATAATTCATAAAAATATCTTAATAAAAAGAAACCCTTCACATAAGGCAAAACCAAGATGATTAAGCTGCCAATCAGAAAATTTTGATTATATCAAATACTCTAGTCCATTTAAAATAGCCATTGTTTATGATAAACTGCAGTTGAATGAAGAGAATATTTTTCAAAATCTAATTACTACATCAAGTATTTGTATCAAAACGAATTTAGTATTTTTTAGTTCAGAATAGATTATAAGCAAAGAAAAATCTAAAGTTTTACATAATGATTTTTAAAATACCACAAAAATTCTTGTATATTTGATTCACATTGTGATGATTATTATTTTGATTGTAAAAGTGACATTACCAAAGTAAAATAATAGTTTCATATTGTAATATAATTTGATATTTATTAAAATGGATCCACATAATTAATGATAAGTGCTTTTTTTAGTTATCAACACACCTTTCAGAAATACAAACATATCTTTTTGTCATGACTTCAAATATCTGTAGTGATTTTTTCCCAACCTACAACTTCCTAGCTTAGTAGAGGGCAGAGCATTCACATGTAATTAAAAAAATCCTTACTTAACAGAGAACATTTGAAACATGGTGTAGAAGAAAGAGAATATAATAGGCAGAGAAAAAAGATGCCCCACGTGATGCCTTTACAATAGAAACAGTTTAAAGCCTGGATGATGATAAAACAAGATGGTTTGAATCAAACTCCTAGAGGAAGAATATACTGCAAGATGGTGGTTATGGGAGGAAAATCTTTCCTACCCACTCTATGGAAGACTTGTAAACTAGATAAATAACTTACCAGCAAAAGAAAAATGTTACAAACTAACATGAATACTATTGTTAAAATGCCAGAAGATATTATGAGATAAGGAAACACTTATTCATTATAAAAATATTTCAAATGAACTTTGCTCAAAGTGTGAGGGAGGATTGGAGATATACTAGAATTAGACCCTTACTTCAATGAATTTCCACTCTAACTGGGAAATTAGTCAATTAACTACTTCAGGCAGCATATAATTAGCTACTTATACCAGGAGAAACAGGCAAGAACATGAGTAAGGGGAGCAATGTAGCAACCTGGAAGGTACATTGAGAAAAGTCTGAAGTTCAGTTGGCCAGGAGCACAGACTATGTAGAGATTAATAGGAAATAGAGCTAGAAAGAGAGGTAGGAGGAGGATCATAGATGGCTGATATGCCAGAAGAAAGAAATTGAGTTTCATTCTGCAGTCAGGAACATTACACATCTATGAGCAGAGAAGCAGCAAAATTAGAATTGCTCATCAGTAACACTAAGCTCTCAGCAATGTACAAGCAGCTTGAATTAGGAAGAACAAGAAGTGTTTTTTAAAAAGCTCTAACAATAGTACAGGTGAGAGGAAGTCAGGATCAAATTAAGAATGAGGGTAATAGTGAAAAAGAGGGAAGAGATTGGAAAGACTTTCTGAGCTAGGAGAGACAGGACTTGGCAATGAGTATGTTGTGGGTTAAGGTGAAGTGAGATCTCAAGGTGAAACAGCGAAGTTTTAAAGTCTGAGTGGCCTGGATAATGATTGAGACAGAAACGAAAATGGGAAACCCAAGATGAAGAGTTGAACAGTGGGAGAGTAATGAAACCAGTATGTACATTTTTATTTTGTTGGGTATTTATGTGGAAATAATCAGTTGGTGGTTTCAAATATGGAAGAAATGAGAGCTGGACATAAAAGCTGAAGAGCTAACCACAAAGATGGAATAGTAACCTTATAGGAATCTGATATCAAGTTGGGTAAAGATAAGACACATTTTTTGAATTGCTGTGATAAAGAGGAGATGGGAGAAGGAGAGATCAAGAAGGCAGGAAATAAGAAGGCCTCTTATATTGAAATCTGATGGAGGCAGAATTATGAGGAAGCAGGATTAGCTGGTAGTAGGAAGGAGAGAGAGAGAGAGTGAGTGTGTGTGTGTTTGCTTATGTGTGTATGTACATGTGCAATAGCTGGCAAGCACATAACTGTTTAGCAAGGATGGACCCAGGTGAATACAGAGAAGGAAATAAATCATTCTCATTTTCTGTTTTACTGCTTTAGTCATTAGCTAAAATCTTGCTTCAGGTTGTAGGTGCCTTGAATATGGGGATGAACTGAATTTAATGATAGTAGTTTACTTTGTTGGACCTCTAAGGGGTGTCTTACTATAGTAGTCAGTTGAAAGCCTCTGGTTTTAAAAGAGCTTAGAAGTTAGTCACTTTTTACTCTTTCAAAAGATGGTAATGTCTCTATGAAAATGAGGATGTTCTGGGTAAAACTCACTTATCTCTCTACTGGCAAGCTTTTTTTTTTTTTTTTTTTTTAAGAAATACGCAGTAGTTTCCAAACTTGTTATTTTGCAGCATTCCCACTAATCCTGTTCAGTCTTAAAATTGTTATGACATCTTGTTTTGGTAGTCATGACCATCAACAGTCTTTTAAGTCAATTCTCTTTATAAGCTGTACAAATCGGCTACTATTTGTGTGTCCTGGGACTAGATAAAGTATGAACAGCATCATATTCAGTTCAACCAGTACAGATAATTTTATGTTTCTGAGGCAGACACTGAGAAATAGAGAGATGAGTGAATGAGAGAGAGGGGCCGGGGAGAGATAGAAGATGACAGAGAGCCGGAGAAGAGGATGAAGAGGAGAAGGAGGAGTAAGAGGAAAGAAAATTCAAAGTGGGAGGAAGCAGAATCATCAGAATCTGCAAGATGGTGGTTATGGGAGGAAAATCTTTCCTACCCACTCTATGGAAGAATTGTAAACTAGATAAATAAATAAAATAGCTTTTATTGAACATCGCTACGTGCCAGGCAATGCTCTCAAAAGCACTATTATCTCTGTTTTTTAAAATTAATAAACTTTATTTGAGTATTAGGCTCACAGAAAACTCAAGAGAAAAGTACAGTTTGCATATACTTCCTGTCCCTACACATGCACAATCTTCTCCACTAATGACATCTCACACGGATTGTTACAATCGATGAACCTATATTGAAACATCGTCAAAGTCTATAGTTTACGTTGGAGTTCACTCTTGGTATTGTACCTTCCATGGGTTTTAACAAATGTACGACGTATCCATCATTGTAATATCATATAGAATAATTTCACTACCTTAAAAGTCCTCTGTTCGGCCTATTCATCCTTCCCTCACTCTCATCCCCTGGCAACCACTAATCTTTTCACTTTCACTATAGTTTTGCCTTTTCCATAATGCCAGGCAGTTGAACTTATACAATAGGTAGACTTTTCAGATTGACTTCTTCCATTTAATAACATTTAAGATTCCTCCATGTTCTTTCATGACATGATAGCTCATTTCTTTTTAGCACTGAATAGTATTCCACTGTCTGGATCTACCACAGTTTATTAACCTTTCTTGCTTCAAAGTCTTTTTCTTGCTTTATCTGCAGTGAATAGAGCTACTCCAGCTTTCATTTGATTAGTGTTAGCATGGCATATCTGTCTCCATATCCTTACTTTTAATCTATGTGTCTTCCTATTTGAAGTGAGCTTCTTTTAGATAACATACAGTTGGGTCTTGTTTTTGATACTTTCTGAAAAGCTGTCTTTTGTTGGTATATTTGGACTATTGACGATTAAAGTAATTATTTATATAATTGGATTAATAGCTACCATATTTGTTAGTATTTTCTATTCGTTGCCTTTGTTCTTTGTTCCTATTTTTGTCTTCTACATTTTTACGCCATTTGTGGTTTTAATGGAGTATTTTATGTGATTTCATTTTCTTTCATTTCTTGGTATATCAACTGAACTTTTTTTTAAAAAAACTTTTTTAGTGGTTGCACTAGAGTTTGCAATATAATTAATTTAGAACTAATTTACATGGCACATGGATGCATATGTAACAAACCTGCACATTGTGCACATGTACCCTAAAACTTAAAGTATTATAATAATAATAATAATAATAAATTAAAAAAAGGGACTTTCAAAATACTCCCTGGCAACCAATGTCCTCAATTTTTGTTTGCCTGAAAAAAAATCTTTTGATGAATAATTTTGCAGATACAATAGAAAAAATATGAACAGATCTTTTGAAGAATAATTTTGCAGATACAAAATTATAGGTAGTGTTTTTTTCTCAACACTTAAAAGATTTCATTCCATTCTGTTTTTGTTTGCATGGTGTCTGAGGAGAAATCAAATGTAATTCTTTGTTCTTCTATAGGGAAGGTGTTTTTTCCTCTGGCTTCTTTTAGAATTATTTTGTCTTTTATTTTCTGCATTTCGAATATAATGTGACTTCATATAGTTGGTTGTGTGTGTGTGTGTGCGTGTGTTTGGCATTTATCCTGCTTGGTGTTCTTTGAGCTTCCTGGGTTTGTGGTTTGATGTCCGACATTAATTTGAGGAAACTCAGCCATTATTGCTTCAAATATTTCTTTTTTCCATTCTCTCCTTTTTCTTCTTCTGATATTCTCATTACATATGTGTTACACCTTTTTGTAGTCATCTCACAGTTCTTGGGTATTCTGTTCTTTTTTCCCAGTCTTTTTTTCCTTTGTTTTTCAGTTTTAGGATTTTCTATTGACATCCTCAAGCTCAAAGATTCTTTTCCCAGCAATGCCCAGTCTACTAAGCCCATAATGGCATCTTTCATTTCTGTTATAGTATTTTTGGTCTCTAATATTCCTTTTTATTTCTTAGAATTTTTCTCTCTCTGTTTACATTATTATTACTATCTGCTCTTGCAAATTGTTGACTTTTTCCACTGAAGCCTTCAGCATATTAATCAGTGTTTTAAAATTCCTGACCTGATAATTTCAACATTCCTGTTATGTCTGACCCTGGTTCTGACGTTTGTACAGTCTCTTCAGTGTATGAGTTGGGATTCTCTAGAGGAACAGAACTAGTAGGAGATATATATATATATATATATATATATATATATATATATATATATATATATATATATCTGAAGAACCTGGAGTCTGATGTTTGAGGGCAGAGGACATCCAGCACAGGAGAAAGATGTAGCTGGGAGGCTAGGCCAGTCTCTTTCTCACATTTTTCTGCCTGCTTTATATGTGCTGGCAGCTGGTTAGATTGTGCCCACCAGATAAAGGGTGGATCTGCTCTCCCCAGCCCACTGACTTAAATGTTAATCTCCTTCGGCAGCACCTTCACAGACACACCCAGGATCAATACTTAGTATCCTTAAATCCAATCAAGTTGACACTCAGTATTAACCATCACAGTGTCTTTTGCCTCCTAGTATTCCTCATATTTTTTTTGTTGAAAGGTAGTCACAATGTATCCGGTAAAAGGAACTGCTGTAAATAGGCCTTTAGTAATGTAGTGGTAAGGTGTAGGGTGAGGGGAAGCGTTCTATAGCTATGATCAGGCCTCAATCTTTTGGATAGCCTGTGTCCTCAGACTAGGAACTTACCAGTACTTCTTAATTCCTTTTCCCCACTCTTAGGTGGGAAAGGATAGTTGGAGTGGGCAGGAGTTGTGTATTTCCCTTTCCCGAGGTAGTTTAGGCTCTGATAAAACTCCAGAAGGTTAGGGTCTGATAAAACAGTTTCTCTTGAGGGTAGGTCTTATTGAGAAGAACAGAATGCTCTGTCATATTTCAAAATGATTCTTTGCTTTTCCTCTTGCTGGAAGCATGAAGGAATTTTTCTCTGACATTCATTGTGAGGACCTGATAGGGTTACTGAGGGGAAACTCAAAAAAGTGTGAGGACCCTCCTATGTCTGTGCCCCTTGGAATTTTCTCAGACTTGTCTACACCAAGCTTCCAGCAACTTGTCAATTATGGTTCACATTTTTGTACCCTGAGACTGGTTCTCACAGAGATTTCTGCTCCAATATATTATAATTCTCTGTATTCAGCTGGCTATTTTTCCAATGTTGAGGGCTGTTGTTTGCCTTGTGACATTACTTCTCTGATGGAGCTCATTAAAGTTTGTTTTTTTAGATTGTTCAGCTTTTTGCTTGTTATGAAAGAATGGTGACTTCCAGGCTCCTTACATAATGGACTGGAAATCAGAAGTCCACGGCCTTTTTTTTTTTTTTTTTGAGAAGATAGCTGAATCTTTAAGCCTCCCTAAAAGGAAAGCAATTTTCTGAATGTTGCAGTTAGAAACACTTGCCTTTGAAGACTGATTCTGCTGCTTATTAATTCTAAAATTGAGAATCTTAAAATGTCTCCTGACTGAAAAGGTTATGGAAGAATGACTCCCACACAGAGGTTCTATTCCTGACTGCCATGGTTCCCACGTTCCACCCGATCTCTCCTCCTCACTAACGCTGTTGCCTTGAAGACTTTTTCTGTTATTGGACCCAGTCATCTCCATAATATTCCTTCCACATTATTCTAACAATGATATTGTCTAACATGTTCTGAACTCTCATTTGGTGAGAGCTAAATATGATTTTTACTTGGATAATCTATTTTGACCTTAAATACAACTCTATAGTTACCCCTTTTGACAAAGGAGAAATCAGCCACCTGGAAAGGTCAAGTAACATGCTCAGCAACAAGTAAAGGTCACGTAACATTCTCAAGAACATGTTGCTAGGAAGTGTCAACCTAGATGCTATAACTTCAGAGACCTTCCTCTATATATTACCGCTATTGCATTCAGTAGAACATTTACATCAGCTGCCTTATGTGTTTGGGTAATAAACTGTATTTTTGTATTTTACCATTTTGCAATATGAAGTAGCTAACTGTGTAAACATTAATTATTACTCTATCATTATTACATCTTTCCTCCCAATTTTATGCATATAATAGGTTTTTAAACATTTTCTTTTTTCCTCACTCTATTAATACTTTACACAAAGCATCACACTAAGTTTTTTACTTTCTTCAACCTTCCTATTTTCTTCATTATTCCATCCTTTATCCCATTCATCTGTCCCTTCTATTATTTCTTTCATTTCTTTGTAACCTGTGAAAGGCATTTTAAAGAATTATATTTCTATGTAATATAAAATAATTTTTAGTTTGCTATATCTATTTTGAGATCACAAATGCAATGCCACTGATACAATTATCAAGTTATCTCATGCACTGGAAATAATCACAAACTCTAAACAAGTTAATGAATAAATGACTACCAACTGTAAGGGATTATGACTATAACCACATGAGTATACTATTTCACTATTTGAAATGCCTCACATGCAAGGAGAACTTAGACAGATGGAGGTCAAAATTCAGATATAAACCTAAAAAGGTTCAGTAGTACAGTTCAATGGGAAAAATACATTAGAAAGTCCGTGAATTGCTGCCACTTACGTGCCTGGTCTTTTTATCTGTAGCCCATATGACAGCACAGTCTCATTCAATAAAACTCTTTGATTTTGCTTTAGAACCATGAGTACAAAAACATTTGAATATATGGGAAGTTGTTGGGTTCAAGTGCGGGGCAAGCAATTGGTACGAAAATAAGGGAAAGTTTAAAAGTTCATATTGTAAACCAATTTTCTCTCTTCTATTAAGAAGTAGTGGGATAGAAGAGTGCTTCCAAAGAAACCTCTTAGGAACCACAGCTAGAGATTGCAAACATGTTGTCTGGCTGGTAGGCTCCCTGTCTTTTTTTCTATAGCAGAATATAGGCTTCTGTTGGATTAAGGATAAAAATACATTGTAAAGTGCTACACGGTATGAACCTGGTGATTAACGGTATTTTGTTCACATAGAATCTAAAGAATCTTTTTTTTTGAAAAAGTAAGCATGGAGGAAATTTAAAGGCTTTCTTACTCCCTCCTTCTACACTCCACTTCACGTAAATAATAGACACTGGGGTAAAGAATGAAGTAGAATATTTTATATATATATATATGTATGTATGTGTAACTTAGACATACTTTCAGATTACTCCACATTGACCTTCAGTGATACTCAGATTTCTTGCATTAGGCACTGAGGGGATGGATATACCATGTTATAAAAAATGTTGGTGGATGACTGTGTGTGTGTGTTTTTGTAGATCAGAAGATCAGTTTTGAATGTTAACTTTGATATCTAAAGAGACATCTGAGTAAAGATGCCTGTATGGTGTTTGTTGGCTATGGCTATATAGATCTGAAGTTTACAGGCATGATCTATTCTAAAGATGCACATTTTAGAATTAAGGGAATTTTATTAATTGAAGCTGAGCAATGGGTGTGGGAGAGATTTATTTTATATATGTATATATGCCACATTTTTATTTTAGGTGTGAGAGATTTCTTTAGAGAATATGGGAAGATAAAGAAGAAAATGAGGTTTGATATTTAGGACCTAAGGAACTGTAAAAAGTGAGAGGATATAGCAAAGGAATCTAAAAAAGGCAGCCAGAGAGGCAGGCACCACAAGGAAGTATGGCATTAGAGAAGCTGAAAGGAGACAGTATTTTAGCAAGAGAGAACCCTCCATTGTGTAAAGTTTCTAGATCAGCCTGTGTTACAGCAGGGCTAGGGAGTAAGGAATTGGCAGTACTGAATTAGAACCTACAAATTAATGTTTGTAAAAAGGAGAAGAGTCATAGGGCAGTAGCTGCACAGTAGTGGATTTTTGGAGGAATTTTATTGAATGGGAAGGACTAGAGGAGTTTAAATGCTGTCACAAGGACCTAGTAGAACAAAAGAAGTTGTAGGTACAGGAATGAGAGTGAACATTTCATAGTTTCTGTAACAGAGAGGGGGAATATGATCTGAATTACTTAGGGTCTTAATTACAAAAAGTAAAATTCACTCTACTAGTTTAAGCCGAATAAAATAATTGTACCTCATTGGCAGAGACTCTGTCGTATGTTTATGTCTGCCTTACAAGGCAGGGGTTATGTTGTAGAGGCAAATCTCATAGTAAGACATTTTTTTAAATATAGAGAGGGTATTATAAAGATGATAGGCACCCACCACAGGAGAAAAAGATGCTATAGGAGTCGAGCATGGATGGAAGAATTGGCTTTAATTAATAGTTTAGAAATTATCTCCATGGCAGTGGAGATAAGAAAAAGCAAATGGGTGATGATCTGAAAGTTTTGAAAGATGCCATCTGAGGGCAACAATTTTTTTTCTCAGAAAAGTAGGACACAAATTGAGACTGAAGGTAATAGTGAATGTCTGAGGTTTGAAAATGTGGAAAAGATTTAAAATAGTCATTGTGGAGATAGGGAGAGAAGGCTGAGAAAAATGACATAATATTTATAAGCTGTGTGGAAGTTTCAGTGTAAAGTGGTGGCCATGAATTTATAGTAGTACCAATCTTCCCAGCTAGATGACTTTATTTTTAAAGAGTAATCAGAAGCCTGGGTGATGACATGGAGATGACAGATACCTAGGCTTATCCAGATTTAAATTCTGGTTGAAAGTCCTGTGAAATGGTAGAGAAGAATAAAAATTTAAATATATTAGAAAGAAATATATTATGGATGCATAAATACCAAATACATTCTCATAGCCACATACTGCCATTGGCTAATGTTATCATACAAAATCCCAGGTGTACTTGAGCCATTAGTGTCTGCTCATAAGGACAGATATTTATCCCTATTATATATTTCATTTTAATTGAGTTGCTCTGTTATCCCATGCAGCTGGTTAAAATTTTTTGGCTTTGATTTTGTCATCCCTTACATTACTTTTCTTTCAGGCTTTATTTCACCTGAAAATATGATAAACAGATAATATCTTAATCCAAATTACTAATGAAAAAGTTGAATGAGAGAAGGCGAATTATATAACCCTCTAATATGTTGTTTTAAAGAGTTTAATCCAAATTCTTAGATATGGGGATTTTAATAATCACTTTCTCAGTGATAGAATCACAAAATTTTATAGCTATTCCATACCCTGACTCTGCATTTTTTTCACAGCTGAGAAAGCTGTTGGTCAAGAAGTTTAATTGATTTTTCCCAAAGTCAGCGACTAGGTGGTGGAGGTTCAACATCAGACTGAATTTGTATATACGTATTTTTTATTTTTTAATTGTATATTGACAAATTATAATGTATATGTTTATGGAGTACAAAGTGACATTATAGTATATATAAAATATATGTACACACACAATGTGAAATTATTGAATCAGTTAACATATCCATCATCTCTAATACTTATCATTTAATCCTCCTAACTGCAACATTATACATTGACAACCAGTTCTGGAATTGGTGGCTTTTTATACACTAGCCTTTTCTATGACATGAAACAAGTTCTTTTCACATTCAAATATTTTTTGACATATTAAGTAAATTTTTATTTTCTATGAATTAAAGAATAAAAATTTACTTAATTTTTATTCTATATATCTTCTATATATCTAGAATAGATATATCTAGAATAAATATATATCTTATGTATCTATAATATCTGTATCTATATCTCTGCATATCTTCAGGAAATTTGATTCTCCACTTTTTAGTGGTTTTTTGGTTACAAATGTTACTGTGAATGAGGTCCCAGGGGGAGTTGCATTAAGATCATCTATCCCCCAAGATTGTAGTAAAGAGACACTGCACTGGCATCGTGACAATGAAAATGCAATTACAACAATGTAGAGTTCTGTCATCATAAATTAAATTTTCATTCTGTCTGTTCCTTAAGGTTATATTGATTGAAAACTGAAAACTAGTTTTCCCATTACCAGTTGATAAACAAAAAGTTTATCATGGACAAAATGCAGACTGTAATATAATATACAAAGTCCATTTGAAACTATTTTTCAACTTGTAAATGTAATTATAATTACAGTTATACTAAGCTATAAACTTTTATAAGAGTAAATGTCTTTTATTTGTTCCAAATTGGGAACAAATTAAAATTTAGTTTTAAGAATGTTTTCACATTTAATCACTGCATAGGCTTTGAACAGTGATACTGGCATTTGAATCTCAGATCTGTTGTATGATAGTTGTTGATGAATATTATGTAATCTTTTTAGCTTCAGTTCACTTGTATGTAAAATGAGAAGCACATTACCTGCCTCATTAGGTTGTGAGAGTTAAATAACTATATTAGTCTCTAAAGTATAAAGAACAATCTCGAGTTTACAGTATTTACTCCGTAAATAACAGATATGACTTTTGCACTCATAGAATAAGAAAGAAGGGAGCAAAAATTCCTTGACAGTATTTTAGCAAGAGAGAATCCTCCATTGTATAAAAAGTTTTTAGATCAGCCTGTGTTATGGCAGGACTAGAGAGTAAGGAATTGGCAGTTCTGTTCTCTTTTTCTGAAAGGAGTTAGTTTTAATTATAAACTTTACCAAGGGAAGCATCTATAGATGCATCACATATGATTTTGGTACTGTATTTTAAATGTTATAGTGGCTATATTCTTTTATATTTCAACTAGTAACTGTGAAGAGTGTTTCTTATTGTCCTGTTTTAAAACAGCTACGAAAGTTGCTAACATCAGTCTACATGATGAGTTGGCAAGCAGGTCAAATCCAGCATGCTTTTTGTTTTTGTAAGTAAAATTTTATTGGAACCATGCCCATTCATTTACATATTGTCTATGGCTGCTTTCACAGTACATCGGCAGAATTGACTGGTTGTGTCAGACTGTATGACCTCCTAAACCTAAAATAATTTACTACCTGGCCCTTTACGGGAAAGACTTACCAGCCTTTGTTCTACTTGATTTAAACCATGAAAAGCTATGAGGAAAAAGTGGTAAATAGATTGAAAAAAATTTCTCTAGACAATATTATGAGCTAGATTTGAAAAAACATTGATATAAGGTGCAAAATTCTGGAATTTACTAAAGAAGTTATAATTATTGAAATATTCCCTGGTATTTTTGTCTTCTATTATTTGCTATCCATTATACTTTTTATTTTAAAATTTTATTTCTGGTGTTTATTATTGATTTTATTAGCTTTATTCCTCATAATGCCTTTCTAAACTCAAAAATATACCACCTAAAGGGCTGATATCTAAAAGGTGGTAGAGTAGAAGACTCCAGCCTTCATCCTGTTAAATAACAATTTGACAGCTATCCATGAACAAAAATAGCCCTAGGGGGAGCTCAAGAGTCTCATCAAGAACCTATAGCAGCACAACAGTGCAAAAACACTAAATAATTGCATAGAGAGGACTGCTTGGGTGATTGATGTGCCGGAAACATCTAGAGATAGCCCCTTTCCATTATCTTTGTACCTAGCTATCAGTGTCAGCCATGCAGTGAGTGCCACCTTGCTTTCTAGTGGCTTACTCTGCAGAGAATTCTGGAAGTCTTTGTCACAGGGCTGTCAACAGCCACCATAGTAGCTGTGGATTTTCCACAGATTTCACAGCAAGGTCTCCTTAGTGTTTGCAGGCATGGACCTCAGTGCGTGCTCCACAGAGAACTCTGGCAGCTTTTGCCACTGAGGTAACCAAGAGCTGCTATAGTGCTGAAGATCTCCAGGGGAGGGAGATGCTGCTTCCCCCTGCCCAACCCAACAAGAAGCTGCAGATATGCTTCCCTGGGACCTAGATCCCCAGCTCCCCTGCAGCCCCGTACGTGCCCCTGACCCTGGAGCTGCAGCCACCCTATGCCTTGATCATTGGAGCCACTGTCAAAATGAAGTAGTCCGTGCCCTGGAACTCAGACTCGCCGTCACTTTATGCATGCCCAAGCTCTAGACCCTGGCTTTATGGCTGCTCCATAAGTGCCTACACCATGGACACTGAAGCTACCTCTGTAGAAGGTACATCTATGGCCCAGACCCAGGAACAGTGGTTGCTCTGCACATGAGTATGTCCCAGATCCTGGACTTCAGGCTTCTCTTTAAGCACCTGTGCCTCATGCACCAATGCTGCAGTCGGGGGTGGGGTTGGGGAGAGGTCTGAATGTCGCCATTGCCCTGAACCCTGGAACTGTAGTCATTGTGTGTCACTTGTGCTCCAAATCCCAACTCTGTGCTCACTGCCCAGGTGCCACACACCAAATACCACTGCCATCATCACTGTGAGCATGCTCATAAGCTGGACCTGGCACCAAGAAGGATCCTTTTGGCCATGATTTTCCCCATGAGAGAAAAAGAGATAAGGAGGACCCCAGCTGCCTTCACCACTAAAGACTCCAAAGGCCCTTGCCACTACTGTGGATACTCATAGTTTTAGCAGCTGAGGATCCCTGCAATCTTTGACAGCCTTGATCTCAGTTGATGGAACTGCATAGAGTCTTTACAATGACACCCTCACCTAGCCAGAACCACCTGACTCTACCCAGCTGATGTCCTCACATCCATCCATAGGCAAAGGTCTTCACCCACTTAAACGAGTCCATAAAGTCTTGAAGAAGACTGTTCTATTAAATGCACAAACATTAACTCAAGATGATAAATAAAAATCAAAGAAGCCTGATTATCACAAAATAAAACACACACACAGTAATATTCTGGTAACAGACTCCCCAAAGTGGAGATCTATGAATTTTCTAACAATAAATTCAAAATATTAGGTTGGTACCAAAGTAATTACAATTAAAAGCATTTGGCAAAACCCACAATTACTTTGGCACCAACCTCATAAGTGTTTTAAGAAAGCTCAGTGAGCTACAAGAAAACAGATAGCTGACCCAACAAAATCAGAAAAACAATACATGAAAAAATGAGAAGTTCAATAAAGAGATATCACAAAAAAGAACCAAACAGAAATTCAGGTAATATGGAATTCAATTAATGAAATAAAAACTGCAATGGAGAGCATCAACAGCAGACAAAATCAAGCAGAAGAAAAACTTGACTTCTGTGGACTTGAAGACAGGTCATTTGAAGACGTCCAAAAGTCTCTCAAGTCAAAAACAAAAAGAATTTTGAAAGCAACAGAAAAGGAAAGAACTTTTTAACATACAAGAAAACCCCTATATGGCTATCAGTGGATTTCTCAGGAAGAACTTGGTAGGCCAGGAAAGAATGGGGAGATTTAAAATACTGAAAGAAAAATAAAACCTGCCAGTCAATATTTTATCCTATAGTAGATACACAAAATGAGAAAAGAATCATAGCATAATACTATAGAATATCATGAAATCACAAAGAGAGAGAAAGGAACAAAGGGTTGACAAGGTATTAACAAAATGGCAATAGTAAGTTTATTACCAATCAATAATTACCTTGAATGTAAATAGGTTAAATTCTCCAATCAAAAGACATAAGTAGATGAATACGTAAGAAGAAAACACTCAAATATATGCTCCCTACTCACTTCAGTTTGAAGGACTGAAAGATGAAATGTCTTTAAGGACTGAGAGAGCAAATTAAGTTTTAAAGACAACATAGACTGAAAGTGCAGAGATGAATAAAAACATTCAATGTAAATGGAAAGTAAGAGAGCGAGGTGTTTATACTTATATCAGACAAAATAGATTTTAAGTCAAAAACTAAAGAGAGACAAAGAAGGTAATTGTATAATGATAAAGGGGTCACTTTATTAAGAGGATATGCCAGTTGTAAATATATAAGTAGTAAACATCAGAACACATAAATATATAAAGTAAAAGATCTGAGGGAAGAGACAGACAGTAATATAAAAATAATAGAATAATTTAATACCTCACTTTCAGCATTGGATAGATCATCCCAACAGAAAATCAATAAGGAAAAATCAGAATTGAATTAAAATTTAGACCAACTGTACCTAATAGAGATGTACTGAATATTGCATACAACAGTTGAACAAAACACATCTTCCTCAAGCACGTGCAGAACATCCTCCAGCACAGATTGTATTTTAGGCTACAAAGAAAGTCTTAACAAACTTAAGAAGTGTATTTTTTGATCACAGTGTTATAAAACTGGAAATCAATTACAGAGGGAAAACTAGAAAATTCACAAATATGTGGCAGATCTAAAATATAACTTTGTACCTCAAGGAACTAGAAAGAGAGGAACAACCCCCCCCCCCACCCAAATTAGTAGAAGGAAATAACAAAGACCAGAGCAGAAATGAAGAAAATAGAAACTAGATGAACAATAAAAATATCAATGAAACTAAGAGTTGGTTTTTTAAAAATATCAACAAAATTAAGAAAGCTTTAGCTAGACTAATTAAGAAAAAAGAGAATATTCAACTAACTAAAATCAGAAATGAATCTTGCTGCTATAAAGACACATGCACACGTATGTTTATTGCGGCACTATTCACAATAGCAAAGAGTTGGAACCAACCCAAATGTCCAACAACGATAGACTGGATTAAGAAAATGTGGCACATATACACCATGGAATACTATGCAGCCATAAAAAATGATGAGTTCGTGTCCTTTGTAGGGACATGGATGAAACTGGAAAACATCATTCTCAGTCAACTATCGCAAGGACAAAAAACCAAACACCGCATGTTCTCACTCATAGGTGGGAATTGAACAATGAGAACTCATGGACACAGGAAGGGGAACATCACGCTCCGGGGACTGTTGTGGGGTGGGGGGAGGGGGGAGGGACAGCATTAGGAGATACACCTAATGCTAAATGACGAATTAATGGGTGCAGGAAATCAACATGGCACATGGATACATATGTAACAAACCTGCACATTGTGCACATGTACCCTAAAACCCTAAAGTATAATAAAAAAAAAAAAAAAAAAAGAAATGAAAAAAATACATTACAATACTGTGAGATAAATTAGAAGAACAATTACAGGAGACTATTATAAACAATTATATGCCAACAAATTGGATACCCTAGAAAAATGAAAAAAATCCTAGATACAACCTACCAAGAATGAATAGTAAAAAAAAAAATTCTTACTCAACATAGTACTAGAGGTCCTAGCCAGAGCAATTGCACAAGAGAAAAAAATAAAGGGTATACAAATTGGAAAGAAGGAAGTCAGATTATCCCTGTTTGCAGATAACATAGTCTTATATATTTAAAAAAAAATCTAAAAACTTCACCAAAACCTCTTAGAACTGACAATGATAAATGCAGTAAAGTCTTGGGATACACAATCAGCATACAAAAATAAGTAACATTTCTCTATACTGATAATGAATTAGCTGAAAACATTTCAAGAAAGCAATTCCATTTACAATAGCTATAAAAATACCTAAGACCAAATTTAAGCAAGAAAGTGAAAGATCTCTGCAACGAAAACTATAAAACACTGATGAAAAAAATGAAAGGGGACACAAAGAAATGGAAGGCTATCCCATGTTCATAGATTAGAAGAATAAATATTGTTAAAATGACTACATTTCCCAAGGTGACCTACAGATTACATGCAATCTCTATCAAAATACAAATGACATTCTTCACAGAAATAGATAAAACTATGATAAAAATTTGTATAAAGCCACAAGCCATCTTGAATAGAGAAATTCTGTGCATAAAACAAAGCTGGAGGCATCACATGATTTGACCTCAAAATATACTACAGAGCTGTAGTAACCAAAACAGCATGGCATTGACATAAAAACAGACACATAGGCCAATGGTATGGAATATAAAATGCAGAAATAAATCCATGTATTTACAGCCAGCTGATTTTTGACAGCAGCTCCAAGAATATAAATTGGGGAAAGGAGAGTCTCTTCAACAAATGGTGCTGGGAAAACTAGGTATCCATATCCAGAAAAATGAAACTAGATCCCTATCTTTCACCATATATAAAATTGAACTCAAAATGGATGAAATAATTATATGTAAGACCCAAAGCTATTAAACTACTATAAAAATAAGTGAAACACTTCAGAATATTGGTTTGGGCAAAGATTTTAATGGAGAATACCTCAAAAGCACAGGCAACAAAAGCAAAAATAGACAAATAGGATTATATCAAACTAAAAAGTGCCTGTGTGACAAAGGAACAATCAACAGAATGAAGAGACAACCTGTAGAAGGAGACAAAATATTCGCAAGTTATTTATCTGCCAAGGGGTAATTATCCAGAATATACAAGAAACTCAAAAAAAACTCAACAGCAACAAAAAGAAAAACAGATAATAATAATCTAATTTTAAAATGGGCAAATAATTTGAATAGACGTTTCTGAAAAGACATAGGAATAGCCAACAGGTATATGAAAAAATGCTTAACATCACTAATCAGGGAAATGCAAATTAAAACCACAATGAGATATCATTTTTCCCCAGTTAGAACGACTATTAACAAAAAGATAAAAAATAAATACTGGTAATTATATCATGTGCATTCTGTAAATTAAATTTTGTTTCTTTTTTTTTTTTAGTTTTCTAATTTATTTATTTATTTTTAATTTTTTTTTATTATACTTTAGGTTTTAGGGTACATGTGCACAATGTGCAGGTTTGTTACATATGTATCCATGTGCCATGTTGATTTCCTGCACCCATTAATTCGTCATTTAGCATTAGGTGTATCTCCTAATGCTGTCCCTCCCCCCTCCCCCCACCCCACAACAGTCCCCGGAGCGTGATGTTCCCCTTCCTGTGTCCATGAGTTCTCATTGTTCAATTCCCACCTGTGAGTGAGAACATGTGGTGTTTGGTTTTTTGTCCTTGTGATAGTTTACTGAGAATGATGTTTTCCAGTTTCATCCATGTCCCTACAAAGGATATGAACTCATCCTTTTTTATGGCTGCATAGTATTCCATGGTGTATATGTGCCACATTTTCTTAATCCAGTCTATCGTTGTTGGACATTTGGGTTGGTTCCAACTCTTTGCTATTGTGAATAGTGCCGCAATAAACATACGTGTGCATGTGTCTTTATAGCAGCATGATTTATACTCCTTTGGGTATATACCCAGTAATAGGATGGCTGGGTCAAATGGTATTTCTAGTTCTAGATCCCTGAGGAATCACCACACTGACTTCCACAATTGTTGAACTAGTTTACAGTCCCACCTACAGTGTAAAAGTGTTCCTATTTCTCCACATCCTCTCCAGCACCTGTTGTTTCCTGATTTTTTAATGATGGCCATTCTAACTGGTGTGAGATGGTATCTCACTGTGGTTTTGATTTGCATTTCTCTGATGGCCAGTGATGAGGAGCATTTCTTCATGTGTTTTTTGGCTGCATAAAGGTCTTCTTTTGAGAAGTGTCTGTTCATGTCCTTTGCCCACTTTTTGATGGGGTTTTGTTTTTTTCTTGTAAATATGTTTGAGTTCACTTGATCTTTGACAAACCTGACAAAAACAAGAAATGAGGAAAGGATTCCCTATTTAATAAATGGTGCTGGGAAAACTGGCTAGCCATATGTAGAAAGCTGAAACTGGATCCCTTCCTTACACCTTATACAAAAATTAATTCAAGATGGATTAAAGACTTAAATGTCAGACCTAAAACCATTAAAATCCTACAAGAAAACCTAGGCAATACCATTCAGGACATAGGCGTGGGCAAGGACTTCATGTCTAAAACACCAAAAGCAATGGCAACAAAAGCCAAAATTGACAAATGGGATCTAATTAAACGAAAGAGCTTCTGCACAGCAAAAGAAACTACCATCAGAGTGAACAGGCAACCTACAGAATGGGAGAAAATTTTTGCAACCTACTCATCTGACAAAGGGCTGATATCCAGAATCTACAATGAACTCAAACATCTTTATAAATTTTGTTTCTTAATTTGAGTGATAGAGTTCACTTTTATGTTACTGAACTGGTTTCCATAATCATTTGATTCGTATCTTCAGTTACAGTAGAAATGTGAGACTGTTCAGTGATGGGTTTCCCTTTTATATAATGCCAAATCTAATGTAAAGACCGTTTTCACCGAAATAACCATTTTATTGAGTATTTTTACATAATATTAAAATAGTTTAACCAGAAAACTTTATCAACACATTTGAAATATTTTTGACTTATGATAGATATAACACTTGATTGAATTTCATGCAACTTCCTAATGGCTGCTTTGATACAGCATAAGTATAATCACTAAAAGTTACCCACAAAAATGCTATCAAGACTATATTCCACTTGCTAGAAGATATTAATAGAAGGATATTTAGATAATACAATAAGTTAACATTTGACTTCATTTGTCAAACAAATATTTAAACCTGTTAAATTTGTGAGTAATGTTTTATTAATTCAGTTGTGTTTAATAAACATTTAGTGAGTTCATACTCATTTCCAGTAATGGGTAATTTAAAAAAAATGCTTTCTCTGAAGAAATTATGTAGCAAAACTTAATATAGCTAAGGATATAGACAGAGATTTTTATTCAACTTTTTTATTTGTAAGAGAAAAGATTGCACAGAGGTGAAATTGATTATAAAGGGCATTTCACGTAGAGGGCACAGACGCAAATCACAGAGGTGTGTGAAGATGCGCAGGACAGCTATCCTGGAGAGATTAAAGTGCACCTTGTTTTCCATGGCATTTTCTTAGCCCTACTTTTTGGATCCTTAAAAAATCAGTTCTTTTTCCATGAGTAACTTTTTTATGTTTAAATTTACTTTGAACTTAGTTTCCAAAAAAATTACACAATGTTAAAAAAAAAAAACTTAGTGTTTTAACATTACATTTGGACCTAAACAAATTTACCATATTATTGTGTTTTTTAAGTCACTTTAGAAAAACTTATATCTTTTGGCCGGGCGCGGTGGCTCACACCTGTAATCCCAGCACTTTGGGAGGCCAAGGCGGGTGGCTCATGAGGTCAGGAGATCGAGACCATCCTGGCTAACATGGTGAAACCCTGTCTCTACTAAAAAAAAAATACAAAAAATTAGCCAGGCGTGGTGGCAGGCACCTGTAGTCCCAGCTACTCAGGAGGCTGAGGCGAGAGAATGGTCTGAACCCGGGAGGCAGAGCTTGCAGTGAGCCGAGATCGCACCACTGCACTCCAGCCTGGGTGACAGAGTGAGACTCTGTCTCCAAAAAAAAAAAAAGAAGAAAAAAGAAAAACTTATATCTTTTTAGATGACAAAGCAAATGACAACCAAAACAATGATAATACAAATCTTGCTAATGATGGCCTATTCAAACTACTTTCTGAGATCTTCCTCTAGTTACATTTTAATGAAATCAAATAGAGAAGAAAAAGGTAACAGATCAAAATTCTTTAGATTTGAGATATGAATACCATTGAATTATGGCTTCCTGATAGGTTTCTTTAAGCCCTTGAATATAAATTAATACTTATTTTCAAACGTAGAGATAGATTGGGAGTCAGGAGGATATCTAACAATGCTACCAAAGTCCAATTATGGGATGGTGCTTATAGGAACATACTCTTACAGCTAGTTTTTAATTATTATTATATTTAGGTATATAAGTCTGTGAGTACATTAGTTTTCTGTTGCTGCATAACAAATTACCATAGACTTAGTGACTTAAAATAACACAAATGTATTCTTTCACAGTTTCCATTATCTAGGCCCATTATCTAGGTTTCACTAGGATGAAATCAAGGTGTGGGCTGGAGACTCACAATCAACTTCCAAGCTCACTGATTACTGGCAAATTCATTTCCTTGCATCTGTAGGAGAGAAGTCTTTGTTTATTTGCTTGTTTGTTTTATGTTTTGATGACTGTCAGCTAGGGACCGCTCTCAGTTCCTAGAGGTCACCTGCAGTTCTTTGCCATGTGCCCCCCTCCCCCATAGAGAATTTAAAACATCGACGGCTGTTTGCTCTCCTTCAGGCCAGCAGGAATGCATCTCTCCACCTTCTCCCTCCAGTCAGCTATGACCCAGTCTGATGAAAATTAGCATAATCCTGCGGGTGAGCAGGCCATGATCTTTTGCCACATAACCTAATTAAGGAATAACCATCTTACTACATTCATAGGTTAACCCACGTTCAAAGGGAGATAATTATGTGGAACAGGAGTTCCAGGGAGCAGAAACTTGTAGAAGTATTTCAGGATTCTGCTGACCACAGTGATGTACATGTTATTTCCATTTTACAGATTAGAAGATTAGCACTTAGAAAGGTTTAGTAATTGATTTGCCTGGATTGATATGGCTAATACGTGGTGGAGCTAACAGCTGTCTAATTTAAAAGCTAGGACTCATAACCGTTATGTTTAACATCATCTTGTGGCCTAATGGTATAGAAATTAAATTACCCTTAATATAATTAATCCACTTTCTTTGTTTCCATTCACTTGTCTATACAGAAGACTTAAATTTATCTCTCTAATCTTGAGGACTTGCTTGAGCTATAGTCTCCTATCTCTTAAAATCTTCTGCAATTTTCTAATTTTATGACCTAGCTCAAATTTGACTCATCTAAAACCAATTTCAAGAAATTACCCTTCTTAAAGTCCCAATTTCTATTAGGTGCGACACCATTTTTCTTGCCTGAATTGCCATCTTTATGCCTTTTTCTACTTTGCAGCATTATGGACTAGTAAAGGGCTGATATCCCAGTACCCATCATGGAGCTTATCTATAGACAGGGCTTAGTCAATACACCTGTTTTTGTTTGGTACTCACGGCTAGTCAGTAACCAATGCTTTTGTTTTTTAATTTGAAATATTAAGAACATTTCCATCTGTTTTATTACTATTGGCATTATATTTAGTAATGATAATGTATGATTTGCCCTTATTTTTGGGTAAGCACCTTTTTTTAGTCATTTAATAAATATATTAGCTGTTTTCCAAATGCAGCAAATATGCACAGTTTAACCTTGCTTGAAGTAGCACTTCAAGTGCATTTAATTTACCTACAGATTTAGGATCTAATAGTGAAAAATCAGTAAATAAAAATGAATTGTAGAATTGTTGCCACCAAACTGAGATTGGAAAATACATTTTAAGTATTAAATTGCTATTAAATATATAAGAACCACTTTCATAGCATAGCATGAATTCTTCCCTGGAAGAATACTACCTTTTTATTGCTTGTGGATGTGAGTCAGTAAAGTAACTCATTAGATATGCTTTCTAGCTCCAGATTTCTGAGGAAATATACCCACAAAGATTTTTCGAAGGTTACTATTCACTGATGTGAATAAATATACTTAATATGAATAAACATTTTATGGTATTAAGAAAGAGTACTGTGGAGTGGTTAAGGCTATGGAGCCTGGAGCCAGACTGCCTGAGTTTTTATCCCCTTGTCTCCATTTACTAGTTGTGTGACTTTGATAAGATGCTTCACCAATCTGAGTCTTGATTTTCTTATTTCTAATAAGGAATATTAACAGCATTTATCTCATTAATATGTTAAAAGAATGAAATTTTAAAGAATTTGGCAACTTGTACCTTATCACTGCTAAACAAACAAATAAATTAGCAGAATATTTAAGATACTGTAAAGATTAATTTTTCCTAGACTATGCAAATATAGTGGTACTATTGGGGCCTTTAAAAATATTTCTTTAAAACATTAGATTTATGATGCAAAAAGTAATTTAGAAATCGTTAATAATGATAAATTACCCAGGATAAATAACAAATGCTTACAAAGCATTTTTTAAATAGAGAAAACAAGGCCTCATATAGTTACTAGTATTATATTTAAAATACTGTGTTATCTCTTACTTTATATTATTAATTTTCCCATATGAGGTCAAATTTTCATCTGGGAGCAAATTTTAAGAATCAGTTTCTTAAATTGATTCTTTTAGTTGACATATTTTTGAAGAATTTTGGCTAGGTAGTTTAATTTCTCTAAACAAGCATGGGTAAATGAACACTGGAAAATAAAAGCAAATCTATTTGTGCATAAGAAAGACTGCAGCACAAGAGGTGAGACACAGCCTTGATCTGCACCTTTTAGCAACCTTGGTTTGGGTGAAAGACAGCTTTATCGTTCCTAACTGCCAGCTCTGTACTTGGTATAAGCTGGATATTTTTCAGATTAAATCAAAAGGCAAAAATTGGGTCATAAATTCTATGGAGTTCTGTTCTGGGAAATATACTGGGAAACAGAGTGAGATGGCAACCAGAAATGTCCCCTTTAGGGCCTGGCAAAAACAAACAATGAGATATAAATACAAAATTAAAATTGATACAATTACATTACAGAGTTATTTTAGTCTCAAGATCCCCATTCAAAGATTTTGCCTTTGGTTTAAAAGTTACCAGCAGCAAAGTTTCTTTGCAGAGTTCTCATTTCCAGGCTCCAGTGAAAATTCTTTCCTTGGGCTCAGTACATCCATAAGGGATTTGTCAGAGCTTTCTAATTTTACAACTATTAGATAAAATGATAAGGCAGCTGGGTCACTGGAAGGCGAAGCATCCAAACCAGGATTTTGCTGGCTTAAAGAAAATAAAAATGATGTATAAAATAGCAAGCCCCACGGAACAATATAAAGAAAAGTCAGGGAAAAGTGTACTGCTATAAAAGATGTTTAAAGCAAGGATTCTTGTAGTGTCTTATTTTCATTTGAAAGCTGTAGCCAGGAGCAAAGATTCACTTTGTTTTGGCAAGTTAGAAATATCTCACTGGTTTTTATTTTTACTCAAAATAAGTACAAGAAACATACTGATAATGTGAGATTCTTCTTACTCTCCGGTCCGCATTCTGGCCTCTTCTTTATGCTTGGATACTCCTACTCTCATCTACTTTATCTTCTCTCTAGGGGAAAGTTTTGGAAAGCTGGCTAGAAACAAATGAAAAGTAAGTTTTCCCTGAGAAGTGTTAAATACATTGTTCTAAGCATCCAGTGTAACATATGGATCTGACCTCTGTGGTATGTGAACCAAATATTTGTTGACTGAGTGATCATTTCTACAGGCCGGAATTTTAACACAACATTTGATATTGGAGTTACTGCAGTTCAGTGGAAGACAAATGTTTATGCCATATATAATTTTGAAAATATTCTAGGCTCGCCCTAGACCATGATTGATGAATTATTTTGGCAGCTTGTTGTAAAGCGTGGCCAAAAATTTTCTTGTGTTAGGTGTTTCTAGAAGCTGCATCAATGAAGCAAATTTCTTGATGACTGGTATGTTGGAAGAACCCTAATCATTGTATCATATAAATAAAACTCGTCAAATAAACAATCAAATTCAAGTCAGCATGACATTATCAAAAAGGGAGTTGGGAGAAGTGAGGGCAGAGGAAATGAGAGAAGAAGATGTGCAGAGAGCGATAGAGCTGATTTAACCTCAGTCCTGACTAGTATTTGGGTTTGTGACCTAGTGGATGAAAATAACTTTGTCACTGAAGGATGAGAGAGTCCCGTATAAAAATTCCTTTCTTCCAGAAAGTGACTAATGTCATCCCCCATTGAACAAAGACAAAAGTTCTGATCAAAATTTAAATATAGTTTGGAATATATTTCTGTGGCCACTCTGCACAAGCAGGATAGATCCTGACTCCCATTTTTTTTTCTGATGGTGTCAAACACACATATACACACACACACACACACACACACACACACACACACACACACTTTCTCTCTCTCTCTCTCTCTCGGAGTAATGACAGGTTTATTATCCATATAACCAGGCTTTCTGGGGAGAACAAGACAGGCCTTTCAAGTGGGTCCAAAACATCTTGAGAGTGCAGGGAAAAGAGAATGGCTTGGCTTTTCTGGTGGTTAGTGGATGGAGTTAGACTGACGGTTCCCATGCATGGGTCAGCCTTACATGGTCTGAATTATGCCCCGTTGTAAAACAAAGGAGCATTTTTTTTTTTTTTTAACCAGGCTTTCTTACCAGCTTGCCCAGTTGTAAGGCATGAAAGGAAATGGAAGGAGTGAAGTTTAAAAGTTGTCAACTGTCAGCCGGGCGCGGTGGCTCACGCCTGTAATCCTAGCACTTTGGGAGGCCGAGGCAGGCGGATCACGAGGTCAGGAGATCAAGACCATCCTGGCTAACACGGTGAAACCCTGTCTCTACTAAAAAATACAAAAAATTAGCCGGGCGTGGTGGCGGGTGCCTGTAGTCCCAGCTACTCAGGAGGCTGAGGCAGGAGAATCGCGTGAACCCGGGAGGCGGAGCTTGCAGTGAGCAGAGATCGTGCCACTGCACTCCAGCCTGGGCGACAGAGCGAGACTCCATCTCAAAAAAAAAAAAAAAAAAAAAAAGTTGTCAACTGCCAAACATCAGAGAGATGGAATGAGACCCTCGATTACCACACTCAATATAAATTGTATCAGCCAATTGGTGTATGCACACTTGCACTATTCTCTTTTTTTTTTTATTATACTTTAAGTTTTAGGGTACATATGCACAACGTGCAGGTTTGTTACATATGTATACATGTGCCATGTTGCACAACAGGTGCTGGAGAGGATGTGGAGAAATAGGAACACTTTTACACTGTTGGTGGGACTGTAAACTAGTTGCTGGTGGGATTGTAAACTAGTTGTTGGTGGGACTGTAAACTAGTTCAACCACTGTGGAAGACAGTGTGGCGATTCCTCAAGGATCTAGAACTAGAAATACCATTTGACCCAGCAATCCCATTACTGGATATATACCCAAAGGATTATAAATCATGCTGCTATAAAAGCACATGCATACGTATGTTTATTGCAGCACTATTCACAATAGCAAAGACTTGGAACCAACCCAAATGTCCATCAGTGACAGACTGGATTAAGAAAATGTGGCACATATACACCGTGGAATACTATGCACTATTCTCTTCTACATCAGTTTTCCTCTCAAGTCTCCTCAAGATTTGTGCACTTCCTATGACTCTAGCATATTGCAGTAACTCCAATATCAAATGTTGTGTTAAAATTCCAGCCTGTAGAAATGATCACTCAGATATCTTACTAATTTATTGGCATTTTAAGGTGCTTCCACCAAAACATCATGTTCTGCACATCGTTTTTAAATTCTTATTTTCTCTGCCAGGTCCAGCTCCTTTCTTACTGACCAGCTCTATCAGCTTCTTCACACTTCCCCTCCTTAATTGCTTATCTTTCAAAGAGCAGTTCAAGTCCCCTCTTCACTGTCTTCCTGCAATCTTTTAGGTCCTCGTCAATGTCTGTATATAGTTTCATTTCTAAGTCCCAGAAACAGCTGATGATAATAATTGCATATTTATATATTTACATATATTTAAAAATATATATACACATATATTTAAATACATATATACACACATATCTATCTATATACATATATATATATGTATTCAAATATATAGGGCGTCTGCTCTATTCCAGGTGCCTAGTCCAATGCCTACTCTAGGCTCTGGTAAGACATAGACTGTGTAGCATGGTTAGGGGTTAGAGATGACTGTGATATGCTCAGCTGGCCTAGCATAAGGAGGGAACTACTTTCTGGAAGCGTTCTTAAATAAAATTAAACTCTGAAAGGCAAATGTTTATTTGAAATATTTAATCTGTCTTTCACTAGGAACATACAACTTTTAAAACTTTGGTAAACTACATTACTTTATAAATGCAATCTGTAACCTGAATAATATATCATGTGTCTTATTTGTATATAGGTTTCTGAAAGCTTAAATACAGATTCAACATTAGTTACATGGAAGGAAAAAAAAATCTCACTAATTTACCTGAACAGTATTGTATGGGTATAATTCCTAGACTAAGTGACTTTTCAAATGGTAGTAACTGCTATACAATAGCTACAATTACTTACAATCATCTAAAAATTATAGGAAGGTAAGCTGCGAAAATTACTTTTCATTGAAAGATACTTTTAACCAAAAGGTTCAGCTTTAGTTGGACCAGATGTTCTCCCTTTTGTTGCTGTCTAGAATATTAATACAAACTAGGTTCTTTCTTTTCTCCACAGATTTGTTTATATTGTGTTCAAAATGATTTCTCCATATTTCCATTTATTTTGAGAGGCTAAAATTTATAAAAATTTTCACATTCACTTGTCTTGATGTAAAGTAATTGTTTCTATTGAAAATGTAATTCACAAGCTTTTGAAAATAATGTAAGCTATACTTACGGCTCAAGACATAGAAAAATAGTTTAAAAATCAATAGACTAAAAAACAAATGTATCTGGGGCAACACACCCAAATGAAAAGCAAAGAAAAGTATCTCAGGTTATCAGATCCATAGAGTTTTGAAACTGTTTCAAGGAATCTTGACCATCAATGAGAGCACGGAGGTGCTTATTTTCCATATATTTCTTATACGGAAAAATAATTAGAAAGTTAAAACTCAGCAAATAATTGTATCTCAAAAAATGATCTTGATATTTTGAAATAATTTTAACAAGGGATATGAAATATAACACCAGAAATTTAACAAATATATTTAATCATGAAAATTGGCATCTAACATTTTGCCAATGTCATCTACAATCTTGAGTCTCCTACATATGAGATCTATCTACCTAGGTCAAAGGCTATTGAACTTGAGACATCTAAAGAGCTTCATAAAAGACAACTTTCTCCAATATAATAGTAACTTCTGAGGTGTACAGAACTTATTACATTGCTACACGTTTTTACCTGAGCAGTACAATCTTTTATTTTTAGCTCCTTTGGATGTTTCAATTGCATTTCTAAAAATAATATTTTCATTGCACTTGCAATTTTGTGCATCATTGCCCCAATTGCATCTTTAAAATACATGCTGTGAATATTTAGCCCTAAAGCATACCATGAACTTTCTAAAATGGAGCATGCTTTGATTGCTCTGACTCCTTAATTTTCTCCATGAAATGAATATCCTTCATGTATATACTATGAAATCAACAATGCTAAAGGAAGATACTATTCCTCAGATGGCCTGTTCAGTTCTAATTCTCATAACATACATATTCAACAAAAATGAGGCCATGTTTATCTCTAATCCCTAGGCAATCCCTAAGCAACAGACAGAAATGTAAGGGCTATCAACATTGCAGGATCTTGTGAGCTCTAAACTGCAAGAGAGAAATTTTCTAAGTTCTATAATAGAAATTATTTCAAAGATTTGTTATAAAGGATACATTCCCACAATTGATAATCTATATAGCTCATTCAGCAATGTTCCACTTATTTGTTTCAAAGTCAAATAAACAGTGTTTATTCATTCAAAAAGTATTTATTGCATGCCTTCTAAGCAATAATCATTATGCTAAATGCTTACTGCTCACTGTGTATGGAAGAGTCTCATAAGGCACAGTAAACAAGGTAATAAATCAAATGATTATACACTGTGATAAGTGCTATAAAATCAATCGCAGGGCTGAGATCTAGAATAATAGCAGAGTCAGTAAAGTTCTCTCTGAGGGATGACATTTAAATTTGGCAGTGAAGAAATAGATTAGAGTGGTAAGGCAAATTATATACAACCCTCTGGTCAAGTCTTGCCCACTGCCTGCTTTTCTAAATAAAGTTTTGTTAAAACACAGCCACACCCATCATTCATGTATTGTTTATAGATGTTTTGCACTACAAAGCACAGCTGAGTAGTTGCAACAGAGGTTGTATGGCCTATAATTTAGAAAATCTTTGTATCTGTTCCTTTATAGAAAAAGTTTTCACACACTGACTTCCATAATGGTTGAACTAGTTTACAGTCCCACCAACAGTGTAAAAGTGTTCCTATTTCTCCACATCCTCTCCAGCACCTGTTGTTTCCTGACTTTTTAATGATCGCCATTCTAACTGGTGTGAGATGGTATCTCATTGTGGTTTTGATCTGCATTTCTCTGATGGCCAGTGATGATGAGCATTTTTTCAAGTGTTTTTTGGCTGCATAAATGTCTTCTTTTTGAGAAGTGTCTGTTCATATCCTTTGCCCACTTGTTGATGGGGTTGTTTTTTCTTGTAAATTTGTTTGAGTTCATTGTAGATTCTGGATATTAGCCCTTTGTCAGATGAGTAGATTGCAAAAATGTTCTCCCATTCTGTAGGTTGCCTGTTCACTCTGATGGTAGTTTCTTTTGCTGTGCAGAAGCTCTTTAGTTTAATTAGATCCCATTTGTCAATTTTGGCTTTTGTTGCCATTGCTTTTGGTGTTTTAGACATGAAGTCCTTGCCCACGCCCATGTCCTGAATGGTATTGCCTAGGCTTTCTTCTAGGGTTTTTATGGTTTTAGGTCTAACATGTAAGTCTTTAATCCATCTTGAGTTAATTTTTGTATAAGGTGTAAGGAAGGGATCCAGTTTCAGCTTTCTACATATGGCTAGCCAGTTTTCCCAGCACCATTTATTAAATAGGGAATCCTTTCCTCATTGCTTGTTTTTGTCAGATTTGTCAAAGATCAGATATTTGTAGATATGCGGCATTATTTCTGAGGGCTCTGTTCTGTTCCATTGGTCTATATCTCTGTTTTGGTACCAGTACCATGCTATTTTGGTTACTGTAGCCTTGTAGTATAGTTTGAAGTCAGGTAGCGTGATGCCTCCAGCTCCTCAGGAATCTAGAACTAGAAATACCATTTGACCCAGCCATCCCATTACTGGGTATATACCCAAAGGATTATAAATCATGCTGCTATAAAGACACATGCACCCGTATGTTTATTGCGGCATTATTCACAATAGCAAAGACTTGGAACCAACCTAAATGTCCAACAACGATAGACTGGATTAAGAAAATGTGGCACATATACACCATGGAATACTATGCAGCTATAAAAAAGGATGAGTTCATGTCCTTTGCAGGGACATGGATGAAGCTGGAAACCGTCATTCTCAGCAAACTATCGCAAGGACAAAAAACACCGCATGTTCTCACTTACAGGTGAGAATTGAACAATGAGAACACATGGACACAGGAAGGGGAACATCACACACCAGGGCCTGTTGTGGCATGGGGTGAGGAGGGAGGAATAGCATTAGGAGATATACCTAATGTTAAATGACAAGTTAATGGGTGCAGCACACCAACATGGCACACGGATACATATGTAACAAACCTGCACGTTGTGCGCGTGTACCCTAAAACCTAAAGTATATATAAAAAAAAAAAGTTTTCAGATCCCTACCAGTAGGTGCCTTCCAAACAAAGAGGGGAGAAGGAGCTTTCCATGGAGAAGGCATAATAGGAGCAATGCCACTTAGAGCAAAATACAACAAAATATGGCATATTAGAGAAACTGAAAGAAACCCAGGTAGCAAGAGGTAAAGTGAGAGGAGATTGTGGGAACCAATCAAGCTATGCTGAGCCTTGGAGGCTACGGTGAACAGTGTGATTTTTTTTTTTTTTTTTTTTTTTTTTTTGAGAAGGAATCTCGCTTTGTCACCCAGGCTGGAGTGAAGTGGTGTGATCTCACCTCACTGCAACCTCTGCCTCCTGGGTTGAAGGGATTCTCCTGCCTCAGCCTCCTGAGTAGCTAGGATTATAGGCGTGTGCCACCATGCCTGGCTAATTTTTGTATTTTTAGTAGAGACAGAGTTTCACCATGTTGGTAAGGCTGGTCTCGAACTCCTGACCTCGTGATCCGCCCACCTCAGCCTCCCAAAGTGCTGGGATTACAGGCATGAGCCACCGCACCTGGTGTGAATTTTTAATTCTCATGATTACACGAAGCCATTGGAAAGCTTTTAGAGGGGAGTGATGTGGTATGATTTATGTTGTTTAGAGATTTTACAGCTAATCCTCATGGAGTATTTACTATGTGCACAGTTGTAAGTCATTTATATGCATTGATTTATTTAAAAGTCTTCCATATTATGAAGTGTAATTGTAATACATAGTTTACAGAGGAAAGCAGTGTTCCTTGCTCAAAATAATGTGATACACTTGCAAATTGTGGAGGCAGGATTGGAATCCAAACAGTTGTCATGTAGAGTCTATACTCTTAACCATTAGGCTGTACAGCCTCACTTTGCCTGTGGTGTACAGCATAGACTATGTGACTTCTGTGTGTGGGGGCAGTGCGGGGAGTACAGTATGTGTGTGTGTGTGTTTATAAAAGCAGGAATATGCGTACCTTAGGGACTGTGAAAATAGTAAAAGTGTAGTAAATGGTAGTGACCTGAGCTTTGAGACTGAATATGAAGATGAAAAATGGGTGACTTTCAGTAAAGAAGTAGTCACCTACATTCAGTGCTGACAAGTGGTGAAGTGGGAAGTAGATTGAAAAGCATGGATTCGATTTTCAGCCGGGAGACTCTTGAGAGTTACACTTTAAATAATACTACTTTGCAGAAATCATGCATGGTGCCATAGACCAACAAGGACAATTGCATTTGACCCTGCAATTAATTCTGTTTTTCTAGAAGAGTAACATGAATATGACTAAACTATGGTGAAGGACTATTTTCTTCCTGAGCCTTCATTTAATTTTTGTCTTTACAATCTACCAAACTGCTAGCCAAAATAATATTCTCTATTTATAGACTAAAACTTTTCAGGTGATTAATTTTGTTGTATAATGTATTCATTTTTATATTTCATTAATTATAGTTGTCTTTTTCTGAGTAAAATACCTGTCAATGATGTTTTATTGCATAAGACTATGTTCTTGAAACTAGATGATTTGCTTTCATATACAGGTCAAAAAATTCCTTTGTTAGTATTAAAAGTAAGGTATAAAAGGTTATATACACTTTTAAAAATATAAATGGCCTGTCATAGAATATACTGCATTAAAATAAATAACTTATAATTGAATATAATGAGTTATTAGTTATCTTGGTGAAGGGACAGCAGTTGAATTATCTTATTTAGTAACAACTATCTCCAATAATCTTTGGATTAAAAAGGTCCAAAAATGATTACGGAGACAGTGGTACAATCTTTAGAGATAATTAATTTTAAAAATCAAGAATCTCTTTTCATGCAAGAGTTTATGTGTGCCATGTCTTCTTTGAAAAGAGACATAGCATAGCTTAACATAATTATTCAACATAATAAATCTGAGTTTAATTATAGGGTGAAAGAAAGTGTCTCTCATGTAAGAAGACAATTACATTTGAGTTATGACAGTTAAAAATATCCACAACCCAGGCTTAACCTCTTTATTCCAAATCTAAATATACGGGACTCTTAAAATTATATAAATATTTAAAAATATTCAGTATATTCAATACTGTTTGTCTAGTTTCTAAAAATATTTATACTTTGCAATAAAATAAACCAAAGAAACAAATATAATACAAATGAATGTTAATATATTTAATGCTTGAAGATTAATACACTAGTATACAATAGGCAAAAATAAGTAGCTATCATAAATTTTTCATATAAAAATCATGCTAAGGTATACATAGATGTGGATTTTCACTATAGTGTACCATTCTGTTTTTATGTTTATATGTAAGTAAAATTGAATGTACTACGTGTTACTTAGTAGATATTACTCTATACAGTTTGATTATATGTTTTACATTTTACTTTTGTATTATCATTCTAAATCCTATAAATGTTGCATACTATGACAAATGGCAGATAAAATATTATATTAAAGTCAGTCTCAAGAAGGAATAATTAGTATTTTTTGTGACAAAAAAAGGATAAAAATTTAATTTTGATTTTTTTCCTCATATTAACTTATCCTTACTCTTGTTCACATTTTTTTTATTTAAATATTAAAAATGCAATCAAGCTCATACATGGACATTTTTAAAAATGTCAGGTGGTACCAGAAAACTTATAAAAACTAGCCTGAAGAAAGGCAGACATTCCCATATCTCAGGCTTACTAACATTTTCAGCTTTTTCATCTGATATCTCCCTACATATCTGTAGAAATGTTTATTGATTATTTTTGTCACACTAAGGTTGTCATTATCTGTGGGTTTTCTAAGATAGAGGAGAACTTGTCTGTCTTTTGCATTACTTCACACACACACACACACACACACACACAGAGAGAGAGAGAGAGAGAGAGAGAGAGAAATCCATTTGTATTGGTTTAACTATGTCAATAGTGCTCATTGCAAATAGAGAGATCGATTTATATTTATATGCACACACGTTTTAATGATGTTTTAAACTATTTTCTCCATATCTTGTTTTTTTTTTTTTTACCATTATTCAATTATCAGTTCTACTCTACCATTAATTTTTCTGTGCTACCTATACATGTATTCTTTTCCCTAGAACCATTTCTCCTAGAGCTTTCCTTCTCCTGTTTGCACTGCTGATCTCTGGGCCTAACTAAATAGCTCTTATAAGAGGACTTGCCTTCACAAATGGGTTTCCCTATTTTCCTGGATTCCATATCTTCCTTTTTTTTTTTCTTTCTCTTTCCTGAGGTTTATCTCTAAGTATCCCCTAGAGGATGACTGGGGTGAGTGATGGTTCTTATATACGGATGCTAAGGGAAGCTTCTCTGAAGTGGTGATCTTTGAGCTAAAGCTTGAGCCACGCAAAGATCCAGGAAGAGTGAATAGTTAGATAAAAAGCTCCTAAGGAAGTGTGTGCTGTGGATGTCAGTTATAGCAGGGAGGGTAGAGCCTAGCATCATGGGGAAACTAAAAGTGGTACCTAACAAAGTGTGAGATTTATTGAAGCAGGATCGGAGTCATCTTGGGTTTTCCAGTCCATGATAAGAGTTTTGAAATTTATGTTTACTTCACTAAGAAACCACTGGCCAGTTTTAAGCCAAGGAATGACAAGAGCTATTTTTATAATAATATAGAAATGATGAGGAAGGCCTTTTCAGTGATCTGCATTTCTTCATCTGCAGAATAATAAAGCTGGTGGAATAGATGGAAAAATGATTTAGTATTTCAAATCTCCAGACTAAGGAGGGTAGGTGTTTTTAGCAAAAAAAAAAAAAAAAAAAAAAAAAAAAAACATTAATAATAGCAAATACTAAAAATGTTATGAAGTATGAGGGCTCTAAAAATATGTCTAGTGAAAATATATACCCAGAGTAGGGAATACACAAATGATGAAGAAATGAATACAAACACAGGAAATAATATCAAAAGTTTTGACGATGGATTAGAGGGCAAAAAATCTAAATTCGAACCTGACAGGGAAGTATAATTAAGAAGATGTGTGGGAATGTTGACATCAAGAATGTTGGTGTGGTGGATGGAAGGGAAGCAAGCAATAGAAAGAAGTTAAAGACAAAAGTAGCAAATATGAGAAAATGGGAACCCAGTGTCTCAATACAATTCAGAGTAAAGATCGAGATTCAGCCTGACTAACGAGGAGCTCTGCATATTGATCTAGAGAGATTTTGAGCAAGGAAGGACAGAGGGAAAAACAGATCTCCGTCAGGGAAGGTGTGAGGTTGACAAATGTCTCTTATTCGTTTCACAAATACCTATGAACATCTGTTTTCTGGGCATACGCTAGGTGCTATGGATATAATGATGAGATGCATTTTGTGTTCTCAAAATGTTCACAACTAGTAAGAAAGGCAGAAAGTTAAATAAATTTTTTATTGCAATAGAAGCATCTGCAAGACAATATGTGTAACCAGGAGTAGCCTTTGGAACCGAACCTGTGGTATCTCTGGGATATACCTCAGTCTTTAGACTAAAGTAAGGAGCTGAGTGAGGGTTTCACAGAGGAGGTGGTGATTTCCTGATTTTCTGGAGAATAAGTGGGTACTTAAATAGTAGGCACAGAAAGATGCAGAGAGGGAATTCTCAGCAGAAGTAGTGCTTTTTGACAGAAAAACAAAGTTACACATTGAAAAGTAAAAATTTCTCAGTATGGGAGGTCCTCAAGAAATTCAGAAAGTGATTATAAACAAAGAATAGATCATAAACTACTATGAACATTATGCTGTAGTGTTTAGGTATTACAAGACAATTGCACATATGATCAAAATTTTATTTAGAAATATTCCCGTGATCAAAACAGAGGGATGGTTTCAGGGTTGAGTGAGAAGGGGTTTAAATAGACACTATAACACTATGGGGATATTTTAAAATACATAATTAAACAAGAGTAATGGGAAGGGAGAAAAGTGTTTGAATAATATTTAAACAAGATTAATAGGACTTGGGGTTGCTTGGGTGTAGGTGGAACTGACCTTAAGAAGGAGTACAGGAATACCTCAGACACATTATAGGTTCAATTCCGGACCACTACAATAAGGTGAGTCACACAATTTTTTAAGTTTTCCAGTGTATATAAAAGTTATGTTTACATTATACTGTAGTTTAAGTATGCAATATAATTATAGCTCAAAACAGCCTATATGCCTTAATTGGAAAATATTTCACTGCCAAAAAATGCTCATGATCATCTGAGCCTTTAGTGATTATTTTTGCTAGTGGAGGGTCTTGATGTTGATAGCTGCTGGCTGGTTAGCGTGGTGGTTTCTGAAGGCTGGGGTGGCTATGGGCGTTTCTTAAAATGAGATACCAATAAAGTTTCCCACATTAATTGACTTACAAAAATTCCTCTATAGCATGTGATGCGGTTTGATGGCATTTTACCCACAGGAGAACTTCTTTCAAAATTGCAGAAAGTCCTCTCAAACCTTGCCGCTGCTTTATTAACTAAGTTTATGTATATTCTACATTCATTGTTGTTATTTCAACAATGTTCCCAGAATCTTCACCAGGAGTAGATTATTTCTAAAAAAAAAAAAAAAAAAAAAAAAAAAAAAAAAAAAAAAAAAAAAAACCACCTTGTTTTCTCATCCTTAAGGAACAACTTCGTATCCATTAAAGTATCATCATGAGATTATAGCAAGTTAGTCACATCTTCAGACTCCACTTATAATCCCGGTTCTCTTGCTATTTCCACCACAGCAGAAGTTACTTCCTCCACTGTAGTATTAAATCCCTCAAACTCATCCATGAGCTTTGGAATCAATTTCTTCTAAACTCCTGTTAATATTGATATTTTGACCCCTTCCCATGAATCATAAATATTCTTAATGGCATCTAGAATGGTGAATTCTTTCCAGAAAATTTTCAATTGACTTTGCCTAGATTTATTAGAGGAATCACTATCTATGGCAGCTATAACCTTACAAAATGTATTTCTTAAACAATAAGACTTGGAAGTTGAAATTACCCCTTAATCCAATGACTGCAGAATGGATGTTGTATTGTCAGGCATAAAACAAAATTAATCAACTTGTAAATCTCCATCAGAGCTCTTGGATGACCAGACACATTGTCATGAGCAGTAATATTTTGACAGGAATCTTTTTTTCTGAGCAGCAGGGTCTCAGTGGGCTTAAAATAGTCATTAAAGCATGTTGTAAACAGATGTGCCATAATCTAGGCTTTGTTGTTCCATTTCTAGAGAACAGACAGAGTAGATTTAACATAACTCTTAAGGGCCCTAGGATTTTTAGAATGATAAATGAGCATTGGCTTCAACTTAAAGTCACCACCTGCAAGACTCCCTAACAAGAAAGTCAGCCTATCTTTTGAAGCTTTGAAGCCAGAAATCAATTTCTTTCTAGCAATGAAATTCCTAGATGGCATCTTCCAGCAGAAGACTGTTCAATCTACATTGAAAATCTATTGTTTAGTGTAGCGACCTTCATCAATGATCTTAGGTACCTCTTCTGAACAACTTGCTGCAGCTTCTACGTCATCACTTGTTGCTTCATCTTGCACTTCTATGACATGGAGACGGCTTCTTAAACCTCATGAACCAAACTCTGCTGGCTTCAGACTTTTCTTCTGCAGCTTCTTCACCTCTCTCAGCCTTCATAGAGTTGAAAAGAGTTAGGCATTGCTCTGGATTAGTCTTTGGCTTAAGAGAATGTTGTGGCTGGTTTGATCTATCCGGACCAAACTTTCTCCATATCAGCCATAAGGCTATTTCACTTGCTTATCATTGGGGTGTTCAATGGAGCAGCACTTTTGATTTCCTTCAAGATCTTTTCCTTTGCATTCGCAATTTGGCTAACTAGTGCAAGAGACCTAGCTTTTGACCTATTTCAGCTTTCAACAGGCCTTCCTCACGATGCTTGATCATTTCTAGCTTTTGATTTAAAATGAGAGATGTGTGACTCTTCCTTTTACTTAAACACTTAGAGGCCATAATAATAGGGTTATTATTTTGAATTGGCCTAATATCAGTATCGTTATCATTGTGTCTCAGGAAATAGGCCCAGAGAAAGAGAGAGAGAGAGAGAGAGAGAAAGGAGAATGACTGGTTGGTGGAACAGTCAGAACACTCACAATATTTATCCATTAAGCTTGCCATCTCATATGAGTGCAGTTTGTGACATCCTAAAACAATCACAATAGTAATATCAAAGGTCACTGATTATAAATCAGCATAACATATACTGGAAAAGTTTAAAATATGAGAATTATCAAAACGTGGCACAGAAATGCACACTGTTGAAAAAATGACACCCATAGAATTGCTGGTCACAGAGTCCTTACTTTGTAAAAAAAAAAAAAAAAAAAAAAAAAAAAAAATCTGTGAAGCACAATAAAGTGAGGTATGCCTGTATTGGGTGAAAACTGCCAGATTTTTTTAAATATTAAGCAATCGAGAGAACAGTGACTTTAAGCACTTAGAAATGATAATTAATGTCAAAGCCCAAGCGAGATGAAGCAAGAAGAAGGCTAGCGAGTGTCCATTGGATTGACCATTCCTAAACTCAAGCACAATTTCTGTGTCTGTTGAAACAGAACTTCAGTTGTACATAGTAGATGTAAATAGGTGAGCTGTAAGTAGTAGATGAGGAAGGGTTGATATTAGAAAGCTGGCTAGAAAGAGAAAAAGGGGAATGGCTAAATGGGAACATAAAACTCAAAATGATCTTTCTGGTATACCTATTTTATGAAGATGGAAAAATCTTGGGCATTTGTGAAGTGAGAAAGAAACAAGATACTGGGAAAGAGGGTATATAACACAGCGAAGTCTTGGAGGAACAGAGAAGCAAGGGTTGGAACTCAGAATTCACACAAAGACAGGGCATTCATTCCAGAGACAGAACATTTCATTCTCAAGGAATAAGAGAAGAGGGCATGTAAAACAATAGCTATAATTACAGATATATGTGGGGTGACGAAAGTCTAGAGAGTATACTTCTTATGGCTTCTATTTCAGTTGTGAATTCAGAGGCAAGGCAATTAAATAGGGCATTTGGGAGAGTGCTGCTGATTTAGAACCACTGTCCCAAGAAAAAGGAAAAAAAACCCTAGTTGACTAGAGAAAATAAAAAGCATCCTCATAATTGTGCTGTTTTTCCAACAGCACTCAGCAGCCTGCTTGTACAAGTGGAAAATTCACATATAGGACATGGATAGTATCAAATGAGAGGTTGACTGCTTTAAGTTATAAACTATTTGAGTTATATATGATGTGTTCTGTTGGCAGGTAAGAAATTAAAATCAGAAGCATGTTGTTAGACTTTTATGCCTAGTGTTCCATTATTGGATTGCTAAGCATGGGAGAGTTATTTATATCCTACTTCTCAAAGATACCTCCAAAGTCTGATTGCAAAAATTCAAAAAATTGCAACCTCAGGCATAAGTGGGTTAATAGACTGGGTTATCTAGGATCTAGATAAAGAGTTGGCCTGGGGATGGGAGTTCCAGGAAATAAAACAGGTACTGCATATATAAGTTTTAATACCAATTCTGAAAAGAAAAGAATTTGAGAAGGCTGATAATTTTGGCATAATACTATAAGAAAATGTATGGAAAATCAAGGAGGGATGAATAAAAAGTCTTCAGAACATAAAAATCCAGTTGAAATCCTGAATTCACGTTCACCCAATATATGCATTTTCATGAATTTCCCAAAGAAACTTTGGCAACTGGGAAGTGGTCATAAGGAGTGTATCCTGAACTAAGGACTTTAAAGGGGAGATATAAGGAGTAGTCAAAGAAGACATACATTCTAGTGGCAGCAAGGGCTTTCTTGAGATGGTTGATTACCATGTTCAGCAGGTGGAGTTAGGTGGCTAAGAAATCAGTTATAATTAAACATATTTTTTTAAAAAAAGAGAATATGAAAGACATAGGTAGTAAGTTATAGTCAGAAAGTGATTTCAGAACTTGAAATTTTAGTTTTGAAAAGCTCCACATATTTAAAAGGGGTAAGGTTTTGTCACTGAAGTCTAATGTGCTAGAAAGGTTATCAATATGGGCATTGAAGAGTTAAGCAGAGATGGCATAGAGTTAGCTGTATTAAATATTTGATAAGTAAATAAATGAGAGGCTGGGCACAGTGGCTCACACCTGTAATCCCAGCACTTGGGAGGCCGAGGTGGGAGGATCATGAGGTCAGGAGTTCAAGGCCAGCCTGGCCAAGATGGTAAAACCCCGTCTCTACTAAAAATACAAAAATTAGCTGGGCATGGTGGCAGGCGCCTGTAATCCTAGCTACTTGGGAGGCTGAGCTGAGCCAGAGAATTGCTTGAACCTGGGAGGCAGAGGTTGCAGTGAGCTGAGATCGCGCCACTGCACTCCAGCCTGGGTGACAGAGCAAGATTCTGTCTCAATAAATAAATAAATAAATAAATAAATAAATAAGATAATGGACAAGTGCTTGGATAAATAGAAAGTAAATGAAAAGCATTAGAAACACAGAGTGTAAATGGTAGTATTTGGAAGTTGTATAATGATAGCAATGAGAATGAAAAGGGGAGGTAATTAATATGAAAAACAGAACATCTGGGCCGAAATATATTCTATTCCCGGGGTAACCCCCCATCTATTTTGTCTGAATGTTTATATTGATTAATAAACCTGAATCACAAAATTATATTCTGCCAATATCTGCACATATCTAATAATGAGAAACCCTATATGATTATTTCTTAGCTTTGAGGCTTTTGATGATACTGAATTAATTTCTTGCTTCACAGAATATTTAAGGGAAAATTCTTTGTGTGGTTTATTCACACAGCATATGATGTTTAATATTAGTAGTTCTGGTGGATACTTTGTGTTACTTCTTCAGATGTACTCTCAATCTATTTCCACCTGCCTCTCATCCCAAGGAGGTGGACCTGTATGGATTTCAGTGGAGTAATATTACCTTCTGATGACCATCTGAGTTCAGCCAATGAGCAACTCTAGCAAGAGATGAGTGGGAAGGAGCAGAATGATTTTGGGCTGTGTATGCCCCCAGCTTCATTCCTGCATCATGTCCCCTGCTAGGTTGGATTCCCATATGGAAGGTCACAGGTCCTCTCCAGGCGGTCCTCTCCAGGCTGTCCTCTCTACACAGCTGGCTCTCTCTCTCACTATAGGTTTTGGCAACTGCTGACTGCCTTCTCCCTTTAGGCACTGGGAATGGTGAAAAGCACCAGTACTGTTAGGCTCGGCATTCCTCACTCTCCTTTATGGTTTCTCTACTCCTTGGCTATACAGTCCTAAATACTCCTTTATGAAACCATCCTCAAATTTTCCTAATCTGAATGTGCCATCTGTTTCCTACTGGGACCTTGACTCAGGCAAAATCAAAAACATTATTAACAACCTTGTTATTAACCTGTGTAAAAATGTGTCTTTATGACCTTGCAATACTTTCTCTTATACTACTTTTACCATGTATCACTATACTACATTTTAAACATGCATTTCATTGGATTATTTTATAATTTTCATTGCCATTTTAAGTTCATTTAGTGGAAGGCAAACTCCCAAATATAAATGTAGCTATGTCTCTTAATTCATTTATACTAAGTAAGATCCTTGGTAGCACAATACTTTATTCCTTGGCTTGTGAGATACCTAGAGATTTCTAGAGAAATTCTTCACATATAGATATATGTGCCCATCTTTATGCTAACAAGCCAGAAGGCTTTTGTCCTGGCAGGAATAAAGTGATATTTGATCACAGGATGCAATTTTACTATGAAAAAAGAGAAATCACTTCTCAGAAGCTCTTAGTTAAATTAGAAAGCTGGTTGATTACTTTTAATACTGCAGATGATTGACTAGAAAAAAAGACCACGTGTCAGAACAAAAGTGTTAATACCTGAAACAGCCTCTTTTTTTATTTTTATTTTTTTTGCCAATGAACAAAAATGACTACTTGGAATATCATTAATAAGCATGAGAATAAGCCCTTTTAATGTAATATCTTTATTCTAAGCTGAAATTCACTGACTGAAAAAAGTATTTAAATTTATAAGACATAATCATATAAGAATGGTATTTCTAGTTTATTCCTAATTGGTTTTAATCAGTTAGCGTGATCTATAGCCTAAATTTATAAAACAATGCGCAATATTTTTCTTCACTGTAAGAATAATATTAAACACTTAGATCTTTAACACCAGTACTGACTATGTAGTGGTGTTTTATGTCTGGAAGTCTAGTTTGCATACTTGCTGCATATTTATAGTCTCCGGTACACCCTCTCCCCCACCCAAACGTTCACTGGCATGCCCAAGGCAAGTTTTCCCTTCATAATCCCATGTCAAAAGCCAAAATGCATGTCAGTGAAACTACCAACCAAGGTTTGAATCAGATATATTCAGATTTGAGCTGGAAGTGTAACGTTTTCATCAGCTAATACTGGCCTTAGGGGGAGAAGGAGCAAAGCAGACTGGACAATAAGTGGTGAGTGCCTAGGAGTCCTCGAGGTGAAGAGAAGAAGATCTTCCTCAAGAGGGTCATCGAGTACCATGGGGGGATCCCATGCTGAGTGTTACCTCTGAGCAGCCCCCCATTTATGGTCTTGGATACTTGAAGAGTCTCCAATAATTAAAGAAATTAAATTATAGTGAAGTATAATAAATAGTCTGGTATGTATGGAAACACATATGGCTCCTTACTACAGATGGGATATGTCAGGAAAGTCTTTCAAGCAGAAGTGAGCTATAAGCTGAGTTCTGAGCAAAGGGCTTGACTTAGCCAGAAAAGTGCCACAAGAACAGCCCCCAAAACTGGAGCATCATGTTCAGAGCCAAAGAGAAGGGAAAACATGGCCAGGTCAGTGAGAAATAAGCAATGCAGTGCCTCTAAAGTATGAGGTATAGTAGTCAGTGCAGAAAGGGAAAACGAGAAGAATTTAAGAATGGATTTGGCCAGGTATGCAGGAACCAGGTCATAGCACACCTCATGTTTGCTAAGTTTATAGAAGGCCATCAGGGATTAAGGAAAGGAGTCATGATCAACCTTAGGATCCAGAATGGATTCCAGCAGTAGTGGAAGGCACACATTATTTGGTTAGAAAAATAAAGTCTGATAGGAAGTGAAGTAACAGAACTGTTATGTTGCTTCACTTCAAGCAGGAAATGATGAGAGCCTAAATTAGTTCAGTGGTGGTATGGGAAGGCAGTAGGAGTGGATGAGACAAGTCTCAGATGTGTTCAGGAGACAAGTTACATTGAATATGGAGGTAAGAGAGGGAAGAAATCTAGACTGACTACCGTGTTTCTGAGGAGGATTGGTATTCACTCTAGTAATCAATGGATTCAGCAGGTAAATTGTTAAAAAAAAAAAAAAAGTGGTATATCCAAACGATGAATATTATTCAGTGCTAAAAAGTGAGAAAGCCACAAAAAGATGTGGAAGAAATGTAAACACATATCACTAAATGAAACAAGCCAGTGGAAAAAGGCTACATGCTGTATAGATTCCAACTATATGATATTCTGGAAAAGCAAAACTATGGAGGCTGTAAAAATATCAGTGGTTGCCAAAGGATAATAGAGGGATGAATAGACCTTGCACAGAGGATCTTTAAGGCAGGGAAACTACTCTGTATGATACTACAACAGTAGATGCATGTCGTTCTACATTTATCCCAATCCATAGAATGTGTAACAACAAGAGTAAGCACTAACATGAACTACGGACTTTGGGTAATGATGTGTAAATGCAGGTTCATTTACTGTAAAAAAAAAAAAAAAAAATCACTGTGGTATGAGGTATTCTTAGTGGAGGAGCTTGTGCATATGGAGGAATAAGAAGTATATAGGAATAACTCTATATTTTGCATTCAATTTTGCTGTAACCTAAAAGTGGAATTAAGAATAAGGTATTAAAATACATGGCTCAGATTCTGGGAAATAAGTTCAAATTTGAGATGTCTTTGAGAGATTCAGGTGGAGATATCCACTAATGAATGGGATTTAGTTTCTGCATCACAGGGCAGAAAAATGGGTCTCTCTCTCTCCAGACCCTGTCCCCAGCACCTGGCATGGATGTTCTCGGCTTATCAGCCAGATGTATCAGCCACAGACACGTGAAGAAAAGTCAGGGACCACAGTCTCTTTATTCCACAAAATGTTTTTGACCCTGCCGATAATTACCTAAGCCAAAATGAGATTCTGGTATATATAAAGTCAATTATTCTTAATTATCTGCCATCCTTTGGAGAACATAAAAGATATTTATGATGAAGATTTCTGTGTCATCTTTTTCTTTTGGAAGTCATTGAGGTATCCCCTTTTGAAGCAGGTTAACTTCTGAAATGTATTTTGCTTGGGATACTGCAAGATCTCATTATCTCATCTAACATCAAAAGCACGAAAACAGTTTTCAGAAGTGTGTTAGACTTAAGAATTTCAGGGGTCTCCAGCTGAGGGAATGAAATTCACAGGCATGTACAACAACTCATTAAGCTAAATGAATTGCTAATGCTGGGGTTTGCTGTGGACGCAGCTTTCACTGCATCTGTCAGGCTGGTACATCTTTTCACTTCACTGAAGAGTGTTATAGGTCTAGAATTATGCCACAGAAAGCCAGAAAGTGGGTATTATGAGACAAATGACATTACTTTTTTTGTACTTTGTTCATGCTTCAGACTACCATATTGCTTCACTTTTTGAGATTAAGAACTAGTTAAGTTTCACAAAGCCATGACTAGAAATATTTAACATGTTATTTAGCCAGGTTAGAGAATGAAAAACTCTTCCAAAAGGAAAATAGCTTCAATAATCTTTCTGTGTAACCACTGGTCCTGTTTTATGCACTATACTTCAATTTGCTGTGAAGCAAGTGAGGCCCAGAGTGTGCTCGGAGGCAGGCACCCTAAACCTAACATGCTAACTCAGGACTCTGGGACCTTTGCTGGGAACTTCTCAAGTCACAGCACTTGTTTTCCAGGTTCTCCTACATGGTGTGCTGCTCTGTCAGCTCTGAAGCATGAAAGTGAACACCTGTTTCTGCTGCTTACTGAAACCCCATCCTTTCTCCAACCCCATGTTCTCATCCTGGGTCCTCACACTACAGCCGGGGAGGGCTGGGAAGAAGTGACAACTTCAGTTGCCTAACTTCTATTAGGCTGTGAAACACCTATGGTCCCATGATGTGAGTAGGTCGCACAGAACAAGAGGGGCTAGCTGGCCACGTGTTGGGGATGGATGGAAAAAATGCTCTTTTTTTCCAAATTTTCTATGATACTGTGAACAGGACACCAGTCAGTTTTTCCATAAGGGGTCCTCCTGTGCACATGTTTGTGTATCTCTAGCTAGCAAGCTAACCATCTCACTCAGAGAAAGGTTTGCTTTTCTTTTTCTTTTGGTGGCTGGATATATCAGTTTTATATAATTTTACCTGATAAACTACTTATTATTCTATAAACACAGAAGGATGACAAATTTGAGGGATGAAAATTTGACAGCCTCTATTGAATAGGAAGCGTGATTATTTTATAGAATGCTTGTTATTACCTTTAGACTAATATAGTTCCTTGCCTTTTAATTTTCTTTTTACCGTATTTCTCTATGCTTTTGTTTTAGAATTATACATTAGGCAGCTGTATCATCAGTCTTAAACATACACGATCTAACTACAAACTGACAAACATTCACTAATTAGAAGAAAGACTAATCTGAAACGCACACAAAATGCATGGAAAGAAATGACTTTTTTTTAAATGCAAGCAACACTTTAATTGGACAACTATAGCATTACTAAACAGTGGATCTACAATGACACTTAGAAATAAAAGTGTAATTACCATGTTCATTATATGTAAAATGTTTGAAAAGACTGCCACTTTATTTTATTACTCTCTTAAAATCCTTTGTCAAATTCTTTCTTTAGTTTCACACCCATATATGAAAAATCACAAGTGCCAAATGAATAAAGCTTTACTTATCCTCTGGTTGCATTTCCAATTCACTCTTAGAATAAGTACATGCTTAAAATTTAAAACCTTATCTTTTTTCTTTACTCTTGTAAGAAAGTTCTACATGCATTTTTAAATTAAGATTTTATTAATTGAGTGAAAAAATAAAAGGTTTACTGTATGACTTCAGACTACATTTTCCACACGGAATGCAAAATAGTACCATAGGAAGATCTGCTCCTCTTTATTCCTCTTTCTCTTCCAGTCTTGCTGTCATCCAATAATGACTTATTAATAGCCATGACCCGAGGTGGATTTATCATGAAGCTCATGTAGCTTAAGCTTCAGGGCTCCTAATTTACACTGAGCCCTTCCAAGGTCCTCAGAAGAGCCCTACCAATGTGTTCACATGACCTTATGTTTTTGTCAAGTCTTCTAAAGTAAGATAGTGTAACTCTATCTTAAAATATACCATTTTTTTTCATGACAAAATCTTCTGTCACAGTTTTCCTTATGTTGTATAATCTTGAACTGGCCACAATTGTGGGGACCTACTTAAGGGCAGTTCAACTGGAAATACATTTTAGTTTGGATTCATGGGTTATATTTATGAGGTTCACAGTCACTTGTGAATATAATTAGCTATTTCTAGCTGTCCTCATATAGGAATGAATTTCAGGAATATTACCATCCATTGTACTCACCTGGTATTATGATGAGGAATTACAAATAGAAAAGTCATGTCAAAATATGAATGTGTCACCAGAAGTGTGTGGGTTTAAGATTAATCACTGCACAAGAACACATTAGCCTTGAAATTTTACTATAACATATTTAAAAGAAATATTATAAATGTTTTCCAAAATTTGTTACAATCTAAGTTTGGGTTGTCCCAAAGCAGAACCTGAGGCAAGAACTTGAGTATAGTTTATATGGAATGTGATTCACAGACACAGGACTGAAGCAGCAGGGGAAAAGGGAAGAAGGAAAAGCACATATGGGTATGCCATTGAGGATTGTTCTATGGGGGAATGCAGGCTTGGTTCCACCAGTACTTTGAGAAGTGTAGGACACGCTTCTCAAAATCAGTCGAAATAATAGAAGGCTGGGACATTCACTGATTATTTCTGTCCCCAGGAGCTGTTAATTTCCCTCCACTCCAGCTAAGCTCCATTGAGTTGAACAGCACCATGGGAGATGGCCCTAAAGCAGAAAAGTAGAGACACATCTTTGAGGTGGGACACTGGAAGCTCACTCAGTTGTTTATCAAAATTAGGACTGAAATTAGAAGTGAGCCTAAGAGATGCAACATGGAAAATTAAAAGCATCTAGTGGGTAAATATTTTTATTTCCATTTTTCTGATGAAAAATTTGAAGTTCCGTGAGGCTAGGTCAGTTGCCTGAGATTGCATGGCACATAGGTAGTAGAGATAAGGTCTGAATGTGCATTTGTCTGATGCCAAAGATCATTCACTTTCCACCACATCACATGCTTCCTTGGGGAGATCTTCTAAGCCAACGAGTCATCTACACTTGACCCTGTTCGGTAAGATGAAATTGCTGACTTGGGCTGATGGGAGCAGATGAAGCTAACACGATGGCTAAGTACTTTGCTATTCTTTTTTTTAGTGTCTGCTGTTGGGAGATCAATTGTCCCTGGCACTTAGAAAAGGAGATGGTAGAAAAGGAGACTGAGCTTTGTGAACAAATCACTAATTCACATAGACCTATTGAACACCCTGTTTTAGAAGGTGTAATACAACAAGAAAAATAATTGTGTTGTAAACCCAAATAAAATGTAGTTACCAATATCATGTCAGATAACTTAAAGGTAGGAGGAATAGTAATGCTGAATAATAGATGACTTAGAACAAAGTTTATATATTTGGCTTCAGCTGCAGGCAAAGGGAGAATACAATAAATATTTACTAATTCCTTACTCCATGCCAGGCACTGTGGCACTGACCATGAAATGAAGCTATTACATCGATGAGGGAGGTCCGTTGTCGAATGACCTGCCAGGAGGCTAATGGCTATGTTAGACAACTCTAAAGTTTACCAACATTTTATCTGTCTCTCCTGTGATTTCAGAACAAGGAGGACTACACTTTACTAGTCATGTGACTGATCTTGACAATAAAATGTGGGCTGCAATGATGAATGCCACTTCTGAACTGAAGTGCTTAATTGCTGATGCTCACTCTCCAGCCTTCTTTGCCCGTGCCATGTAGATTGTAGAAGAATGTGTTTCTGCGGAGGGAGCCATAAGAGCAAATTAGTCTAGAATGTGTAGTTACCAGATGGAGTGCAGCTTCCCTGCAGCCACGGTGGACTCTGCATGTATGAAAAATAAACTTTTGTTTTGTCAAGCCAGTAAGACTTTGGGGTTGCCTGATACCATAGCATATTATAGACTAAACTTACCGAGTGGCAGAATGCAAAAAACCCTAGGCCAAAGTGACTTCAAAGATCATCTGTTCTCCTTTTAGATTTAAAATGTTGTTTCTTGCTTATGAATTTTTTTGTTTATCATATTTTTGGTATAAAAGTAATTTGTGAACTGTTTGAACACTGAAAAATATAGAATATACTCAGAAATGAAAATCATCTTATAGTCTAAACACGGTTAAAATTTTGTTGTATGTATTTCATCTCATTTTCTATATATGTATATGCGTATGTTTTGAAATTATAGATATATTACAGCAACTAAAATTTTGTATCCTACTTTGTATATTAAATATCATTGCTAAGTTTTGTTAGACATTCTTGTTGACCTATTTTTTAAGCAACTTGGTGAAAGTGTGCAAGTAATTTCTTGCCTTTATCTCATCTGCTAGCTCATTCCTTATTACTTCTTTCCATACAAAGAGAATAGGCATTTTATCTGTTCCCTGATCCAGCAGCCCAGTCCCCTATGATGACAAATGTTGCCTAAATTCCATCTCACACATCAATAGTTAAGTTGCTCATAGTGAATCAATCAAATATTCCATCCAAATAACAGTTGAGTGTTTGAGCCGACCAACTGTTTGCCTCACTGACAGTCCTATAAAATCACAATCTTGTATTTTTTTACCCTAAAATTGATCTTACATCTTATATCTTTATCTTTGTCTTATACTTTATTTGTTTCTATTTTTCTTGCATACCAGGGATCTCTGAAAAAATTATAGCAGTAAAACTCATGTTAATAGTGATCCGGTTGGATGAGAAATGATTAGAAGTCAAAATACCTAGAACTATGAACTTCCCAACCGTAGAACTGAGAAATGTTACAGAAAAAAGTTATTAATTTCAAACAGAAAAAAGATTGCAACTTTATTTCATTTGATGAAAAAACTAACCCAGGAGAAAATGAAAATTTGTAAGACATTTAAAAAGTATATTGTCATAGCCTCAATATTAGTATTCATAAATGACAAATCTCTATTTAATTATTGAGACACTTTCATAAGTCATACTCCACACACTATCAATATGGCACAGCATTTTACTTTGTTTTGCTTTTCTCATTTATCTGTCCCTTACATAGATATCATTTTTCAGCTTTTTCTAGTGACACTGCTTAGTTACTTTTTGCAGAAATCATAACTGGTGAAATCATCTGAAGCTTAGCCAAGTATAATAGTTCACTAGTATCCCACTATCAAAAAATAACTCCTATTCTACACTTGGAGAAAACATGCATGCATTTGTGGGCTTCTGAAAGTTATAGCGGAAACTCTGCAGGCAGAAATTCTTTGTATACGTAACAACACATCAATAGGCAGCTACACTGCAAGTCCTCCCACATACCCAGCTTAATAGAGATGCAGTGAAGAGGCTCGCTCCGTGTCTAATCCTGTCCTGTATTTTATACAGAGCCCATGGTCGTCAAGTGCTGCAGGAAAGTTAAATATTCTCTTAGATGAGCACTAAGATTTTGCGAGGATGGGAAGTATCTACAACAATTCAGCAGAATTTTCCGGGATAATAAAGATGACAAACAGCAGCAGCAGCTACCATTTATTTAGGGACTAAAACGTGACAGGCATTTGTACCAGGCATTTTAGAGATTGTTAAGTCTAACAAGTGTATAAAATAGGCATGTCCAGGGTTTATAAATGAGGAACTAAAATAGAGAGGTTAAGTAACTTGTACAATGCACACAATTAAAATGTGAAGGAGACAATATTCAGATCTTTCTGACTTTAAAGCCTGTTCTCTTAGCCATTGTGTTATATTGTCTCTATGTCTGAGTTAACCTACAGATCACCTTGTCTCTTATTAGCTGTGTGACACTGAGCATGGATGTTAACACTCCTTCAATTTCTCCTCTGAATAATTAACGCCCTGCCTTCATGGGGGTGGGGGGTTATTGTGAATATCAGAAGGAGTTAACAAATGTCAAAGTGCTCTGTCAACTGAAATGCCATATGAATGAGAACTATTTTATAGTCACCATTACTGGTAATACTAATTGTTTTCATAATTGGAACTATCCTGCAGTTCCTTTCATGAAAAGAATGATTCTAGGGCCTGAGATTCAAAGTGTGGTCCACAGAGCTGCAGTTTTAGCCTCTCTTGGGAATTGGTCAGACATGTGGAATCTCAGGCCCTACCCTACACCTAGCGAATTAGAACCTGCAGTTTTACAACACCTCCAGATGATTCTTCAGCACATTATGTTTGAGAAGCCCTTGTAAAGGGCTGAAAAGAAATCTAGATTAAGGATAATGGTCTGCTTAGAAGTTTTAGAGATTTTAGGTCTTCACGCAGGTAGCAGATGGGGATCCTTATGAACTGTTCCTTCAAGAATCTCAAGATTGCTGGCATGTCCCTAGATGTGGTTAACAGATCTTATGAAATCACACAACTAATAGAAGAAACAATTGGACTAGAACTTGAGTTTCTAACATTCAAGTATTTTTTCCGATGATGTAGTAAAATGCACTATGAAATATTTTTAGGAGATGATATTTTAGAGAATAAAGTGTCTAAAGGTATTACTAAATTTCCTTTTTGAGATTTGATTACGTAAAAAGTGAAAATTTTTATATCATAAATTACCTCATAAATAAGAGCCACAGACACATAATATATATGTACCAAAATATATAGCAAGGTATATGTGTAATCATTAAACATAGAAAAAAAATCCTTAACCTTGGCTGGGCCCAGTAGCTCATGCCTGTAACATCAGCACTTTGGGAGGCCAAGGAAGGAGAATGGCTTGAAGCCAGGAGTTTGAGACCCTCTTGATAGATGTCAAGAAAATGGAAGTTGAAAGTTTAAAAGAATACCATTTTTTAATCTATCAGATTGGCACACCTTAGAAAGGCTTGATTACTTCAGATATTAACAATTTTATGAGGAACTTGTCATCTTCATACTTTTTATAGGCATACCAATTGGCGCAATATATCTGGAAGTTTCTTTGGATTTACGCACACTTAAAATGATTATATCTCATAACTAAGTAATTACATTTTGGGCAAATATTCTTATATGACATATATATATTTTTGCTTAAGTATACAAATATTTTTGTGTAATCATATTCAAACTTTTCAATAAGAAAGAAATAGAGACAATACAAAGATCTATAAGTAGGAGGATGGATACATACGTTATGGTGTAATGATATATTGAAATACTCTGTTGCATTTAAAAATAATGCGATAGTTTAAAGAATGTTTGTTAAAGTTATCCATGATATATACTTCAGTGAAAATAAATTACAGTGGAGATATATATGTTTTCACACGTGTGTGTGTGTATATTTATCTATATATATATATATATTTTTTTTTTTTTTTTTGAGATGGAGTCTCGCTCTGTCACCAGGCTGGAGTTCAATGGTGCCATCTTGGCTCACTGCAACCTCTGCATCCCAGATTCAAGAGATTCTCGTGCTTCAGCCTCCCTTGTAGCTGGGACTACAGGCAGGCACCACCAATGCCAAGCTAATTTTTGTATTTTTAGTAGAGATGGGGTTTCACCATGTTGGCCAGGATGGTCTCGATCTCCTGACCTTGTGATCCACCCGCCTCAGCCTCCCAAAGTGTTGGGATTACAGGCATGAGCCACCGTGCCCTGCCGACACATATATATTTAAATAAGTATATATGTCATCACTTTAAAATACTGATATGACTATATACTTATATTTCAAACAATCTTGAAAATACAAAAGCAAAACTGTAGAAGCAGTAATATTTGGAGGTGACTCTGGAGAAGAATGAGGACTCAGTTTTACCATCATATATATTGTCTTACTTGAATTTATTGTAGCAAGCAAATAGAAGATTTGTAATTTAAAATATAGATTAAAATGGCACTTTTTCCTAGATTTTCATTATTTTTCTTAAGAAGAGCACCATTTTCTGATGTTTCACAAGTTCAATGCATTCAGGTTTTTAAACATGTGCTTTATTTCAATTTTAAAATCATTTTTATCTTGTCTACTAGAAATCCAAGAAAACTTTTTGAATAAAAAAATATAAAGGAAGTCTGCTCATTAAAATACAAATGCAACTTTAGAGCATGGGAAATAAGAGGACTGGAAAGAAGACAGGAATTAGTGCTGGACAAGCTGTAAAAATAATGGTTTCCAAATATAATGTTTAGATTATGAGGAAGAAAAAAAGTGATAACAAATTTGAAAGTTCATTGTCTTTATCACTCTGGGTATTTTCTCTTGATTAATAGCAAAGAGAGACTCAAGCTGTGAATAGGTCACATAGAAGAAATATTAGAGATTATTTTTAAATGTGGTTGCATCTGTCTTGTGTTCAGTTTTGTGATTAGACTTTAGTGCTCTCAGGCATCAACTATACCTTGTGCTTCTATAATTTTCTATCCTGATCCCTCAATTTTTAGTAGTTTAGGGGCTTCACAGTCAATTACAAGGGATGTCTCTGGGTTTGAAGCTTTTAACCTAGCTTTTAGAAGCAGGGTCAAGGATATTATTTTGTTCCATTGCAGTCAAATGACATTTTCAGTTATAGCCATATTCTAAGATTGTCATTTCTTGCTAAGACTTTGGAAAAGGCTATGATTTTGCATCTAGGGAGTCACCTTTCTGAGTTATCTGAAAAGGAAAACCAATGAGATTTTCCCAATATCTTTGACTAAAAATTTCAAAGCATTTTTACAGCATTCATTAAGGTTTACAAGGCTATATATGTAAGTAGAGAGAAAATTTATCTAAAATAGAGAATAAAAGTAGCTTAACAGGACAAAGGTAACAATAAAAACCTATGGAGATGAGGCAAAAACGATGGTTTAAAAATTGTTTGCTGTGTAGGAAGAAACACATTACGTAAACTAAAATGTGGTTACAAAGCCTTATCTCACATCTCAGTGTGCTTAAGATGTCATGTGATTTATAATATACTCTAAGTGTGTAATGCCTAATAATAATAACTATGCTATGCCAGGTACCAATCTAACAACTTTACAGCCATTAACAGTTATCATTATATACTCCCAACCATCCTATTCTATTTGGGATTTGGGGATTGGAGTTATTATCTCATTTTAAGATAAGGATACCTAGCCACTGAGATGTTAAATTTTTTGTGCATAGTCGCACATAAACAGGAAAAAAATGAGGATTTGAACCTAGAGATGTTGATACTTGTGTTTATAAATGTAATAATATTTTGTAGATCACAATGAACAATGATTGAGGCAATTAGAATTAGTCTTTGAAACACAAAGCAGAACTATATGTATTTAAGGAATATGGAAGGCCCCTAGCCCAATTAACATCTCACCATTGGTTTTCTTATTAACTAAAGAGTCACTCTGTTTTCATTGGAATACACTATTTTTATAACTATAAAATGTAGAATTTAAACAGGTAATGAACAGAAGAGGAAAACTAAATAGATAATTCATACACGAATATGTTTTCAACTTCATAAGTTATTAGGGAAAGCAAGACAGAATAAAACAACTATGAAGTACCTTTTTACATTCCTTAAGCAAAAATAAAATCAGACAATATCAAGAGCTGGTGATGATGTGGAGACACAAGAACTGTCACACTTTACAGGAGGGAGTACAAGCTACTATGAAGAGCACTTTAGAATTATCTAATATCGTCACAGATGTGGATACCCTTTGATACAGCAATTTTACTTTTAGGGTATACATGTTAGAAAAATCTTTACACACGTGCACAAAGAGACCTTTACAAAACTTTTTATTTTTGTAGCATTGCCTGTAAGGAGAAAATACAAACAATTGGAGAACATATAAATAAGTTAAAATGAATGAACAAGAGCTGCAAGACTCAAAAAAAATGAATCCATTTAAAAAATAGTGGAGCTAAGAAAACTAGATTATCCAAAGATAGATACAGTATGATAGGATTTTTATAATACTTGAAAATTCCAAAACAATAATTATTTTTAGATATGTATTTGTTGAAATAGTGTAGTAATTTATAAAGTAATAATAAACATCAAAATTTATGCATAGTGATGGGTACCTCCAGGAAAGAGGATCTGAAAATTGCCAGGCTGGGAGCAGTGGCTCACACCTGTAATCCCAGCACTTTGGGAGGCCAAGGCAGGCAGATCATCAGAGGTCAGGAGTTCGAGACCAGCCTGACCAACATGGAAAAACCCTGTCTCCACTAAAAATACAAAATTAGCTGGGTGTGGTGGTGCATGCCTGTAGTCCCAGCTACTTGGGAGGCTGAGGCAGGAGAATTGCCTGAACCCAGGAGGCAGAGGTTGCGGTGAGCTGAGATCACGCCATTGTACTCCAGCCTGGGCAATAAGTGGGAAACTCCGTCTCAAAAAAAAAAAAAAAAAAATTGCCTCACAGGGAGTTTCAACTTTGTCTTTTATGTTTTCTTTTACGTACATTTTAAAGTAAATATAGCAAAATTTAGAAATATGATAAAATGGGAGGGTAGCTACTTGACATTCATTATCTTCTATGCTTTATGTGAATAAAATATTTCACAACAAACATAATATGTGCCCTTTATAAGAAAACAGAAAATGCAAAAAAGAACACCTCATTTACTCCATTACTTAAAGACAATTTAAAAATTTTAAAAATTGTTGTCTTTAAGTAAATATATCTTGCAGTCATACTATCTTACAACTGTTTGTATACCATATACACAATTGTGTGTTCCAAGTAGAGATATGTCATGAGGTGTGTTTTTTTTCTTTCCAGTCTCTATTAAAATAATATTCTACCCATGAAAACACATGGAAATATTATTGGCTATTATACTTCCAGGTGAATTATTTTGAGCGACAGTTTTCCAATCACAGACACCTATTTTGAGGTCCTGAGAGATTGTAAAACTGGCGGGCATATTTCCATAGTGGGAAATGGGCTAAAGTTTGGTGTGCTTTCTAAAGGACTCGAGAGTCCAAGGGGCAGGTCAGTAAGGCCTTTGGGTAGTCGAGGAGAATGGGCATCTGCATGCATTACTGAGAGAGGCGGTCTGTGAAGGATAAACTTAACCTGCTTTACAATTTCGCCTTGGGCTAGCCCTGGAGAGAATGACGAATAATCACAGAGGATTTAATGTTATACTGTATCTAATATGCAGTTTGAAGCAGCAGTTTATTTTTGGAAACACTGACTGAGACATAATTTATCATCAGCATCTAAAAGGGTGTGATCATTTCCAACCATTTCCAACCAGCACAGCATAGCAGCACAGACTTTTTTTTTTTTTTGGTAAAATATGCCTGGTGTGACTGAGTAAAGAGTGAACAGTCCTCTGCAGCCATGGATGCATTTGTGATTTGTGAAATAGGCGCCTGATTTTCAGCACCAGGCTCTGTGGACCTAGCTCTGTTTTCAAGCAAAGTTAAGAGGCACATGCATTGGGGTAACTTTTAAGGGGTCAGTAGAAAGGCTGAGCTTCACAATGTTGGTCTGACAATATGTAATTAGAGATTTCTTTTATGACATACTAATATAACCCTAGGAAGTATACCATATAAACTTTACCAGTTGCCTCCTTGCTATGCAGAAAAAGGAAGGGTTGAAATGTCAGGTCCTGGTTTAGGGTAAGGCGAATGACGTTGTGTAACATCTGATCGTTTATTTAAAATGTGTATATTTTATTCATCACAGATTGTTGGATTTTGATTTTTAAAACATTGCACTGTATTACAATATTATTTATCTTGATTACTGAGGTTCCTTGTGTCTCCTTATATTTTGTGTGAGTGCCTTACTTGTCACACCATAATCCCCTAACAATAAAGTGACAACAGAAAACATGTGGAACTCCCCACAAAACCCTTCATTTACCTCTGGAGGCGATGACATAAGCTCATACATATCATTCATATATGTGTGTGTGTGTGTGTGTGTGTATATATACGTGTCTGTATGTGTGTGTGTTTGTGTGTATTATATATATAATATCATCTTGAATTAAACTCCCATAATTTCCACATGTTATGGGAGGGACCTGGTGGGAGATAATTTGAATCCTGGGGGTGGTTTCCCCCATACAGTTCTCATGGTAGTGCGTAAGTCTCACAAGATTTGATGGTTTTATCAGAGGTTTCTGCTTTTGCATCTTCCTCATTTTCTCTTGCCACCACCATGTAAGAAGTGCCTTTCACCTCCCGCCATGATTCTGAGGCCTCCCCAGTCATGTGGAACTGTAAGTCCAATTAAACCTCTTTTTTTTCCCCAGTCTTGAGTATGTCTTTGTCAGCAACGTGAAAAGGAACTAATACAGTAAATTGGTACTAGAAGTGGGAATGTTGCTGAAAAGATACCTGAAAATGTGGAAGTGACTTTGGAACTAGGTTAGAGGCAGAGGTTGCAACAGTTTGGAGGGCTTAGAAGAAGATAGGAAAATGTGGAAAGTTTGCGACTTCCTAGATACTTGTTGAATGGCTTTGACCAAAAGTCTGATAGCGATATGGACAAAAAGGTCCAGGCTGAGGTGGTCTCAGATGGAGATTAGGAACTTGTCGGGAACTGGAGCAAAAGTGACTCTTGTTATGTTTTAGCAAAGAGACTGGCAGCATTTTGTCCCTGCCGTAGAGATTTGTGGAACTTTGAACTTGAGAGAGATGATTCAGAGTATCTGGTGGGAGAAATTTCTAAGCAGCAAAGCATTCAAGAGGTGAGTTGGGTGTTGTTAAAGGCATTCAGTTTTATAAGGGAAGTAGAGCATAAAAGTTCAGAAAATTAGCGGCCTGGCAATGTTATAGAGAAGAAAAACCCATTTTCTGAGGAGAAATTGAAGCCAGCTGCAGAAATTTGTCTAAGTAATGAGGAGCCAAATATTAATCCCCAAGACAATGGGGATAATGTCTCCAGGGCATGCCAGAGGTCTTCACTACAGTCCCTCCATTACAGGCCCAGAGGCCATGGAGGAAACTGGTTTCGTGGGCTAGTTCCAGGGTCCGCATGCTGTGGGCATCCTAGGGACTCGGTGCCCTGCATCCCAACTGCTCCAGCTGTGGCTGAAAGGGGCTAACATAGAGCTTGGGCCATGGCTTCAGAGGGTGGAAGCCCTAAGGCTTCGAGAGGTGTTGAGCTTGCGAATGCACAGAAATCAAGAATTTGGGTTTGGGAACCTTCGCCTAGATTTCAGAAGATGTATGGAAATACCTGGATGCCCAGGCAGAAGTTTGCTGCAGGAGTGCGGCACTAATGGAGAACCTCTGTTAGGGCAGTGCAGAAGGGAAATGTGGGGTCAGAGTCCCCACACGGAGTCCCTACTGGGGCACCACCTAGTGGAGCTGTGAGAAGAAGGCCACCGTCTTCCAGACCCCAGAATAGTAGATCCACCTACAGCTTGCACCGTTTGGCTGGAAAAGCCAGAGACACTCAATGACAACCCATGAAAGCAGCTGGGAGGCAGGTTGTACCCTGGAAAGCCACAGGGGCGGAGCTGCCCAAGACCATGGGAACCCACCCCTTGCATCAGTGTGACCTGGATGTGAGACCTGAAATCAAAGGAGATCATTTGGAGCTTATTTCTGCACAGTACCTATCAGCTTTTAATGTATTAACTTATATTTTCTGTCTCTCTTTCACTAGGATGTACACTCCATGATATGAGTATTTTTGTCTCTTATTCACTGAATTTTTTCAAAATTGATTGGTTGTAGGCATAAGTGCTCAACAAACTTTTGCTGAATGAATGAATACGTTGATAATGGAATGTAACTTGTTTTTTTCATGTAAAAGAGATATTTTTGCTTAAGCAAACTAATATTTGATGCTGAGAAAAAACCCTACAAAGAAAACTAAATTGTTCAAAAACATAGTTGTTCAGGTAGCTAACTAAATACCTGCAGTGGTGAGTTGGAAGATTCTCAGTGATATGCATTGAATTAATTAGATAATCTCTCTCTCTTTTCTTTTCTCACTCTCTCCCACTCTTTGCATAAAATCAACATTTACAAGAGAAACTCTGAGCACTTTTCTGTCACTAACTCAGTCTCACTCTTCATTACCTGTTTTATCTGAACAATCGTTGGGTCACCAATTATAATATCTGTCTATTGATTAACTCACATCTTCACCCCTTTTTCTTTTGGCTCATTTGTTTAAGTTACCTATCGAACTGCAATAATTATACTTTTTTTGAGGATCTTAATACTCACTCGCTAACCACAAACAAAATCATTCTGCCTTCTGCTATGTTTTGCACTATAGTACTTGAAGAAGAGATGGCATGGGCTAAGGGTTAACTCATTCATTAATTGAGTCTTTCATTCCATTTATTCAACAAACATCTAGTGAACACCTATGTGCAAGAATAGTGTTGGGTGTTGTGGACAAATGAGCAAAGATTGGTCTTCGGTGTGTTCTTGTGTAGATGGATTTAAAATTATAACTATAGTGAAAATGCAGTAGTATATACAGTTGTTCATTGGCATCTATGGGAGACTAGCTCCCAAACGCCCACAAATCCCCAAATCCCTGGATGTTCAAGTCCCTGATATAAAATGGCACACTATTTGCATACAACCTATGCACGTCCTCCCATATACATTAAATCATTTCCAGATTATAATACCTAATATAATGTAAATGCTAGGTTAATCATTATTATAATGTATTGTGTAGAGAAAAATGACAAGAAAAAAGTCTATAGAGGTCGGGCACCGTGGCTCACGCCTGTAATCCCAGCACTTTGGGAAGCCGAGGCAGGCGCATCACGAGGTCAGGAGATCGAGACCATCCTAGCTAACATGGTGAAACCCCGTCTCTACTAAAAATATAAAAAATTAGCTGGGCATGGTGGCGGGCGCCTGTAGTCCCAGCTACTCGGGAGGCTGAAGCAGGAGAATGGCGTGAACCCGGGAGGCAGAGCTTGCAGTGAGCCAAGATCGCGCCACTGTACTCCAGCCTGGGTGACAGAGCGAGACTCTGTCTAAAAAAAAAAAAAAAAAAAATTCCATACATATTCAGCACAGAAGAAACTACCCAGTTTTCTCCTGAATATTTTCAATTCTTGTTGATGTGAAACTCACAGATATGGAAGCTAATTGTATTTTAACTATCAACCAACTATCAACTATCCTACATATTTTTTTTCCATTTAAGAAATTTTCTTTTATTTTGTGGCTCTTCTTTCTCTATTGTGGGATGTCTACAACCCCAGGAATGTTTGTTATAGCAGGAAATAAGAGCTCCTTAGAGATAAAACCTGGTTAAAGGTTTGAAGTTCTAAAAGCCAGCCTTAATGCTACGCTTGTTACAGGTTTCCTTTGTTCGGAATAATAACATTTTTTTGGGTATTAAGTAATTCTGACCAAAAAAAGTATATAAAGTAGATTTGATTATTATTCATTTTACAAATAAAACTGAGGTACAAACAGGTAGCTCACTTACTAAAGGCCCCAGAGTTGTGAATTGGTAAAACTGGGTTGCCAGCCCGGTGATCTAAACACCTCTTGTCTGGTTTTTGCAGGTGAAAAATGACTTCCGATCATTGTCCACTCAATAATTATAACCTCTGGTAAAAAGCCATTTAAAAATAGATATATGGCCTTATTTTCTAATCACTTTTGGGACATGGGAACAATCATTTTATATTGAACAGCACCTAAGAAATTCATAAGCATATTTATTAGGTTACAGTAGCACGTATGGTATTATTTTCCTGAAAATTGAACCACTGGCTTGAATTGCACGAAATGTCCAAGTTAGGTTATTCATTCTCATGAACTGAGTGTATCATTTTTTCTAAAGAAATTATATTGACTTCCTATTGAACACCAGATTGATTTTAATATTTAACAAATTAAAGCATTCCTGGGAACAGGGAAGCAAAAATTCACTCGTATTTAGTCTTTGTGTATAAATCTAGCCTTTTCTGTAGTAGGATAATTGTTTATTCAAGATATAGCTAAAACCAACCTTAAAAAGACAGCTATTATACTAGCTGCTTGAATTTGGGGCCCTCTGCTGAATTCATTGAAGTAGTTTAAATCTAAACTTAATTTTTATCTTTTCAATGCAGATATTTTCTGCTTTAATGCATCTTTGTCTTTTTGGCCATGGGATGTTTAAGAACGAAGGACAGGATATGTGCAGCTATTTGATAGAATACATTTTTAAAAGGAGGTGTGTGCACCTGCCAAATACACAGCCTATGTACTGGTTGATGAAAGAATTCTCAGCAATGCATCTTCTCTGGGGGTCCACTCCCAGATTTCAGTAATAGACTTCTTTGGGAACTACATAAACATACTTGTGCGAATGATGCCAGGACTGCTGATCCATTGCCAAGAAGGGCACATGCTAGTTTACAGTCTAGGACTAAAAGCCTCACAGGCCTCAGAGAATATCATTATCAATGATTTTATTCATTTCATTAAAAAATCTGTGTAAGAGAGACTCATTACTAAATGTACAGTCACCTGAATGAATTGGCATAAAACATGTTACTTGAATTACCAATTTTATATCAATATTTTCCCCATCCCTCATAGAAAAACTGCTGAAAATACAGCACAAGCATTTTAAAAAGTTCTTAATAGAAGATACAAATAAATAACATGTTTCTATAGTGTACACTTTGTACTGCTGGGTGAGGTGACAGACCATCTGTGAAGATACATAAATAATAGCTATCTAAGGATCTGATTGGCCACATCTAATCAAGAAACATTGTTGATAACTGAGAACCAGCAGTTAGGGCATGCCAGACCCAAGGGGAAGCAAATGTTTTTCTCCCATCAGTAGGAAGCTGCTGTTATGAGGTAATAAACAAATTAAGATCTCCCACAACAAAATACAAGTGGTATATCTTGGGGATAATGTCTTAGTAATTGCGTTAATGGAAGGTCATTTTCAACACGATTATTTCTTGTGGGAAGTAATCTTTTTGAAGAAGTACCTGAAGTATGTTTTATGTTAACTTTGAAAAAGGATAAAAGGCACCTATGATATATATATGCCAGCAAACACTGGGGATAATGAGTCAGTGAAAGTGAGTATTTTTCATGCTATCTTGTTAAATACAAAATGAACAATTATTTAAAGAATGTTTCATTAGGAAACGATTTTAAAGTGGAATTATATAAAGACCTATGCAGGACCTGTTTCTACAAACCAATAAGAAGGGACTCAGATGATCTCTGTATATAGGTGGAGAGCTGGTAGTTGTAAGATATTGATATTATTCAAGGATTTCTCCATTTACTGTAATTTCTAGATCGATTCTCAGGAAGAGTTTGCAGTTTGTTTATGTGCATATTTATCTCTTTTATATTTTTTCTGTTTATCTTGTTTATTTAACCCAACATATTTTGGTTTGTGGGAATTTCCAGAAGCTGTTGATAGGATAGGGATAGGTTTAGGGGAGAGATTCCCTTAAATCCTATACCCTCTTGCTCTACCTACATGCAGATTCCAGCCCTCTAGTGAAGAGAAAGAAAGTGTGTTTTTGTCAGCATAAGTACCTTCCACCCACGTACAAGGGTACATGAGAAACTAGTCAGGAGAGAACATTATTTGAGATCCCTCTGAAGATTGCACATGCCCTTTCAGTCAGAACACAAAAATCTCTCATTTGCAAAATGACATTTATAAAATATTTCTATGGTTATTTGATTAATTTCTGTCATCTTCACTGGACCATATGCTCTAAGAACAAAAAGGCAGTATCTTTTCTTGTCCACTACATTTCTATGTATTTTCAGCTCAGCCAGGGAGGAAAGACTGATTTTGTAATTCAGGAAATCCCAGGAATTTTCAGCCCTCTGTTCCTCCATCAAGGCTCACCCGGAATTCCTAAGATTGCTTGAGTATGGTGCCCTTTGTCCCTTAGACAGAAGGAATCTGGGATAATATCTGGCACTATCCCTCTGCTAAAATCGTGTAGGGAAAGCTAAGTCCTCTGTTAGTGAAAGCGCAATGGTTTGGAATTAGGAATTAGAACCCAAATCCTTCTCAACCCAATCAGAGGAAGGAAAGCAGCAGAGACTTCAAAATCTATGTCACCTTTTATTCTCTCTGGTCCCCTTCTTTCTCCCAGTTTATCCAAGGAAGTTGTGGCAAGGCTGTACCTGAATAATAATAGCATATTAATCTATACAAACATTTTAACATTTGTGATTGATTTTTATATATCACAATAAAGATTATGCTACTAAATTAATAATATGAATTGTGTTATTCATTTTAGCTTCAACCTTATGGTATCTCCAAACTTCACAGTTTACTGCTCAGAAATAATATGAATTCATGTATTAATTCATTTAGAAAATGTTTAGTGAGTGCTGTTCTGTGCCAGGCACTGTGCTTGCTCATGGAAATAGATACTAAGGGAAAAAGACATACTGTCTCTGTCTTCAAGGAGGTTGCAGTTAAGGAGATCTACCGTAACTCAAGAAATATTGTTTTGTGTCTCACACCTGGGAGATTATTTAATAGTTGGAAAGAAATTTAGATGGGGGAGAAACAATTGTTTTAACAGGAAAAAAAAGCCTATTAGCCTAGAAAAAGTTTTCTAGCAGAGAAAAAACCTTGCAAGTCTAAAAACAAACAAAAATTAAGAACAATATGTATAATACTACATAATATTATTTTTTTCTAATCTTCCAAAGTTACAAAAATTATTAGCTCTTATTTCAATCATTTCATCTAGGTTGACTTTTTATGCCTTCTTAAAAAGTTCTTTCATCTATTTGTTTTTTAATTCCAAAAGTGTTTAGAAAGAAAATCCAAGCTAAAATAAAAGATGAATACTCTGCAATATTCTGACATTTTGTCATACCCAAAAGAAATCTAATCTGCACATTCTTTATTTAACTATTTATTGCCTTGGTCAATATGTAACTATCTAATTGCATACATTTTTATATTTCAGTACAATTTGTGCTTTGAATTTTACTAAGAGGTTTCGAGAAAAAAATGATAACTGTTTAGCTATTATGTGAAGAATGTCATGTATAAATGGGAGTAAATATTACTTAATAATTGTATGACAAAGTAATATTTTGCACGTGGGACTTAAGGCAAATCTTTCTGTAAGGCAAAAGGAATTTTTTTAAAAAAATTTAATCTGGCACTTTAGAAAAATATGAGATTTGAAAAATTTCAAATGATATATGCATTTCTACTTTGGAATCCATTTTAACTTTCAAGAGAAAGCAAACAGCTGTTAGAGTCTGAGAAGCTAGGGGAGAGAAGCAGACACAAAAGACTATTCCAGAAGGAATCCTGAACTAGTTTATAAGATGCTAGTCACATCAGAAAAAGACCAATTTTTTTTCTACAAATGTCGAAGGAAGATTTTAAAGTGTGGGGTTGATTTTGTTTTCCAGTTTGGAAAAATGTGTTACTCCTAGGTGTTGACTCTCAGACAATCTTTCTTGAAGCATCAGAAAATGTGTAAACTCCTAAATGGTGATCTTGAGGTATCTGCAGGCAAACTCTCAAATGTAGTGATTGAAATGAAGTATTTCTCATCAGCCTGGAAAATAACCACTGTTTTCTCCACTTTACTTCTTAATTGCTAAAGGGCAATATCTTAACTCTAATTTATCCCAGCACAGAGTTTGTTTTTTAATTGCTTTAAAACAGAGACTATATTGATAAAATATTTTTATAGCTTTGCTACAGCTTAAAATACTTCTTTCTTGACCATGAGTATTGCCTTGGAAAAAATTATTACAAAAGTTGTTGGATTTAGATCTTGACCCCTAACATCCCTCTAAAAGTTGTAATTGTTGAAATAGAACACCTTATTGTGTAATTGAGGAAATACTAATGCACACCTGAGTTTTATATGCTTAAATCATACTGGTAATTCTATAGTTCTTCATGTTATTTGTTTAACAATATCTCCTTTGCACTATACTAAAAGCTAGTTAAATAGCCACCATGTTGATACTGTTCACCAGTGACACCTTTGTTTTAAGTTGGTGGCAGGGTTTCTTCATATATCAGTGAGACCCTTGAACTTTGTCAGATTTACAGGTTGTTCAATGCTTCATTTATGATTTTCCATTAGTATGGCTTAGTCAGTCCAAGAATCAAGGGCTTTTGCCAGGACCTCACTTCAGAAATAAAATGGAACAACAATATATTTTGATTTGCTGAATGACTAAAAAGACAAATTGTTGGTCCTTTGCCTTATTGTTATGTTGAATTTAATTGACTATATTTAAGCAGACAAAATAATTCTACTAAATAGAAAGATTAGCCATTACTTCTACAGTGAAATCCTCTGAAATACTGCATGTATTGATTAGGATCTTTAACTTTTTTCCCGTGTTAAGCATTTTTGCATCTTTCGCTCTCTGAGTTAAATGAAATAAATGAAACTTAAATAAAATATGATATGCCCCGGACAAGGTTTGTGCACATTTCTAGTAAAAATGATGAATGGGTTTAGTGAGTTATTTTTAGTCAATTATGTTAATGGCTGACTATAAGTAGGGTCAAAAAACTGTACATATCAGATATGTGCAGTTCTTTTTATATCAATTATACCTCAATAAATCTGTTAAAACTAAAAAAAGCAGAGTGTCTATTTTAAAAGAAGTTTGTACTACAATCTTTCATGAAAACAAAGCAGAATAGAAAGAATGCTTCAAATTGTCATGGCTAATACGGTAATTGCAGTATAGTATAGTAATTGCAGTGTTAATCTATGATTTTAATTTATAATTAATCTATAATTTTAATAAGATTTTATTTGAATAAGTTTAATGTATTAAGTAACAATAGTTTTCAATGAAACCTTCAACTGTTCTTTCTTAAAATTATATATATTAAAAATGTACAAGTCTTCATATTTACTTTGATATGATTTCCAATTGTGCAGGTGGTTTAGAATTTGGAAAATGTATACTTCAGAGCTTGACTATTACGTAATTACAAAGACAAAGCACAGATTATGTCCTCAATTATGAATTATACTTCATACTTTTCATGATTAGTTTTTGATTTTACTGAGCCATTCTCTGGGGCTTTCCCAACTATTGGCAAGGGACCTGAACTCTGGCAATTTAACAGGTTGTTTAATGCTTTAAAGATGATTCCCATTAATATGGCTCCATCAGACCAAAAATCATGGACTTCCATAAGGCTTTTTCAGGACCTCAATAACGTTAGGTATTTGAGTGCTTATCTAATATACTGATTTGATTACTTGAGATGTATGGATTTTAGAAGAATAAAAGCAATGTTTATATAAGGCATTTATGCCCAATTCTGAAAGTAGGAAACGATAGTGCCTGACAAATAAACCATCATAATGAATGGAATTTCTATCAAATAAGATGTTTCCTCCTCCATTCCTACAGGTTCAGCCAAATTGGATCCTAAAATACCTGCCTTAATTGAGTGCATTATTTTTGTTATCATGGGAGCTAATGCTGAATGTTTCATAGCATCTTAATGTTGGAAGGCAAATGTAGTGATCATTTATTTCAATTGCTTCTTTAATCAGAAAAACTTTGCCCTTTAAATACTCCAGTTGCTTCAATGCTAAATGGCACAAATTTGATCAGGTGATAAATATAGATCATAATGTTTAATAATGATAACACAGCAATTATCAACCTAAAACACCTTTGCTGATATGACTACTACTTACGTTTGCTTAACGAGCATTCCCATAGCTTGCAATTGTGACTCAACATTTTAAAGAAGATGCTTCCAGCCTGCTAGGTTAGGCTCAAGTGATTTGCACAAGGCTTCCACTAACAGGAAGAAATGTCTGTGTCCCTCGCAGCAGTCACACATTTAATCAAATACAGCTCATAAATTACATTTACAATCTTTAGACTTCAGTCAATAGGGTATTTTATAGTCTGTAGAAAAATTATCTGGAGAGAAGTAGGAGAAATACAAGAAGGATGTAGCTGGGGCCTGTCCAGGTCTAGAATCTGCACTCTTGTCATGCTGAAGGGATTAACCTGCTGATTTTAACAAACAGGGATATCTCCAAATCAGCCGTGTGCAGGGCCAGGGCAAAGTTGGTGCTAATGAAGCGTTCTGGGAAGACATGATCAATAGCACCAAAGCAAAGAAAATGTTTATGTTCTTTCATTCAACTTTGGAGTGAATTGCAAAAATTAATTGGGGAAAAGATCATTGTGCTTATAGTAACTGATCCTAGTTTACCTGCTTCTCTGTAACAGTAGCTTGCTAATGATAATGTATCTTAAGATCTCATAGTTGTACAATATTATACTTTAATTTAGTGGCATATTTCCTGGACACAGTAATGTGCTATTCCTTTTTCACTCTCACTGTCATAAAAATTTTGCTAAAGTTGTAGAATCAGAGTTTATAAAATAACAGAGCTTCATTTAGATTTCCTACTATGTACACACAAATAGGTTATTTCATCAGTTTCCAAAATTATATGAGTAGTAGAAGATGTCCTGCTGGCTGATCCAAAGTACTTTGATAGAAGAAGTGAGAAAGATTTCATTTAGATACTCTAAATCTTTCTGTACTTTCAGTTAATGGTTATGCAAATTTTGTAGCAAGTCATGCTCCCAAATAAGAAAATCATACTGTAAGGAATGATTACCATATATTTATTTAGTTTCTGGTATATAAAATGGCACCTATGATATGAAATTAAATTATACATCAATGTGGAAAATGATGGACTTTTTGCGTCTCGAGCTATCTTAATGTCAGACAATAAGGATTGTGATTGTAATGATGGATTATTGATATTTAAGTTCATGAGAGTAAAATGATAAGAACTTTTCACCACACAAATACAACAATGCCAATATTCAGAATAGTGCCATCACTTGGCTTTTTTTTCTTTCAAATTTAGCGCATGGGTTTATTTATGGCAGACAGGTATACATTCTGTGTCTCCTGAAGTCCCAAAGTTCTCAGACTATTCATTCAAATTCAGGGCAGGTTACAAGAAAGGATTTAGAATCTGGCTGACTCTGACTTTCTGACTTACAGGTAATGCACAAAGTCCAAAGGGCATATGTACATACAGACACACAGACACACACACCCATGCATATGCACATATATCTGCCTAGATGTATGCATATGATATATTAAAAATTATATTAATGAAAAGATAAGCAATAGCCTGGGATAAAATATTTGCAAATTTTACATTAATAATTTGTATCCTAAATTTATTAAAAAAACCACACAATATAAATCCAATAAAAATAAGGAAAACATTTGATTAGATACTACAACAAAGTAGATATATGAGTGGCATTACGTACATTAAAAGATATTTAACATCATTTGTCATTAGAAAAAAACACAAAATGATGATAAGATATTACTTTTTATTCATTACTGCTACTATAATTCAAAAGCCAGACAACAGGCCAGGTGCGGTGGCTCACGCCTGTAATCCCAGCACTTTGGGAGGCCAAGGCGGGCGGATCACAAGGTGAGGAGATTGAAACCATCCTGGCTAACACTGAGAAACGCCGTCTCTACTAAAAATACAAAAAATTAGCCCAGCGTGGTGCGGCGCCTGTAGTCCCAGCTACTCAGGAGGCTGAGGCAGGAGAATGGCGTGAACCCGGGAGGCAGAGCTTGCAGTGAGCCAAGATCACGCCACTGCACTCCTGCCTGGGCGACAGAGTGAAACTCCATTTCAAAAAATAAATAAATAAAGCCAGATAATAACAAATCGGTGAGAATGTAGGGAAGTGGGAACACTCGTTATGTTTCTTATTGAATGCACAATGGTGCAGTCATTTTGGAAAACAGCTGGGCAAATTCTTAGAAAGTTAAACATAAGTTTACAATACAAACCAGAGCTTCTACTCCTAGGTGTCTAAGCAAGAGAAATAAAAACATGTCCACATAAAGACCTGTATATATTTTTCATAATAGCTAAAAATTAGAAACAGTTCAAATGTCCGCCAACTTGTAAATCGATAAAAAGTAGTATATCCATACCATAGAATACTACTCAGCAATAAAGAGCAGTAAAAAACATTATGCTAAGTAAAAATAAAACAAGCCAGATATGAAAGACCACATATTGTACAATTCCATTTTATGAAATATCCAGGGAAGGAAAACTTATGGTTATAAAAGTGGATTAAGGATTACTTGGGGTTAGGGATGACAATGGGGAGTGAATGCAAATGGGCACAAAGGGATTTTTTTGGGGGTGATGGAAATGTTCTAAAATTAGATTGTGGTGATATTTGCACAAGGCAGTAAATTTACTTAAAATGAGTAAAATTTATGCTGTGTCTATTTTACTTCAATACTGCTGTTAAAAAAGCAAATTATACTCTTAGACACTAGCATTAGAGTCTCAGGGTAAAAATCAGGCTAGAACATGATTCAGAGAATAAAAGAAAATTTAACATTTCTAGAATTCCAGAAAGAAATTTTTCAAAAAGTTGGCAAAGTTTCATCTAAAATTTATTTTGATGTTGTGTATCAATTATTACCCTCCTTAGATTTGTGAGCTCCATAACAGTAAAGGTCTTGACCTTGTTCATCAGTTTTTTCCTGGCACCTAGCACAGTTTCTACTACAGAGGTGTTACTCAGTAAATATTGATAAATGAGCGAATGACATGATCCTCATCTAGTTGGTCAGCTTATAGAGGAGAAGAGTTTCCCAATGATTCAGTGGGGGTTTAAAATCAGGCATGTGGATACTGATAAGAAAAAAACAGGAGGTAGCAGAAGGCCTGATGCATGATCAGAGATATACAAGGACAGGGAAGGCTGAGATTGAGAAGGGCATCATCAATCAATTCCAACAGGAAATCAATGACATATAATGAACAATTTGAGGAGGATTTTTTTTTTTTTAACAAAAAGGATTATTGACAAAACTATACTCAAGATATAAAGAAATCATGAAGATACAGCAAGCTGGGGCTAGTAAATGGGAGGAGCTTCAGCAGAGGGTCCTAAGACAGGAAAGGAGGGAGGACTTCCTGAAGCCCAGATGGATAGAGTTGAATGGAGAACTTTTGTTAAGGTCTTAGCCCATAATTACTTCTCATGGCAAAAGCCGATACGAGAAATACCTTGCTCTCATTCTCTTCCCTCTTTCTCATATCCTGCTTGGCTTTTCATTGTTCAACTCAAACAGAAGTCTGGGCCCACAGGAGTCTGCTAAGTATATAGATAGCTCAGCATTCTCCTACAGAAACATGGTAGAGAAAGGTGGAAAGTGGAGATGGGGGTGCAAATGGAAGGTAACTTGGACAGGAGTAAGCCTTAGACCACTGGAGTCTGGGCCTCACTGTAAGGAAGAAGGAATTGAAGTATAATGCAGAAGCTGAAGATTAACACTGGGTATTTAAACCCCTAGCTTGGATAAATAGGGAAACCAATATAGACTGATGAGGTTTCAATACTATACACCTTATATTTGGGTTGTCTTTGAAGTATGGCTAGGCTGAGATTTTAGGTATGCAATTAGTGGGCTGCAATGTGAACAGCTGGGAGAGGCAGGTGAAAGAAAGCAGGTGCTGATCTTACCTGCACTGAACTTCACTAGGTTTGCTCTTCTGCATTGTCCCACTCTCAAAAAAGAAAAACCATTTACTGCCTTTTTCTATAGCTACAATAAATAGCCACTAACAGAAAATAAAAAATCTTGATTAAGGAAGCTTTGGCTAGTCAGAAAGCAGGCGTTCAAAACACAATGTATCTCCTAAGCAACTTGCTTTTCTTTAGATAAATGTATTTGTTACGGCTGCAGTAACAAATTACCACAAAGTGGGTGGTTTAAAATAACAGAAATTTATTGTCTCATAGTTACTGAGGCTGGAAGTCTAAAATCAAGGCATCAGCAAGGCCATACGCCTTCTGAAGGGTCTAGGGAAGAATTCTTTGTGGCTTCTTCCTAGCCCCCAGTGGTTGCCGGCAATCTTTTATCTCTTACACTTCTTGGCTGCATCGCTGCCTTGTAGTTCCTATCCTGTCATCTCTCTGTGTGTTTCTGTCTGTATCCAAATCTCTCCTTATAGCAGCAACAGTAATTGAATTTAAGAGGCATCCTAATCTAGTATGACATTATCTACACTTTCTTACAACTGCAAAGACCTCGTTTATAAATAAGGTCACATTTGCACATAGCAGGAATTAGTACTTAAACACATCTTTTTAAATTATACAGTTCAACCCATAAGAATAAATGATAATACAAATAATAAATATCTCATTTTTATGAAGCATTTCACATAGTACTTTCATACGCATTTTGCCCTTTTTCCAATCCCAACTTTTTCTCATCTTTTTAAAAAATCACTCTGCTGAGAAGCAGGCAGGATAGGTGTGACATACTGACACACTGGTGAGTATGAAGGCATTGTGCCTACTTTCTGCAGCTCGGATTGTGATTTGACCCCCTTATGCCTTTACCCCTGAACATACACCTCTTCTTCTGCTTACTATATTGCTTGTCCATAAATTTATTCCTTTACAGGTTTAGAATGGCAGTGATAACCTGCTCACTACTTTGTGATACAAAGCACATTTCTTTTTTAATTGTATATTTAACATTAAACATTATTTTATGGTACCGTTAGTTTAGTTATTGACTTGGTTTAAAATCATTCAAATAATGATAATTACAGTATCCATCTATACTCTTGACTGTTTCTCTGAATCTATACATCTATATACAGAAAGTAAGTGGAATTTAAAGACAGTATAATCTTATAGGGATCTGTGGGCCCTTAAAACATTTTTAGTTTAGAATAATGCCTGGAGTAGTCAACACATAATGTCATAATGATATTGAATTCAGGCTCCTTAGGCTGCATTTTGCATTCTAAAAATGAATGAGTTGGTTGAATGAGTGTATAAATACATTTTAATTATAGCCATATTTATGCTTTACATAAAAAAATCAAACCTAGCTTTTACTGACTGATCTAGAATGTACTTACTTTTAAAGTACCATTGAGAAATACTTAGGTATAGCAAGATTTTGAAGCAAAAGAAAACCTTTGAAGATATAATATTGATTAATGATTATTGATATAACAGATTCTTCCACTGCACATAACAAAATACCCAACTCAAACTGGCCTAAGTGATAACAGGAATTATTGTCTTAGAGTAACTAACAACCTCCATAGATTAAAAAAGAAGGTTTGAGATGGGTTTTATTGGGGAGTTGGGTTTATTTCTCGGCCATTTCCTTCTCCGTGTGTTGGCTTTTAATCAGGGTTGAACACCCTTATTAAGCAAGGCTATTGAACCACATCTGACCTGCACAGCTGGGCTATCACCTTTCCAGCGTTCACATCAAGGAGGCTGAGAGTCACACTGCTCGTAAGTGGGGTGGTCATGGACTCACCCTGAGCCTTTCTTCAGGCAGGAGGACTGAAATGTGCTGATGGCTCCAGAGAAGCCAGGACCTACCCCTGGGTCAAAGGGGAAGGATATATACTTGAATTAAAATTAGAATAAGTTTTAAGAAGGGGGATAGCAGAATAATCAATAGATGTCTACAACATACACCCATCAACCTTTTCAATATTCTTTGCTGATCTCTGTAGAGAGTCGATATCACCCCAGAAAAATATGCATGCACAATTAAAGTATTGTACCTTATTTTCTTTATTATCTTTTTTTTTAAATTCTGGCAAGAACACTTAACTTGAGATCTCTTCCATTAAATTATTAAATGCAAAATACAGTATAAGTAATTATAGTCAGAATGTTATACAGCAGATCTCTAAAACTTATATGTCCTATATAACTGAAACTTTATACAATTGACCAGAAACCCTGATTTTCCTGTGCCCCTAGCCCCTGGAAACCATCATTCTATTCTTTGTTTCTATGAGTTTGACAATTTTAGATACCATGCATGAGTGAAATCAACGCTGTAGGTGGGAATATAAACTGGTGCAGGTGCTATGGAAAACAGTATGGTGGTTCCTGAAAAAAATAGAAACGTAACTATCTTATGACCCATCAGTCTCACTTCTGGGTATGTCTTAAAAAGAAATACAATCAAGATCTCAGGCAGCAATGCTCACTCACGTACTGCTCACCTCCTACCGTGTGGCTCATTTCCTAACAGGTTATGGACAAGTACTGGCCCAGGGGTGGGAACCCCTGGAACAAAGAATCATAACTGAGATGTTGTTCAAGGCTCATCTAGAATCATATCTGTGCTTTTAGTTTCAGATCAATGGTGACATTAGATTCTCATAGGAGCAGGAACCCTATTGTGAACTGCATATGCAAGGGATCTAGGTTGCAAGCTCCTTATAAGAATCTAATGCCTGATGATCTGAGCGTGTTTCATCTCGAAACCATCCTCCTCCCCTTCTTCCTGCTGGCCAAGGAAAAATTACCTCCCATGAAACCGATCCCTATTGTCAAAAAGTTTGGGATCACTGCTTTATTCAAGAGACCAATGCCGAATATCTGTTATGTTCCAAGTACTAGGTATGGTGAGCAGCAGTGACTGAGAGCAGAGGAACACTACACAGATAAATACCACATAGTTCCTACCATGACAGAAACTCATAGTCTTGAGTATTCCTCTGACCAGCAATGAAATTTTAATATAGCAGCTAACTCATAAAGATACAGTGAAAATTAAATGACTTCATATCTGTAAAGTTCTTGTCATAATGCCTACCACTATGTTTAATATTTAAACTGTGATAGTGACCAGGGGATATGTTTAGGCCAAAAAACTAAAGTTATGAAAGCTATCTATCATATGAATACAAACTTTGTGGGAAAAAATTCAGTATTATTGGCATTCATTTAGAGGGTATTAACAAATCACTTGCCCTATCGTAGTGACCTGGGTGGTCCAGAAGCTGGTAGGAATCAGTCCTTGGAGTTTAGGAGTTTATTGTCCTTTCAGAGTTTCATGTGAAAACTTGAAACAGCACTCTTAACCTGTTTGATTCCCTCCCTCTTCCCGCTTCCCATTTATCCCACAAGTTAGCTGTAGTTTAGAACTTTAAATGGTAAGGACGGATTTTTCTAAAGGCCACTCATACTTATTTTTTAGTGGTACTACCAACAATCTATTTACTCATCCTTTTAAGCTTTTCAGTTTGATACCTTAATGGGAACTTTCACTTAAAAAGCAGGGTTCGATTAACCATTTCACTTTGTTGCTATATACTTAGTTTTACATATATGTATTAAAATATAACATCTCTAATGAGTGGTAAAATCTTTAGAATGTTTTTGTCTCAGTGTATCCTAATATAAAGTACAATAGAATTTTTTTTTTAAAAAGATCTGAAAGAAATATCTGCACTCCAATGTTAATTGCAAAATTATGCTCAACAGCAGATGGGAACAACCTGAGTGTTCATCAATGGATGAATGGATGGAGAAAATGTGGTTTATATATATGATGAAGCATTATTTTACCTTAATAAGGAAGGAAATCTTGCCATATGTGACAACATGGGTGAACCTGGAGGACTATATGCTAAGTGAGATAAGCCAGTCACAGGACAAATATTGCATGATTCCACTTAACATGGGGCATCTAAAATAGTCAAATCTATCTATCTTTATCCTTGTCAATAAGTTCATATGTCTTTAAATTATCTGGCCAATAAAAGCATAGTCTCATTTTTCAACTGAAAGTGAAAACAATCTAAAGATCATAGTTTTTAATTTCTTAAAGATGTAGGTGAATTTCTTGACTATTTTTGCTTAATTTCTAGGCATATGCTAGAAGTGAAATGTAATTTAAAGGAATATATTTCTTTCCAATAGCTCTTTTGCTTGTTGAATAAATATTTTTGTTAAATATCATAATCGTATTACTTTGGGGAATGTTACTTATAATAGTAATTCTTAAATTGCAAGATGTAATGTTATAATCTTTTTATCATCACCAAAGATCTTTATTAACATTTTAAATCTAAAGCTCTAAAATTAAAAATTTAAAGTTACATAGATAGAAAATCATTTTATTCATATGTTAAGGTTAACCCTATACTAAAATATTATAATCATTTTTATAATGAGGGCATTTACTCTGTGAAACAATTAGGGTAATGTATACAACATAAATATATAAAGATATTGAAGATAATGAGATACGTCTCATAGGACATATGTTTTACAAATCTCGGTCAATTATTTAGTGTAAAAGACTTTCATCCTAAATTAAAATGAATACCTCATTAAAATGCATGTAATAATTTATTCTATTATCTCAATGTATGTCTTGATCATATTTTTTCAGATGGATAAAACCACTTAAGAAAAAAAGGTAAAATATCTGGTGGATATATAAATCACATAATCATGAGTCAATAAGAACTCATGTTGGATTTCTAGAGTTATTTTTTCTAAAACTAGTAGACTAAAGAAGGTTATCTTTGCAAGGTTGTTAGAAATACCTATCACAAAAATATTGCATATAAGTTACTGAGGGCTTTTTAATGTTTTACACTGAATCTTTAGTGCTTCTTTCCTTGCCATATGTAAAGAAACAAATTTAGAGCATATTGTGCATTTATGTTTTCTTGTTATAAATTTATTCCTGAATAAGTATCTTCTCTTTAGGCTTGAATAATATCTGATTCCTTGGGTATGTATACTGGCATAAATGTAACTCACTCAATATTTCTATGCCTCTATTTGATATTATTAATTTACATTGATTTATTTAATACCTCCTGTCCTAACCTAGGTTCTCCAGAAAGCAAAGCCTCAGACGAAAGCTAGTGTACTTCTATCCTTTTCAGGAAGTTTAATCCCAGGGAGCAGAAGTGAGGGAAGATAGTAGTGAAGAAGGAAAGCAGACAAAACCAAAGCAGGGAGGCATAATCTGGCTACCGCTGAGTGTCAAGGATAAATTATTGCTTCATTTTGCCCAACTGCTTCATGAGAGCGTATGTGAATAATTACTTCTCCAGATAGTCTGATAACGGGAAGTAATTCATTCAATGGCTTCTGTCTCTTTGTGGTGAGATTGTTAGTTTCCCTTCATTTCTGAATTGCACATGCCAGGGCATAAAGAACACTGGGGCATCTCACCAGATCAGTTTCAGTGGGGAGCCCAGGGAATAGTAGGTAAGACCAGCACAGGATGGGCATGAGGTAAGGCATTGTTCGGTCATGCCCTGTGAAGTTTGTCATGCAATCTTGGTCACCCCAACGGCAACTGTGGCTAGAATAAGAGCCAATATCCCTAGAGACCTTATCTCCAGATGACCTAAAACTAAGAGGACCTAAAATGGGGTATATATCAGGAACAAAACAGACAGATATTCTTGCTTTCTTGGAGGTTGCATGCTGGCAGAGGGATAAGACAATAAAGAAAAACATAATGAATAACTTATATCCCATAGTAGAAGATAAGTGCCATGGGAAAAATTGAGCAGGTAAGAGATGATAAGGAACGTTTGGGTGGTGGGATTCAATTTTAAACATGATGGTAAGGGTTGGCCTCACTGAGAAGGTGACATTAGAGTAAAGGCAGATGGCACACAGTCCCTTGTTGCTGGCAAATCAGTAGGAAGAAAGTGTGGCGGGGTTGATATGGTCCAGTGGGGATGGGAGGAATGGGATCAGAAAGGGAAGACCGATAAGTCAGGGGCTTAGAGGACTGTGCAAATATTTCATTTTTTACTCTGAATCAAAGTAGAACCCCGGCAGGGCTTAGAGCCAAAAAGCATTATACAAATTATGTATATTGGATTTTGGCTTCTCTCTGGAGAAGACACAAGAAGAAGTAACAGGTGGAAGCAGAAAGACCGGAAAAAAGGCAATTCGAGTATTCCAACTAATTTCAAACAGTTTTATGATTCTTTAAGATAAAATAATTTTGATGATAAACTTTTTAATATCAAGACACCATTTGCATAGCAGTATAAATTTCAACATATCACATGACTGTGTGTGTATGTGTGTGTGTGTTTGTGTATGTACTAAATATGCGTGGTTTGTTTTGAAATTTGGAATCTGATTCAGTCATTTTTATTTTGGAGAAACACGAAAAAAATCCTTTTTCATTCAAATTTTTGAAATATGGATTTTACCATGGAAAATAAACTTCTAAATTCTCTAGCTGAGGATGTCGGTGCCTTTAAATATGATGCTAATTTTTCTTAAGGAAATATCACTCAAAGTCAATTCATTTCTGATAACTAATTTGTTTTTCAATTTTTGAAGTGCTTTCAAATTGAGATTCTCTGTTATGTCTTCGTATATAAAGAAATTTAAACTTTAAGGACCGTTATTGAAAAAGATTAAATAAATGGCCTTAGGCTTTTAGTGTAGTCTCCATTTAACTTTATGACAAAGTTGAGTTTAAAATAAAATTTCTCAAAATATGATATAAAAGATGTAATATTATTTTGAAAATTCTCCCTCCTTTATTATTTGTTGTTGCTACACTATCAATGATATTTTAATTGAAAAGATAAGTTATGAAGAATGGATTTTACAAATAATTTACTATGAATTATTCATGATTTACATCATTTGGTAATTTTATCCCTGGAAGTAAAGCAAAACTTTATATTTTGTTCATAATTATCGAAGTTAGTCTATAACAACTATAATTAATACATATATGACAGTTAATAGAAATTATTGACTTCCTGAAAACATCCATTTTTTTCTCCTTATTTTCTTTCTGTGTTTTTTATTTTCTATTCATTTTCAGAAAGAAAGTTAACTTCTTTTAAATAAGACAATTTCACACACTGTATATATATATATTTTTTATTTTGTTAGGTGATTTTCACCATATCTTGTACTATTTGATTTCCTTTCTTCAGTCTTCCTCTGTAAACTATTGTAAAGCTAATCAGTGTTAATGAGATTATATTTTAAATTATTCTAATTAGTTCTCCCTTTTTGAAATGTCATTAATTCCTTGAATTAATTAATTTCATATGAATATGCATGAAATTTTTCTAGGAAGTCCATTTAATTTAGTTTGCTGATTGCATTGCTAATCACCTAGATAATTTTTGGTTATCCTCATCAAATAATGTTTACTGAGGCTTATGTTTATGAAATACTGCTATGACAGGTGCTGTAAGAGCCCTGTGTGGCTTCATCTACCATAATTCACACTTGCTATGTCTATATAATTTTCCACACTTTGTTTTTTTCTCTCGGGCATAACTTGATTTCTCTGATACTTTAGATGCAATTAAAGAGTCTTTAGTAGTCAGAAGTTCCACTTCATAATTTCAGTGATTGTCTATGTTTTATCTATCCAGAAGCCTTTCCCCTTTTGGGGGCGACATTAAACTCTCACATCTTTTGGGGACTACTCAGTTCTCCTTTTAGCACATTCCATTTACTCCAATCCTTGGTCCAATATGGCTGTTATTTGGCTGGTTAATTGAAGTAGCAGAATCATTGGCCAACAGCAGTAAATATGTGACTCAAACCTAGCCAATCAGTATTCTTCCATAGGTTTGTTTTTTCTTCCTTGGAATAAAAAACAGTGCTATGAAAGAAGTGATACTGGTTATTAGTTTTCCATCTGTTAAATTTTTCTGAAAGAGTTATTTTGGTGTGAATGTGGATGTGTATTTTACTAGAAAGCCCATCTAATTTAGTTTTCCAGTTGCATTGCTATCTACCTAGATAAAAGAAGTTAACCGGAAGATAAAAAGAAAATTAGGGATCTTCAATAAAAAGGCATTTTGATGATATTTTCAGCTCTGGAGCTAATCATCTTTGAATTTAACTGTACCAGGCCCTTTCCTTGGTTTAGTTATATGAAGACAACAGAGTCCTTGTATTATCTAAATTGCTCTGATTCTGTAATTTTCTACATGAGTGGAATTAGTTTGGGTTGCTGAAATACATGGTGATCAATCATTACATAGCAAATCACATCAATGAGTTGACATATATCATGGCTAAAGCCTACATGCTTAACTCTACAGATGGAAAAGTGGAGGATGATAGACTTTAGCACTATGCCTGAGCATCATCTCCTTACTCTTAGTAGGAATCAGAGAGATGTGACCTTTGGCCCATAATACACTATGAATTCACTTTCCTCCTCTGAAGGAAGAAATTGACATGACAAACAAAGGAGTTTTTAGCATTGCCAGGAGGATATTTAAAAAGCACTTTAAACGCAGTGAAAGAAAAGCACCAATAATAAAAGAGTCATATAAATAATATATAATCCCTTACTCCTGACACTGGTAATTCTTTGCTCATGCTCTTACAATAATATTAAATCATTATTACCAGGAGACCTAAATTTATAAACCAAGTTTGGCCTCCAAGCAAGTTCACAATTGCCTCTCTAGGCAAGAATGTGGGCTTTTTTTCTTACTTTTCTGCTTGCCTTGTAATTTGAAATTGTGCTCATAGTGTGGCAATAAACTTGTAATAGTCAGCTTTTAGAATTACTAGACATCTCCTTGGCATGAAAAAGCAATCCAAAGCCTCCAGTATATTGATTCATTTTAAAACCAACCCAATAATTTTTCTAGTGCAAGAATGGAATGCATATTATTTTATTTAAAAACTAAAGAATGTATGTCCAAATAGTTTCAGATAATACTTGAGAGCTAGTTCCCTTGGGTACAGTTTCTACTTTTTCAATTGTTTTGGAGTAGCAAATATAAGAATAGAAGATAAAGTACTTGCAGGCTTCTTCAATAAGACATCCCTTATTGCTATAAAACTACCTTGGGCTAATTCCACACTAAAACTGACAGAGCATGAGACTCAAGAAATTACCTTTTTAAAAAAGACCTAAAATGCCAATTTTAAATCACCGTATAAACCACCAAAGTAACTTTCAGAGCTTTTGAAATAAGCAGAATATCAACTGTGTGGCGAAACTTCAGATATAAAACTGTGACCTTATTATTTCTCATGAAATTCTAGATTGATATTCACATGGCTTCAATATTACATGTAGTCAAGCACAGTGAGAGGCCTGGCACTTAGTAGGTATTCTGAAAATGTTGAATTAATGACTAATCAAAAGAAAGAAAAGACACATTTCAGAGTTTATAAAATATCCTTGGTGCCAAGTGAATTGTTATAAAATTTTAAATTCTATGCTTTCAGGGTGCTAATTGTTATTAGTTACCCATTTCTTATTCCTATAGGCTTTATTTACACTTTGGGTTGTGTGTCAGACAGAAATTGGTACTGGAACTCAGGAGCTGATTCTTAAGCCATTGAGGACAGATGAGAATAAAGTCTATATGAGAGCTAGCATTTTTGTCTACTTTGCGCATTACAGACAGTGAATTAAGCATGTTCAAAGAGGGAGCTCAAGGCATAATTGATAAATATATGAATGAACTGGGAAGTGGAGAGAGGAAAATCATTTTCCAAATTGTATGCCGATAACACATTAGGAAGACATTATCAAATCTGAGCTTTGAGATAAAACAAAATGAATACATAAAAATATTGGATAAAGTACTGAGGAGAAATGAAATGGGTTTGGATAGATCTAAAGCAGTTCAAGGTTTTTCTATTAATAATACTTTTGATATATTAAAATACTCAGAATACCATCAGTTGGAGAACATAACAGGATTAGCATTTTTCCTTGTCAACAACAAACTAGCACATTTAAGTTCCCACCCCCTTTCCCCAAAAGACAAGATATCTTAGAGTTTGAAATAAAGTTTTATACTTTGCAGACAACTTATCAAGAATGCTTGTGTTTCATACATGTGTAATCTTCCCTTGTTATTAAACACCTAAAGGCAAAATTATTAATTTATTCACAAATGGTCATAGTTCTAACACCTACTACCGACCAAAAATAAGTCAATAAATTAGGTTTAAACCTCATTTTCTTTTTTTGACTATTTAGGCTTGAGGTGTATGTGCAAGTTTGTTACATGGGTAAACTGCGTATCACTGAGGTTTGGGTTATGAATGATCTCAACACCTCAGTAGTGAGCATACTACCCAATAGGAAGTTTTTCAACCCATACCCCCTCCCATTCTCTTCCCTTTGGTAGGCCCCAAGGTCTGTTGTTGCCATCTTTATGTCTACGTTTACCAAGTGTTTAGCTCTGGCTTATCAATGAGAACGTGCACAAACCTCATCTTAATAAGTGAACTCTACAAGTATTTACTGCCAATGTAACAATGAGTTGGGTATTACAGGTATCAGAAAAGATTCCAAAAAAAGATCTTTGCCCTAATGGGCTATGTAGTATTTTGCTTTTATTTCAAGATTTATTTTAGATTTGAAGATACACGTGCAGGTTTGTCACATTGGTATATTGAGTGATGCTGAGGTTTGGGGTGCGATTGATCCCATCGCCCAGGTAGAGACCACAGTACCTGATAGTTTTTCAGCCCTTGCCCCACTCTGCCTCTCCACTTATGGAGTCCCTAGTGTCTGTTGTTTCCACCTTTGTGTCCATGTGCACCCAATATTTAGCTACTACTTGAAAGTGAGAACATGCTGTATTTGGTTTTCTGCTCCTGCTTTAAAAACTGTGTAATCTTTTGAAGGAGACAAGGAATAATGTATAAAACAAGTGAAGAAAAAAGCAAACACTGCCAAAATATAGAGTAATGCCTTATAACATGGTAAATTAACCATAATCAAAGACTGTACTCTATGATACAGACAACATCTTTCACTGGACATTAAAGATTTTAGATTAAAAGCAATGGTATGGTTGTATAAATTTTATTATTAAATCATTAAATTGCAATAAAGAATTCCTTCAGGTAAAGGCTCTTTTAATATACTATTTAATAAAAAATAAAAGCGACTATATACTCTATAATGATTATTCATTATTAAAAATGTTTTGTCCTGAATATATTCACTCATGCCAATCAAAAATCCCTATAACAAAATAAAGTCCAAAATTTATTTTCTATTTTTGTTTTTCAAAACTACAGTAACTGCAATTATTATTTATAAACACACAATGAATATTTATTAACTTTTCTTACTTTATTACATTTCTGGTGGAGTAATGCAAACAAATCATCTTTGAAAACAAGAGACACATTGCATTTTCACAGGGCCTGAGGAGACACATAACATTTCATTAGATTACTTAATTATCAGAAAGTTACCACCAACAGAATAAATGGTAGCATTCCAGTCCACTAAAAAATATGTTTTTTATCTCAAAAATGCCATAGATAGGATTTAAAAAGCAATAACTTGTCACTTCTGCAAAGATTGTAATATTCAACTTACTTTAAATGGAAGATTTTTCTAAGGGTTAGAAAATTAGCTGCTAAATAGGTCACAGCTTTTGCAAGCAATTCATTTTTGTTAGAAATATTTTCAATCAGTTGAAAGAGGTAAAGGACTTCTATGATGTTACCTCGGTTCTGGCAGAATTTAATTTTTGTTTGCCCATTTCTATTTACGTTTGTATTTACAGTTGTCATTCAATCACTGTTTCACTCAGTCATTGAGGAAGACTCACCATGTCCTTCAGTATTAAATATTCATTTCCACTAATACACTAATTGAATCTTAATATAAAAAACCACACAGAATTATAGTGTGAAATAAAAAAATTGCTTTTCTTTAAAATGTTTCTAATTGTATCTGTTTTGCTTTAGACATACAGCAATTTCCTGTTTTAAAATTTTTATCCGTATGTGAAATCATCATATGGAATCAGTCCTACAATCACACTATTTCCCCAACTCATTCATTTACAATCACTCAGATGGCTAGTTTTTGCCTTTTCTTTCGTCAAAATAATATTGCCTTCCTTTTTATTAAGAAAAGAATAGCTCTAGGAATTCCCACGAGTCACACAACTAAATACCAGAGGTGAGGAGTCTGTGTTCCTCTGGGCAGCCAACACATGGGGAGAGGCGTTAGAGTCCATTGCCCCAACATACTCGAGGGCATCACTCCTCCATTCTCTTCTCATTTTTTCATATCAAGTTGTTGTTGTTTCTACTGTACCATTTTCATCAGCATATAAACATATCGTTATTTTGCTATTTTTAGAATAAAAGTCATTTATCATGTGTCTGCTACCTCAGTAATCCACTACCATCAGTGATCATGTCCTGCTTCTCTTAATGCATCGCGAGCTTCCCCTTAACCTCAAAGAAAAAGACAAAACATCTCATCGGGTTCTGTCTACCTCTTCAGCTTCAGCTCTTCCACTCTAAGTTCCTGCCATTCTGAATTCACTTCTTTCGACTCACTCTGCTCCTGAGATTTCATACCAGCTGTGCCACCAACTGGTATGCACTTTCCTGTGCCTGTCTTCCACCCTACTCCTGTCTACCCTCTTTCCTGTCGCCCGGCTGCCCCGCAGGCATCCTTTGGGCCTTGGCTGACACAGCACTTCTGCAAGGATCTTGATATGGTTTGGCTCTGTGTCCCCACCCAAATCTCACCTTGAATTGTAGTTCCCATAATCCCCACATGTCATGGGAAGGACCAGGTGGAGATAACTGAATCATGGGGGTGGTTCCCCCATCTTGTTCTCTGTGATAGTGAGTGAGTTCTCACAAGATCTGATGGTTGTATAAGGGGCTTCCCCCTTCTCTGGGCACTCATTCTTCTCCCTCCAGTCACCATGTGAAGAGGGACATGTTTGCTTTCCCTTCTACCATAATTGTAAGTTTCCTGAGGCCTCCCCAGACATGCTGAACTGTGAGTCAATTGAACCTCTTTCCTTTATAAATTACCCAGTCTCAAGAATGTCTTTATTAGCAGCATGAGAATGGACTAATACAGATCTGATCCTCCAGCTAGATTAGTGCCCTGCTCATGTGTGTGCCCTTCTCTAGCAGCCTGTCCAAGTAGTAGAGTGAACATTCTGTAAAGTGAGGACTTTACCTCACTTACCACTGTATTCCTGGCACTTAACACAGGACATGGCATGTCAGGCAGTCAAAAAGTATTTGTATTTGAATGGATAAATGAAGAATTGAGGACATTCAATACAGTTCAGTAAATATTAGCAGACAATTCTGCTGAAGAAACAAAGTTTGTAATAAAAATCTAGCAGTTTGGTTGTGAAACATGGCTTATAAACTCAGATTATACAGGCTAGCATAATTTCTAATATTTAAAACATTTAAATGTAAAAGCTATAAAAAACACTTCTTTCTTAACTGACGGGAAATGCAAAGTTTTCACCTTGTTTTCCAAAATTATTTCATATGAATTGATTGAAACAGTGGTGGGACATCAAAATTAATAAAATTTTACAGCCTTCAAATGTTTGATTTCCTAAAATTTTCCCTTTTTATGGCAGGTCTCCTCTCTTGAATTTCACCTGTAAGGTTTTATCTCCCTTTATTTTGTGAGAAAACACTTATTTTCTTTTTTAAAAAAATTTTGTAACACAATTTTAAATTTCAATATATTGAGCTTTCTACATGTTAGTTGTAAGCAAAACACTCCCATCTTAGATCAGAGCTTTTATTTCAGTGCATAGTTGTGATAGGAAGTGACCCTGAGCACCTCATTTAAAATAAAAATCTTCTCACAGCGTCCCTCCCGTTTGTCCTGGTCCTGACCTCTCTCATCACCCAGCTTTATTGTCTTCCATGGCAATTGTCACCATTGGGTCGTTTTGTCATTGACTCCTTAGTGCCTGTCTCTTGTGTTAGAATATAAGCCACATGTGGGCAAGTGTCTTGTCTGAGTTTCTCACCAGTATATCCCAAAGTGCCTTGCATGTTATGGAGACTTGATTAAATACTACATGAGTGAATGAATCTTCTAGTTATTTGATCAAAAAAGCTACCTAACCATGTGCCTTCTGCCTGATAATAAAATGTTATCATTTTAAAGTTTTCTTCTTTTTCAAAAGTAAAGTAGGTATACCATCCATTGAGGTTAGCAAAAGGCTAGCATGTTAAATACCCACTCCACTTCTGTAAGTAAGAAAAAGCTCTGAGCTCCTCCATAAAACCACTTAGCTTTCTGGGTTCTTTGAACTCTATTTTAATAAAAAGTCACCATTATGCAAAAAAAATGCATTTGAACTACTGGCATCTTACACTTTTTCTCTTTTGGAAGGCTAACACTTGAAACTACTTGAAGAGAAGTAGCTAAACTGAGAAAAGTTACTGAAAATGATTTCTTGGAAATAGAAAATTTGCCTTTTGCCCCTTGTTCTGATTTCACAAATGTAAATTGATTTCACAAGTCAGTTTTGAAACCTGAATTGATTTCATAAATCTGATTAAAAATAAGAATTTTATTTTCTGTTTTTAAATATAAGATTTATATCCATCAGTAAGCCTTTATTCATGTTCACAGCTGTTTGTTTATGTAAATAACATTGCTATGGTCTGAATGTTTTTTCCCCCAAATCCATATGCTGAAAATCTAATCATCAAACACAATGACATTAGAAAGTGGGGTATCTGGGAGGTGATTAGATTATGAGGGTGGAGTCTTCATGAATGAGGTCTGTGCCCTTATAAAAGAGGCTCCAGAGAGCTAGCTAGCCCCTTCCACCATGTGAGGTCAGTGAGAAGCCATCACACATAAGCCAGATAGTAGGCCTTCACTAGACACTAAATCTGCCAGTACTTTGCTCTTGAACTTGTCAGGCTCCCAAAATGTGAGAAATAAATAAATAATAAATACATCATAGCAGCCAAATGGACTAAAAGAACCATATATTTCAAATCATTGTCCACCAATACAGGAAGACATTTTTTAATGTTCTGAAAGTAATTTAACTTCTAACCCACAGTCAGCTACATATTGACTATCATTAACTGCATAAAAAAGCTTTATCAGAAAGAAAAATACTGTATTCACTTAAGATTATTTTTTCCATCCTGTTTTATTTAAACATGTAATTCTCCTCTAAGTGACAAGTCATATTCTTGAAAATCTCAGAACTTCACATCAAATTCTTAGTCCATCTGCCTTTTCTACAATCAGTGAATGACAAATTAATTATACTTTATTTTAGCTGAGTTTTACTGTAGACGTGGAAAGGCTACTGCCTACTATGAACTGCTTTAAAAACAATGTGAATACTTGGAAGTTTATAGAAATCTAAAATCAAAAGGAGCAGATCTAATATCCTATATTGGAGATGTTTAGTGCCAAACGGCTCTGTTGTGATGACATTCATTTTCCTTTTCCGTGAAAAACAACTGTGGTTTTCAAAGCTTGAGTGACTTTATGGTCAATATCGTATTGCCATCCTTATGAAAATAATTGTCATCATCTTTGTCCAAACACTACCTGTCAGAGAGCTACTGCCAGATGTGCTATTCACTTAATACAAATATTGTCTAATCGTTACTATATGTGGAAAGTTGATAGTTACAGCATTTTTGTTTTAGATGTAAAAGTTAAAAAATTGATAGAGTTGGTCCTAGACTCATCTAAGGCTCTTTTCACAAGGCCAGGCTAAAAAGCATCATTGTGCTTTCAGGTAATAACCATCAGGCTAAAATACTCACACACTTCTCAGGCCCAGGAAGGTTACTTAAATAAGTAAAGCAAAGTAGATGTTGGGTTATTACGAAGAAGAGCACACAAGGCCCTCGTACAGGGCAGCGACTCTTCAGGTCCCACCAAAGGCTGTCACTTGTGAATGTGCATCTAAGGTTTCTGATTTTGTAACTTTTCAGGAAAGGCCAGAAACCTAGATGATTGTGGGTATACAGGCTTATATGTGTGTTTTACACACACACACACACACACACACATACACGGTTCTGATTTTGGAAGGCAATCAAAATCATGTTTAAAGAAAGTAATGTGGGAGCCAAATGCAATATACAATACCTGGGGGAATTATGTTGCAACCTCTTTGTTACATTAATAAGATTAAAACATTTTGAATAAATTTGAATGAATTTATTATCAGAGCAGATGTTTAAAACTTTTGTGCTAAGTAAGAGTATAATTCAGCCTCTAGCACCTAACTCATATTTTCAGATAACACTTTCTATGTATCTTCCTTTTTCTTTGTTTTGTACTTCTTGGACCCCTTAAAAGAATATCACCAGGACTAAGACTTGTACTAGAAAATCACTTGAGGCATCTTGTTAACAGAAACAAATTTGACATCCTTCTCTCCTGGAGTGAAAGCAACTAAACAGAAGCAAAGCTGTCTAGACAGAGGTAGAGCAATTTTTCCCTCTATACCTTATTAAGTGTTGGGGCAAAAAGGACACTTTCAGTTCAGTTTTGGCTATGTTTTAAATACGAGCACTTGTAACCTGAGTTATGTTTTAAAACTGATTAGTAAAAGTGACTACATGTATGAAGATGGATAATAAGCAACCGCTTTCCGTACAGAGTACTTAGTTGTACTGTTTTCTTATCCCCGCTCCGACTCACTTGGGGAGCACACACACTTCTTTTCATGACACTTCAGAATAAGTTAGCAAATGAGGCTGACAAATGCATAGTTTTTTTTCCCCTCTGAAATTATGCAACTCTGTGATAATTTAAAGAAAATCTGGTGTATAGATGAACCAACTGACTAAACTCTGTCTAGATATGGAGATATTTTTCGCCACTCCTTGATAGCTTCCTCTTCCCCAAGTTTTACATTTTTGGATCAAAGTGTGCATTTGTACTTGGTGCTTTTTCTCTCCCTTCTTATCTTTAAAATTTTTTTTCATACTTTGTGTCTTGTTTCTGTCTCATCTGTGGCATATAGAAATCTCACAGTGAAGCATCTCTTTTCTCAAATCTCTTCCCTTTAAACCTTCTAATGATGTCACAAGAAATAAAAAGATAATAAAAACAGCTTAATTCTTGTTTCTATGCTAATTAAATTGTATCTATTCTAGAGAAATCATGGTGGTTACTGGTGAGATTTAATGTATTTCTTTGTGTTGGAAAACATTTGAAATACAAACTTCAAATTACTAAATGGTTAAATACAAGGAAAAAAGAAAATAGCAATTATTAAATAAATTAAATAAAAAATATTTTATAACAGTTTTAGCAGAGGTTTATATTAATGGCCAACTATACAATTTGGAGGAATGAAGAATCTTTTCTACCCACCCAACAGAATAGTAAGAAATAATCACACACTGCATGTAATCAGAATTCAGCTGTCAGCTACAATTTTCTTTATCATTTAGAGAGGAGAAACCAGGAAGCAATAGATATTCTTGTTTCATTAAGAACTGCAGATGTGAAATAACTCTTTTAGCTTCTTTAGCTTTCTTCCTTTGATCTACCATTAACTCCTTATGAGAAAGTAATTAGACAGATTTTCTTTTAAAATGTCACTGGCTCTCTGTGTCTAATAGAAGATTTCTTTACAAATTATAACAAATTTTGAACTTTTTAATGTTAACTGGAGTTAGCATCTTCAAAATTATTTGTGTATTCTGAAAACAGCAAGAAAATGTGATTATTGAAAATATTTCTGTAACATACAAAGTAATGAGTTGAGATGGTAATATTAACTGCAAAGAGAATTTTGAAAAAGTGATTATTGTTTTTAGATGGAATAATCATTTAAGTAGTCCAAATTTGTTTCTCTTATTTTACTTATTTTTACTTACATTTCATCGCTTTTCAGTCTTCACTCAAACATTTCACCACATAAAGTTCCACAGATGAAATTAATGTCATCCTTTTTGCCTTGCCAGTATACCTCAGTGGTACTCAATTTCTTTATATTTTGTCTCCCTATCTGGTTTTAGCTCAAAGAAAATTTGCATGGAATTCCAGATTTATGAACTTAAAAAACTAATAGTTCTGATCATCTTTTTACACAGAGATAAACTGGGTTCAATAAGGCCTACATCTCATTGAACTAGGGTTGCAATATTTAGCAAATAAAAATACAAGTGTGACTTTCAGATAATTTTTTAACATAAGTATGTCTCAATCGCTTTTTAGTAAAAATATGCCCCAAATATTGCACGGGATATATTATGCTAAAAAATGATTTGCTGTTCATGTGAGATTCAAATTTAATTGGTTTTGTTATTTTTATCTGGCAACTCCACCTTGAGTTGTTCTGGGCATTAAATCAGATAATTTAGCTGACATGTCTGACAAATGGTGGATACCCAACAATTTTTCTTCTTGCCTTATCCTGCAAACTCTTAAAGAAACCTGTCTTATTGACCTTTAAATCACCAGTGCTTGATTAAAAGCCTGACATACAGTAATAACTTTAGTAATGCATGTAATATCGAATAAATGTGTGTGCGTGCACACGTACACATGTTCAGAAGCTGGTGTTGAGGATCAGTTAGTATGAAAAGGGGTGGTTTCTACATTAGGAAAGTGTTACATTCCACCTCCCTTGTATCAAGATATTTCATCATCTTTTTACTGCTGACCATTACTGTCTAGAATTAAAGACCTAGAAATATCTTGGTAGATACTTTTTTCATACTTCTTTCCTCAGAGAACATTACACAAAATCATTACTAAATAATAATAATGTGTAATATCACTGAAAAACTCTAAAACTGAATTTTTACAGTTTCCCTTATCACTTTCCCACTAGCAGAACCACAATAACTTAAATTACTTTTGAGCCCTGTTTTGAGAATAGTTGTCATCAGCACCATTTAAAAGTTCTATATATGTATATGTGTAAAAAATTATATATAAGTAAGCATAATACATTTATAATCTCTATAAATAAAACATACACAATGCTATGCTGAAGCAGGGGTGAGCAAACAACGGCCACTGGGCCAAATATGGCCCACCACCTGGTTTTGCATGCCCCACCCATGAGCTAAGAAGAGTTTTTATATTTTGGGATGTTTGGGAAAAAAAAGAATAATGTTTTGTGCTTTATGAAAAGTATATAAAACTCGAATTAAGTAACATTGGAAAACAGCCATGTCCATTTATTTACATATTTCCCATGGCTGCTTGACTCTATGTAATAATCAGCTTCATGTGTCCACTGTGCTACACTGTAGTACTCAGTTATTTAATCAAACACCAACCTAGGTGTTGCTGTGAAGGTGTTTTGTAGATATGGCTAACATCTACAATGAATTTACTTTAAGTAAAGGAGATTATCCTCATTAATGCTATCCTTCCTCCCTCCCCCCACCCAACAACAGGCCCCCGTGTGTGATGTTCCCCACCCTGTGTCCAAGTGTTCTCATTGTTCAATTGCCACCTATGAGTTAGAACATGCAGTGTCTGGTTTTCTGTCCTTGCGATAGTTTGCTCAGAATGGTGGTTTCCAGCTTCATCCATGTCCCTACAAAGGACATGAACTCATCATTTTTTATGGCTGCATAGTATTCCATGGTGTATATGTGCCACATTTTCTTAATCCAGTCTATCACTGATGGACATTTGGGTTGGTTCCAAGTCTTTGCTATTGTGAATAGTGCTGCAATAAACATATGTGTGCACGTGTCTTTATAGCAGCGTGATTTATAATCCTTTGGGTATATACCCAGTAATGGGATAGCTGCATCAAATGGTATTGTATTTTTAATAGAGATGGGGTTTCACCACTTAAGCCAGGATAGTCTGGACCTCCTGACTTCATGATCTGCCCGCCTCAGCCTCCCAAAGTGCTGGGATTACAGGCATGAGCCACCGCGCCAGGCCATTACTATAGTTTTTAACAAAACTTAGTACCTGGAAGAACACACCCCCACCAACCCAACACACATACCTTGCTCTTTATAGTCAAGAAGCCTTGTCTATTCTGATATTAATTATTATCTTTTAATTTATCTGAGTTTGTCCTATTTTCTACCTTCTCAAGTGGAATGCGTAGGTAATTAACTTTAAAATTTTATCTTTACTAATGTAAACATTTAAGGGTATAAGTTTTCCTGTAGTTACTATTAATAATTTATTTGCATCAAATAAGTTTTTGTGTAAACATCTTATTATTATTGAGTTCTAAATATCTTATATTTTTCGTTGTAGTTTCTTCCTTGATCTTTCATGACTTATGTATTGTTGGAAGTGTATTTCTTAATTGCATCGATATATTTTATTACAATTACCTTTTGGTTTTGATTTTTAATATAATTGCATTTTAGTCAGAAAACATGATCTGTATGATATTAGGTTTGCTTTTTAGCCCAGATAATGTCAATTTTCAGGGATATTTCTTGTGATTAGCAATAACATATATTCTATGGTGGTTGGGGTCAGTGTTATATCCAAAATATCTTGATTATTAATTTTATTATTCTAATCTATATCCTGAGGTGATTTGTCTAATTGTTCTGTGAAATACTGAGAAAGGGAAGCTAAAATTTCATAATATAATTGCATTTATTTGATAACAGAGACCTTCAGTCTGTACTAGAGTTTGGAAGTTGTACACAGGATTACTGTTCTACTCGTGGTTTAAAATTTGCATGCCTAACTTGTGTAATAACACAATGACCTTAAAACATTGCTGCTTGCAACACTTTTTTTCCTATTATTCTATTATTTTTATATATTTTAATTCTACATTTTACTGTTTAGTCCCACAGGTTTTTGTTGTCTATATAGTCAATATTTGTTTATATTATATATTTATTTTCTTTTTTGTTTGTTTTTTTTTGCAGTATGATTCTCAAATGGCAGAATTTATATATTTATTTACTTTTCTTTCTATCTTTCTTTTTTTTAAATTTTATTATTATACTTTAGGTTTTAGGGTACATGTGCACAATGTGCAGGTTTGTTACGTATGTATCCATATGCCATGTTGGTTTGCTGCACCAATTAACTCGTCATTTAGCATTAGGTATATCTCCTAATGCTGTCCCTCCCCCTCCCCCCACCCCACAACAGTCCCCGGAGTGTGATGTTCCCCTTCCTGTGTCCATGAGTTCTCATTGTTCAATTCCCACCTATGACTGAGAACATGCAGTGTTTGGTTTTTTGTCCTTGCAATAGTTTACTGAGAATGATGGTTTCCAGTTTCATCCATGTCCCTACAAAGGACATGAACTCATCATTTTTTATGGCTGCATAGTATTCCATGGTGTATATGTGCCACATTTTCTTAATCCAGTCTATCGTTGTTGGACATTTGGGTTGGTTCCAAGTCTTTGCTATTGTGAATAGTGCCGCAATAAACATACGTGTGCATGTGTCGTTATAGCAGCATGATTTATAGTCCTTTGGGTATATACCCAGTAATGGGATGGCTGGGTCAAATGGTATTTCTAGTTCTAGATCCCTGAGGAATTGCCACTCTGACTTCCACAATGGTTGAACTAGTTTATAGTCCCACCAACAGTGTAAAAGTGTTCCTATTTCTCCACATCCTCTCCAGCACCTGTTGTTTCCTGACTTTAATGATCGCCATTCTAACTGGTGTGAGATGGTATCTCATTGTGGTTTTGATTTGCATTTCTCTGATGGCCAGTGATGATGAGCATTTTTTCATGTGTGTTTTGGCTGCATAAATGTCCTCTTTTGAGAAGTGTCTGTTCATGTCCTTCGCCCACTTTTTGATGGGGTTGTTTTTTTCTTGTAAATTTGTTTGAGTTCATTGTAGATTCTGGATGTTAGCTCTTTGTCAGATGAGTAGGTTGCAAAAATGTTCTCCCATTCTGTAGGTTGCCTGTTCACTCTGATGATAGTTTGTTTTGCTGTGCAGAAGCTCTTTAGTTTAATTAGATCCCATTTGTCAATTTTGGCTTTTGTTGCCATTGCTTTTGGTGTTTTAGACATGAAGTCCTTGCCCACGCCTATGTCCTGAATGGTATTGCCTAGGTTTTCTTCTAGGGTTTTTACGGTTTTAGGTCTAACATGTAAGTCTTTAATCCATCTTGAATTAATTTTTGTATAAGGTGTAAGGAAGGGATCCAGTTTCAGCTTTCTACATATGGCTAGCCAGTTTTCCCAGCACCATTTATTAAATGGGGAGTCCTTTTCCCATTGCTTGTTTTTGTCAGGTTTGTCAAAGATCAGATAGTTGTAGATATGTGGCATTATTTCTGAGGGCTCTGTTCTGTTCCACTTATCTATGTCTCTGTTGTGGTACCAGTACCATGCTGTTTTGGTTACTGTAGCCTTGTACTATTCTTTGAAGTCAGGTATTGATTTGCGTATGTTGAACCAGCCTTGCATCCCAGGGATGAAGCCCACTTGATCATGGTGGATAAGCTTTTTGAGGTGCTGCTGGATTCGGTTTGCCAGTATTTTATTGAGGATTTTTGCATCAATGTTCATCAAGGATATTGGTCTGAAATTCTCTTTTTTGGTTGTGTCTCTGCCAGGCTTTGGTATCAGGATGATGCTGGCCTCATAAAATGTGTTAGGGAGGATTCCCTCTTTTTCTATTGATGGGAATAGTTTCAGAAGGAATGGTACCAGTTCCTCCTTGTACCTCTGGTAGAATTTGGCTGTGAATCCATCAGGTCCTGGACTCTTTTGGGTTGGTAAGCTATTGATTATTGCCACAATTTCAGAGCCTGTTATTGGTCTATTCAGAGATTCAACTTCTTCCTGGTTTAGTCTTGGGAGGGTGTATTTGTCGAGGAATTTATCCATTTCTTCTAGATTTTCTAGTTTATTTGCATAGAGGTGTTTGTAGTATTCTCTGATGGTAGATTGTATTTCTGTGGGATTGGTGGTGATATCCCCTTTTTCATTTCTTATTGTGTCTATTTGATTCTTCTCTCTTTTCTTCTTTATTAGTCTTGCTAGAGGTCTATCAATTTTGTTGATCTTCTCAGAAAACCAGCTCCTGGATTCATTAATTTTTTGAAGGGTTTTTTGTGTCTCTATTTCCTTCAGTTCTGTTCTGATTTTAGTTATTTCTTGCCTTCTGCTAGCTTTTGAATGTTTTTGCTCTTGCTTTTCTAGTTCTTTTAATTGTGATGTTAGGGTGTGAATTTTAGATCTTTCCTGCTTTCTCTTGTGGGCATTTAGTGCTATAAATTTCCCTCTACACACTGCTTTGAATGTGTCCCAGAGATTCTGGTATGTTGTGTCTTTGTTCTCGTTGGTTTCAAAGAACATCTTTGTTTCTGCCTTCATTTCATTATGTACCCAATAGTCATTCAGGAGCAGGTTGTTCAGTTTCCATGTAGTTGATTGGTTTGGAGTGAGTTTCTTAATCCTGAGTTCTAGTTTGATTGTACTGTGGTCTGAGAGACAGTTTGTTATAATTTCTGTTCTTTTACATTTGCTGAGGAGAGCTTTACTTCCAACTATGTGGTCAATTTTGGAATAGGTGTGGTGTGGTGCTGAAAAAAATGTATATCCTGTTGATTCGGGGTGGAGAGTTCTGTAGATGTCTATTAGGTCCACTTGGTGCAGAACTGAGTTCAGTTCCTGGATATCCTTGTTAAATTTCTGTCTCGTTTTTCTGTCTACTGTTGACAGTGGGGTATTAAAATATCCCATTATTATTGTGTGGGAGTCTAAGTCTCTTTGTAGGTCACTCAGGACTTGCTTTATGAATCTGGGTGCTCCTGTATTGGGTGCATATATATTTAGGATAGTTAGCTCTTCTTGTTGAATTGATCCCTTTACCATTATGTAATGGCCTTGTCTCTTTTGATCTTTTTTGGTTTAAAGTCTATTTTATCAGAGACTAGGATTGCAACCCTTGCCTTTTTTTGTTTTCCATATGCATGATAGATCTTCCTCCAACCCTTTATTTTGAGTCTATGTGTGTCTCTGCACGTGAGATGGGTTTCCTGAATACAGCACACTGATGGGTCTTGACTCCTTATCCAGTTTGCCAGTCTGTGTCTTTTAATTGGAGCATTTAGCCCATTTACATTTAAAGTTAATATTGTTACGTGTGAATGTGATCCTGTCATTATGATGTTAGTTGGTTATTTTGCTCGTTAGTTGCTGCAGTTTCTTCCTAGCCTCGATGGTCTTTACAATTTGGCATGTTTTTGCAGTGGCTGGTACTGGTTGTTCCTTTCCATGTTTAGTGCTTCCTTCAGGAGCTCTTTTAAGGCAGGCCTGGTGGTGACAAAATCACTCAGCATTTGCTTGTCTGTAAAGTATTTTATTTCTCCTTCACTTACGAAGCTTAGTTTGGCTGGATATGAAATTCTGGGTTTAAAATTCTTTTCTTTAAGAATGTTGAATATTGGCCCCCACTCTCTTCTTGCTTATTTTATGCTATTTCTTTTTAAATTTCTTTTTTTTTTTTTTTTGAGATGGATTCTAGCTCTGTCGCCCAGGCTGGAGTACAGTGGGGCGATCTCAGCTCACTGCAAGCTCCGCCTCCCAGATTCATGCTATTCTCCTGCCTCAGCCTCCTAAGTAGCTGAGTCCATAGGCGCCCGCCACCATGCCCGGCTAATTTTTTCTTTTTTTTTTTGTTTTGTATTTTTAGTAGAGACGGGGTTTCACCATGTTTGCCAGGATGATCTCGATCTCCTGACCTCGTGATCCGCCTGCCTCAGCCTCCCAAAGTGCTGGGATTACAGTTGTGAGCCACCACGCCCGGCCTATAATTTTTTTATTAGTATATTTTAAGTTCTGGGATATACGTGCAGAATGTGCAGGTTTGTTACATAGGTATACATGTGCCATGGTGGTTTGTTACACCCATCAACCTGTCATCTAGGTCTTAAGTCCCACATTAATTAGGTATTTGTCCTAATGCTAGCCCTCCTCTGGCCCCCCACTCCCCAACAGGCCTCTGGGTGTGATGTTCCTCTCCCTATGTACATGGGTTCTCATTGTTCAACTCCCACTTTTGAGTGAGAACATGTGGTGTTTGGTTTTCTGTTCCTTTGTTAGTTTGCTGAAAATGATGGTTTCCACCTTCATCCATGTCCCTGCAAAGGATGTGAACTAACCCTTTTTGTTGGTTGCATAGTATTCCATGGTGTATACGTGCCAGATTTTGTTCATCCAGTCTATCATTGATGGGCATTCAGATTGGTTCCAAGTCTTTGCTATTGTAAATAGTGCTGCAATAAACATACATGTGCATGTGTCTTTATAGTAGAATGATTTATAATCCTTTGAGCATACACCCAGAAATGAGATTTCTGGGTCAAATGGTATTTCTGGTTCTAGATCCTTGAGGAATTGCCACACTGTCTTCCTCGATGGTTGAATTAATTTACACTCCCACCAACAGTGTAAAAGCGTTCCTATTTCTCTACATCCTCTCCAGCATCTGTTGTTTCCTGACTTTTTAATGATCACCATTCTAACTGGCACGAGATGGTTATTTCATTATGCTTTTGATTTGCATTTCTCTAATGAGCAGTGACTACTTTAAATTTCATATGGAACCAAAAAAGAGCCCATATAGCCAAGACAACCCTAAGCAAAAAGAACAAAGCCAGAGGCATCATGCTACCTGACTTCAAACTATACTACAAGGCTACAATAACAAAAATAGCATGGTACTGGTACCAAAACAGATATATAGACCAATGGAACAGAACAGAGGCCTCAGAAATAATGCCACACATCTACAACCATTTGATCTTTAACAAACTTGACAAAAATAAGCATGGGGAAAGGATTCCCTATTTAATAAATGGTGTTGGGAAAACTGGCTAGCCATATGCAGAAAACTGAAACTGGACACTTTCCTTACAACTTATACAAAGATTAAGATGGATTAAAGACTTAAATGTAAGACCTAAACCATAAAAACTCTAGAAGGAAACCTAGGCAATACCATTCAGGACATAGGCGTGGGCAAGGACTTCATGTCTAAAACACCAAAAGCAATGGCAACAAAAGCCAAAATTGACGAATGGGATCTAATTAAACTAGAGAGCTTCTGCACAGCAAAAGAACCTATCATCAGAGTGAAGAGGCAACCTACAGAATGGAAGAAAATTTCTGCAATCTATCCATCTGACAAAGGGCTAATCTCCAGAATCTACAAAGAACTTAAACAAATTTACAAGAAAAAAATGAAAAAGTGGGCAAAGGATATGAATAGATACTTCTCAAAAGAAGACATTTATGTGGCCAACAAACATATGAAAAAAATGCTCTTAGGTATTTACTGACAGGATTTTAAAACTGTGTCCACACAAAATTGCACCTGAATGTTTATTGCAGGTTTTTCATAATTGCCCAAAACTCAAAACAACCGAAGTGTCCCTTAGTAGGTGAATGGGTAAACAAACTGTGATGTACTAAGACAAGGAGAAACTATTTAGGGAAAAAATAAATGATCTATCCAGCCACAAAAAGACGTGGAAGAAATGTAAATATATATTGTTAATTGAGAGAAGCCAGTCTGAAAAGGCTATATACTATATAATCCCAACTATATGAGAGACTGGAAAAGGAAAAACTATAGAGGCAGTAAAAGAGACCAATGGTTTTTAGGGGCTTACAGGGAAATGGGAAGATTTGAATAGGCAAATTACAGGGGATATAACAGTGGTAAAATTATTCTGCATTATGGTCTAATGGTGGACACGTGACATGATACATTTGTCAAAAGCTACAGAACTTTACAACATAGAGTGAACTCTAATATAAACTATCTACTTTAGTTAACAATAATATATTCATATTTATTCGTCAGTTATAATAAATGTGACTCACTAATGCAAGTTGTTAATGAGAAGAAATTGTGTATGGGATTTAAGGTATATATAACTTTGTAGTATGTGCTCAATAACAGTTAAAAAATTTTTATAAAGTAAAAAATTCAAGTATTGCATACTAGCCTATGGTAAGTAAAGAAAACACTAAAAGAAAGGGTGCCAGTGTGTCATTCTGTCCTATCTCTTCCTCAGATCTGTTAGAAATGAGTGTCAGACTCAGAGTTCATTATGGCTCAGAATTCCTGGAGATATTTTGATGTGGAATAGGAGAGAAGCAGAAAAATGAGTGGATCTTGATAAAGGCAATGGCTGTGAAGGTTAAGCTTCAGGGCTCTCAATTTGCAAGAAACTTTTTTATGGCTGCGAGCTTACATCAGTATTGATAATTCGTATTATTTTTTAAGAGGCCCACTCCCTCAAAATTATATAAACGTTAGTCCACACAAAACCTGGAAAGACCCTGTAAAAGAAAGTCTCCAAAGGCTTTGGAGTAGTGAGTACTTAGTCTATACTTCGTTCATATAGGTCTTTTTTCTTTGTCCACTAATTGTATTTTTATAATAAATGTCTTATTGGACTGAAACTGTCCAAATTGATCCATCTTCTTAGAAATTCACCAAACTCTGGAATTTTCTGGGGTCTGAAACATAAAAGCCAATGTGATTCAGCTTTTAATCATATTATATGCTTCTTAAATAATAATTTAAAATATTTTAGTATAGGTTTTGCCAGACGAGGGAGAGTTGACATATTAATTGGTAGCGGGCGTCTGTAGTCCCAGCTACTCGGAGAGGCTGAGACAGGAGAATGGCGTGAACCCGGAGGCGGAGCTTGCAATGAGCCGAGATTGCGCCACTGCACTCCAGCCTGGGCGACAGAGCGAGACTCCGTCCCAAAAAAAAAAAAATAAAATAATAATAATAATAATAACAACTTTACAGAATCATCGATTCAAGTAAGGATAGGAAGTTATCTGAAATGAAGGATAGGCTGTTGTTTTACATCGATTTTTGGTTGCTTGCTTCCTTTTTATCCCAGTTTAATTAGAAACACTTCCTATTGTATTACAGAGAGACAGAAGGTCTATAAATACTAGTTAGATATTTTTATGAGCTTTTCTACTTCAAATGAATCATATGTGGGGCAAAATAGCTATTATTCAATATGTTGGGGCTAATGGAGCTTTAAATAAAATGGAGCCTTAGAAATGAAATTTTCTAAACTCAAAGGAATGTTTTATCTTTACCAAGGAAAATATTTCCCCACACAGGAGTAGAATTATCAGTGTGCACCTTTGCTATCTGAGAGTGCCATATAACAATGTCTTAACCATTAAAATTAATGACCTGGAATATAAGAGGCCTAAATAGCCCTATTATGTTGAAAAAAATTCTATCAATTCTCAAAAAGAGTGAAATAGATTTTACACCTGTCTAAAAGATAGGCTTCATGGAACAAAAAAATTGTGAAACTACAGAGAATCCAAGAGGTTTTTAAAGTATTTTTAATTGAAAAACTTCTGCATCTCAGAAGATGGCTTCACAGCAACTTTAAAGTAACAGAAATGTATTTAAGGATATACTTTTGCTGGTGAGTACTAATCATGTTCACCTAGACAAATGGTTGTCAACTAGGAGTGATTTTGTTCCCCAGGGAACATTTGACAATGTCTGGAAATATTTTTGGTCACCACAGCTAGGAAGTGGTATGACTGTCATCCAAGTGAGTGCAGGTTATTGCACATGCTACAACACACAGGACAGACTCTACAAAACATGTCAACAGTGCCAAGCTTGAAAAGCTCTGAGTGAGACAAACTGCTGCAAATAAATATCAGGTTTGTACTATCAAGGTTTGGGGTACCCCAAGAGGTAGCAATGGTTATGGATTCCCTACTCATTTCTTCTGCTATAACCTTAGGAGTCTTGGCAGACTGCTGTCAATGTGAGGGCTGGGTCTGCTTCATGTGCTTTCCTTTGTTGGGTTTCTTTCGTACCATGAACTGCTCAGATCACTCCCTGGAGGGGGAGACCAAACTCAAGTTGGCCTTCAAAATCCCATTCCCAGTTATTTTCTAAGAAGCATCTCTAAAATCATGCTGTAGGAAGATGAAGAAAGATATGTTCTCTCTCCTTAGACTCTACCCATCACTACTGAACCAAAGACTTTCATGTTGTGTGAAATTTCTTGTTTACTGTTTTAGAAAAAAATGAAGCAAGAAACAATTATTTTTTACTTTAACAATAATAACTAAAATTTATTTCAGAAAATAAGTTATGTGCAAGTTGGCAATATTCTTCATTCAAGTGTGAAATTGGATTAGGCCTACATGAAGAAGCATAGATAATCGAAAACAGTATTGACAGAGTTTGTAATGGGTTGAATTTGTGGCCCATCAAAATGTATATATCTACCTGGAACCAGAAAATGTAATCTTATTTGGAAAAAGGACCTTTGCAGATGTGATTAACATAGAACCTTGAGACGAGATCATCCTCCATGAGAGTAGGCCCTAAGTCCAATAAGTATCCTTTGAAGAGGAAAGAGAAGGGGAAAGGATATATGAGGAAGGGTGATGTGAAGATGAAGGCAGAGATTGGAGTTATTTAGCCCAAAGTCAAGGAATGCTTTGGAGTCACCAGTAGCTGGAAAAGGCAAGGAAGGATTCTCCTATACATTCCTTTGGAGAAAGTGTGGCCATGCCAACACTTTAAGTTCAGACTTCTAGTCTCCACATTGTGAGAAAACAAATTTGTTGCTTTTAAGTAACTCAGTTATGGTAATTTGTTACAGTAGCCCTCGGATACTAATACAGAGTCAAAGACCTGAGAGATATAAGGTGGCACCACAAGAGTTTCCTCTATGTCCAGGAAGCCCTGAAGGTAGAGGAGTAATATGTCTGATAATTCCAGGTCATTTGAGAGATTGACTATAAAGGCAGAAATGAGTGTCAAAATGTGCCAGATGTCTGCTGTGAAGGGTAGCAATCCATGACTGGAAACCAGTTCGTGAGCAGAGTAGCCAACGGACTCAGTGTCTGAAAGGGCTTGATTTCAACATTAAATGAAGCTAAAGAGGTCCGAAGTGGTGGGCAAGGCTTGGCAGTAGTAATGCTCTCTGTTCGGTGGTGGGCATTACTGTAAATCTGAGAATCAGTGCCTTGGGTGCAGGAACCTAGTCACGAGCTAGAGTGAGGACATATAGAAGAGTGTAAGGGCATCTGAGTAAGCCAGCCTGCAGGTCAAGGGAAGCTTTTGTTCTTGGAGCATTATTTGGGTCCCCTAAAGCACAGCACCCACTAGACTAATTGGAAGGCAATGTAGCTATGCATGCATAGCTTCTATGGGATTATGCCAAAACTTCTGCCACTGACCGCGTTTTTCTTATGTTTTAAGATTGAATGTGTCACAATGACTGCTAACAGGAGATGGAAAAAGAAAAGGAGGGACATTAAAAATAAAAAGATTGTATGTTAAAAATACAGAGTAAGAGGATAAAACAATTACAGAACTATACCAATAACTACAGTAAATATATTTGACTTGTTTCAGGTCTAGAGCAACACCTGACCCATAGTAGGCACTCCATAAATTATTACTGAGTTGATGAGTACATTTATGTATGAACAAACAAGTACTTTGAGGGAGAACAGAAAAAATAAAAATTGTATTCAGTTATTTAATCAACAAATTCTATATTGAAGCCATAGTGCCAATAATTACAACTATCATTTCTTTCTTAAAATATGTCAGTATCCAATATAAATTTTATGCCTTCCAAAGTTCTTATCTTTCTAGATTAAGAATTAAATCACATTTGACTATATATGAAAATAAACTAGTTGGGCTAAAATACCTGGCATTAAATATTTAGGTACATTAAATAAACTACAGCACGTAATTAAAAGGGGTTAATATGGAGAATAATTTATTTCTCTCTTCTGGAAACATATGTATTGATGTGTCAGTTATTCTAAGACTTTCATGTTGACATTGAAGGTCGTTGCTTTGAAGCAATGTTCTTCAAATATTTGATTTTATTTTAAAAACAAAAGCACTCACAATTACTTTGAAAGAAGATCTGGCAGTTTCTCATAAAGTTAAACGTAAACCTACCCTGTGCAATTTCACTGTTGGGAATTTACCCAAGAAAAATGAAAATACATGTTCCCCAAAAGACTTTTCCAGAAATGTCATAGCATCTTTTTTTCACTGTAGCAAAATACAGGATACTGGAAGTAGTCAAGGTGTCCATCATTAGGAAGGGGAAATACACAATGAAATATTACTCAGAAATACAAAGTAATGAACAACTGGTACACTAAAAAAATGGGTCAATCTCAAAAACACGCTGCAAGACTTGCATAGTAGTATATACACACTATATAGTAGTTTCATTTATATGAAGCTCAAGAACAAGTTAAACTAACAGAAAAAAATAGCAAATAGTGGATGCTTCTGGAAGTTCTGGGGAAGGGATTCATTATGAACAAACACAAGAAAAGTTTCTGGAATCATGTTTTAATATCTAATAGGGATTTGTATTAAGTGCATGCATTTGTTAAAATTCATCTAATGGTATGTCAAAGAACTGAATATTTCATTCTTGTGAATTTTACCTCAAAAGAAAGAAACGATTTGCAAGCAAATATTGAGCTCCATAATATGCATGCTACAGTGTTTAGGAGTGTAGTGGACTGAAACTTGCAGCTTTGAAATGTATCAAAAAATGCACTGATGGATTGATAGAGAGATGGGTAGATATGCAATGAAATATTTCTGGTAAATTGTTAACAATAGAATTTAAGTGGTGGTAATACAGTTATAAGGATTCTTTCAGCTCTTCTGTAGTTGGAAATTGTCATAATAAAGAGTAGAGAAAAAATTGAAAGCCCTTTTCATAGCTCATGCTTCCAATTTCTAATTAGCATTCACAGAGGGATTGCTTAAAATCATTTAAAAATATTGTATTTCCATAGAAACCAAAAAATTTGCATAATTCTATTTCTTTACAAACTTTTATTCAATTGAGTTTGTCTGTTTATTAAGATGAGTCATATTCGTACTATTCCTTTGTGTTTTCCAGTTTTTAAATTATAATTGGGCGATGCACTTTGATCTTTATAAGCATGGTTAATTTTATACATGCACACGACATTACAATTTCTTGGTATAGTTGATTCATTAGCCTGATGATAATGACCTGATGGATTTCAATTTGAGCACTTTCTTGAGGCCACTGAAGGCAGTTTATGTAGAAGCAGAATGAAATGGTGAATTTTTAGCTAGTTGAAGTTTTATGTTTTAAAATTTCACTAACCAGAACACATAATCTAGATTTGCAGATTAATTCTACTTTTTATAATGAGAGTAATTATGTGTAGACATACAGTTTTGTTCAGGATATTTTCTGAAGTAATTTACCATTGACCCAATCTCTAAATAAACCAGGTAACCAGGTACCAGGATATCCTGCTATTTCTTAGGATGATTTACAGGCACCCCTTGATATTGAAACATTGAAGATCACCATGTCAAAATCCAATGTTATCATCAACACTTTGTGGCATTTGAGAAAGGCTTTCAAAGGGAATGGGCATGCATACACACACACACACACACACACACACACACATATATAGAGAGAAATTCAGTTAGTCAATACAAACCTGCAAGTGGTCTTACCAGTTGCTTACTCAAAGTATACTCTATTTTTTAGAAAAAGTATCTCATTAGTAGGCATTTTACTTGTTATTTGTTCAGAAATTTTAGTGAATGCATCAGGTTTTTAATTTGAAGGAATAATTGGTATATGCATCTTCCCCTGCCCAAAATAATCTACTTGGTAAGACTCACTTTTAAAAAGGAACACACATGAAAAATAATTTGATTAAGAATTTATCTTCCTGAAAGAAACTAAAAATTATAAAAATAAGTTTATTCTATTTTATATTTAATATGTAGATTTTATAAATTAGAACCCTATACTAGTTATTGGTATAATTCTTCTTAAAATTAGTCTAATAGCACAATATAGCAGTATTTACACCACATTTGACTCTTCACGTTTTGTTCCAGAGACATTTTTGTGAAAAAATATTAGAGGACTTCATTGGTTTTTCCCAAGGGCCTCTCTTATTATTTTGTTATTCAAATACCTTTTTGAAACATCTTTTCTGTCATAAAACTTATTTTTGATTCTCTAATTTCAGCTAATTGTTATGTGGTTTAAAGTTGCTAATCGGTCAGTGGCTTTTAATGTAATAATTGGCTTTATGAAATTCTGTGACTTTTGTCATATTTGCAACTTCAGAATTGATTTGCTTGTCATGAATTTTACGATATGTGAAAATCATAGAGAAAGATTACAACATCCAAATATGGGACCTGGATTGATCATGACAGCCATATGCTAAGCGAAGATGAATGAGAGGGCTGTCGTGTTACTGATGCAGATTTCACACCGTGACAGGCTTAACTGTCTTACACTATATTGATTGTGGGAACTCAGATTATAGAGCACTTGAACAACGAAGACTTAGATGAAAGATTTTTTGATATGTATTTGCTATAGTTTGAATGTTTCCTCCAAAAAACATGTTAAGTTTTTTTTTTTTTTAACTTTTATGTTCAGGGGTATATGTATAGGTTTGTTACATACATATATTTGTGTCATGGGGGTTTGTTGTACAGATTATTTCATCACCCAGGTATTAAGCCTAATACCCATTAGTTATTTTTCCTGATCCTCTCCTTCCTCCCTCCTTCCACCCCGCAATAGGCAATGGCAATGATTCTCCTCTATGTGTCGTTTAGCTCCCAATTATAAGTGATGACATGCGTATTTGATTTTCTGTGTCTGTGTTAGTGATCGTGTTGAAATTTAATTGCTAATGTATGCTACTGGAAGGTGGGAACTTTAAGAGGGTGTCAGCCCTCATGAACAGATTAATGCTATTATCCTGGGAGTAGGTTAATTATTATGGGAGTGAGCTCCTGATAATTAACCCACTCCTAAGTTCGGTCCCCGTTTTGTCTCTATCTTGCGTGCTGCTCTTCCACCATGGGATAACGTAACACAAAGGCCCTCAACAGACATGGTCCCTCAATCTTGGCCTTCCAAGTCTCCAGAACCAGGAGCCCAATAAATCTCTTTTCTTTATAAATTACCCAGTCTGCAGTGTTCTGTTATAGCAGCAGAAAACAGACTAAGAGAGTAGTACTATTAAATATAAAGAACTTCACTGATGATAGCTGGTTATAATAGGGAAAGTTTACATACTAGCTAAATGCATTACCTCAGTCTTAATTATGTGAAGGAGACTGCATGAAGTTTGGGGGAGTGAAAGATGTGAGAAGGTAAAGGGAGAAAATGGGCTCTTTTTACAAAATAGGGAGAATTCATCAAGGTTTTCTTCATATGTCAGGTTTATGCCAACTTTTTTTTTTTTTTTTTTTTTTGAGGGAGTCTCCGTCACCCAGGCTGGAGTGCAGTGGTGTGACCTCGGATCACTGCAACCTCTGCCTCCCAAGTTCAAGCAATTCTCCTGCCTCAGCCTCCCGAGTACCTGGGATTACAGGTGTGTGCTACCACACCCAGCTAATTTTTGTATTTTTTAGTAGAGACAGGGTTTCACCATATTGGCCAGGCTGGTCTCGAATGCCTGACCTCATGTGATCTGCTTGCCTTGACCTCCCAAATTGCTGGGATTACAGGCGTGAGCCACCATGCCCAGTCAGGTTTATGCCAACTTTCAGATATTGTTTATATAGCTGATAGTATATAAACAAGCAAGTGCAGATCTCAAAATTTTTCTGTCATTCTTCTGATCTAAATATATGTGAGCAGTGGAGTACTATGGAGTAAAGACCCATTATTGAAATAATTTATTCCCAGCTAGCTTATCTTGTGATGTGAAGGATAGCGATTTCACTGCAGCATTATCATTCATGTATTCCACAAAATCATCTCTGTGAGAATTCTCTGTCATTCCTGTGTGTGGGGATTATATAACCAGTATTTATAGTAGGAAACTTTTCTGTCTGATTTTCTCCAATATTGGCTGTAATATTATGCAGCCTTTTAAAGCCATTTATGTATTTTTGGATTATCCTAAAGTCATTTGTAGAATATTAAATATGTATTTTATTACATTGTTACACAGCTAAAAGAGCACAGTATACTTTAGAGGCAGTAAATATTAGTACATGAAATCAAACTGTCTTTAGTATCTCTTCTCTTACTCATTAAAATATCAGACTTTTATGGCTATTCTCTGAGAGGGTTAGCCACAGAAAAGAAACAAAATAACGGTATATTACAGTAAATTTACATGGCTATTCAAATAAAGGTTTAGAACCTATATTACTCGAGGTAAATTTTAAGGCCAAAATTACAAAAAAGTATAAAATGTGAATATTTTAGAAATCCAAAATTAATGATTATGGTGTGTGATAGTATTTTGAGTTACAAGTATATGTATGCTTAGTTTCTCTTAATGAGCTATTTTAATAAAGTTTTCTTTTTTTTAATTTTTTATTATTTTATTTTATTTATTATACTTTAGGTTTTAGGGTACATGTGCACAATGTGCAGGTTTGTTACATATGTATCCATGTGCCATGTTGTTTTGCTGCACCCATTAACTCGTCATTTAGCATTAGGTGTATCTCCTAATGCTGTCCCTCCCCCCTCCCCCCACCCCACAACAGTCCCTGGAGAGTGATGTTCCTCTTCCTGTGTCCATGAGTTCTCATTGTTCAATTCCCACCTGTGAGTGAGAACATGTGGTGTTTGGTTTTTTGTCCTTGTGATAGTTTACTGAGAATGATGTTTTCCAGTTTCATCCATGTCCCTACAAAGGATATGAACTCATCCTTTTTTATGGCTGCATAGTATTCCATGGTGTATATGTGCCACATTTTCTTAATCCAGTCTATCGTTGTTCAGTGTAAGTATATTGTTAATTTAATTAAGATATTATATTTGTGACCATAATTATGAGGAAAAAAGCAAGGACAGTAGAAGTAACTGCAAATATTAAATCAAAACTGGAGATTCTGTTTCTATGTGCATATTCCACTGTAATTGCTCACGTTAAACCTTTGATAAATGTTTTTGAATAAATAAAAGCATGACTAAATTGATTAATAAATACTAATGTTCTCTTGCAAGGAAATGACTAGGCCTCTTCAGTTTAATTTGTTTCTAGTGTGTTATTTCTTCATTGTACTATATATATTCTGCATTGACATTTCAGCATTAAGGGAATATTTTTAATATCTAAAAATAATGATCTACTAAACCAAGCAAATACGAAGGAAATGAAATTGTGCTTAACAACAGCCATATCAATTTTCACTTTAAAAGCCACTCCATAAGGTGATATTTCTTAAATTTTTAAAATTATAAATCCGAGTGATTGACAGATACAGTAGCTTGAGTAAATCTATCATTCTATAATACATATTTTTCCTGGTAATAATTATGCTATATGAATAGCACAAGGTTAATATTTCAAAGAGAGCATAATTCATATGATATCATACCGGTCATTTCTTGAGACTCTCTTTCTCTCTTTTCAGTCTTATGAATTCCTCCTCTCATGGATCCTGAAAACTGATTAAGCTGAAATATTTTGTCATAGTTGCATCTAAACATGGACTCAGTTTCTCATATCATAACTGAATATACAATCCTGAGTTCTTTAGATACTGTATGTTCATATATCTGCATAATGGCCATGCAATCTTAAGTACCATTTATGCTTTCCCTCCATTTGATTATCTTCCAGCAGGCTTTCTATTCTATTCTCGATTATATTCTTTCTGCAATAACTTTTCAGGATCTCACTTCTACAAGGCTGTTTTTTAAATAAAATATTTGTCCTTATTAGTCCCCTCCCTCTGCTTTTAGAACAGCTCTTGTTCTTAAATTTGAAAATCTTTACTAGTTTCTCTTTCTGCCTTTAGCTGCTGCCCTTGTTCTTTCTTTTCTGCTTAACCACTGTCTCAGCTTATTTTCAAATCACCTTCTGACAGTCTGGTTGTGGCTCTGTTTTTTAATGGAAAATCCAGTATCATTTCTATACTTTTATTTTTCTGGATCTTTGTATTTTACACAATGATGTATCATGCGCCTTGAACCTCTCTGTCTTTGACTTCCTTGGTGCTATTTTTACTCTAGTTTATTGACTGCCTGTTTAATAACTCCTTAATCTTCTGTCTCTTTATTTGTCCTTTTCCTCATGTAACGCTGAATTTTGGTGTTCCCTATGCGTAGGTTATAACTTACTTTCTACATATCCTAAACTTTAAGAATTTGATGATTGCTGCTCTGATTTATTTTCTTTCTTCCTTTCTGAATAAGCTAATTTATTTTTAAAAGACAGCTTCATATCACTATGGAAAATGGATACATTAGCATTTTCCAAAAATGGATGGTAACTATATTAGTTTGCTAGGGGCTGCCATAGCAAATTATGTTACATAGACTGAGTAGCTTAAAAAATATTTATTTTCTCACAGTTTTGGAGGCTAGAAGTCCAGGATCAAGGTATTGGCAGCCCTGGTTCTTTCTGAAGCCTCTCTCCTTGGCTTCCAGATAGCTGCCTTCTCGCTGCGTCCTCTCATGGTGTCTCTGTGAGCCTGTATCCGTGGTGTCTCCTTTCGTGTCCAAGTTCTCCTTTTTGTAGGGACTGTAGTCAGATTGGATTGAAGCCCATACTAATAGCATCATTTTGACTTCATCACCTCTTTAAGGCCTTATCTCCAAATATAGTCATATTCTGAAGTACTGGGATTGAGTATTTCTACACATAGATTGTGAGTGGAAATGACTCAAACCACAACAGGAACTTTAAAAATAATGGCAATGATTAAATTTAAGATTGATATTGTGTATTCTCAGCGCCGTCAATTTGACTAGATTAAGAAATACCTAGAGAGCTGGTAAAGTGTTATTTCTGGGTGTGTCTGTGAGGGTGTTTACATAGGAGACTGGTGTGTGAATCAGTAGACTGGGTGGGAAAAATCTACCGTCAGTGTGGGTAGGCAACATACAATTGGCTGAGGGCCTGCGTATAACGAAAGCAGAAGAAGGGTGAATTCTCTCTCCCTACTGGAGCTGATACACCCTTCTTTGCCTGCCCTTGGACATCAGAACTTCAAGGCTCTCTAGCCTTTGGACTCTGAGCCTTGCACCAGTGGCCTTCCAGGTTCTCAGGCATTCAACCAATGACTGAGAGTTACACCATCAACTTCCCGGTTCTGAGGCTTTTGGACTTGGATTTGAACTGAGTCCTTTGTCTTGGGGTTGTGAATGGCCTGTTATGAAACTTCTCAGCCTCCGTAACTGCATGAACCCATGCCTCTAATAAATCCCCTCTGATCTATCTATCCATCTATCTTCTATTGGTCATGTCTTTCTGGAGAATCCTGACTAATGACATTACCCCAAGGTTCTAAATCTGAGATCTGCATTTATTTTTAATTGGCAAATGTAGACATTTTAGAGATACAACAACAAATGGAGACTTTAGGTAATCTGAAGGATCCAAAGACAGTTGATAGAAAAATAACTTCCTCATTGGGTATTAAAATGTCAATAATATTGGTTCCAGTAGTACTTAAAATCATTTCTCATACCATCAATGGGTAAAGTTAAATTTGCTCTCAGATTTTGATGTGTCAGTCACTCAATCTCATGGAGTCTGTTTTCACCCTTATGTGGATGATAGCTACCCTCTCTTTTCTTTGGCTGAAGTTTTGCTAAATTAATCTAATCCATATATATATATATATATATATATATATATATATATATTCATGTATTAATCTAATTTAATTCACTTATATGCATATATAAATTAGATTAATTTAGCAAAATGTAATTCATACATAATTCATATATATGAATTAAAATAGATTAATATTTAAATTATACATGTTTATATATATAAAATGTATCCATAGATGTTTACAGCCTTTTGTAATTTATAATATAATATAAAACAGACATGATACTGTTGTTTAACCCTCTCAAAAAGAATATAGCTTGGCCAGGTACAGTGGCTCACACCTGTAATCCCAGCACTTTCAGAGGTGGAGGCAGGCAGGTCACTTGCAATCAGGAGTTTGAGACCAGCTTGGCCAACATGGTAAAACCCCGTCTCTACTAAAAATACAAAAATTAGCCAGGTATGGTGGCACGTGCCTGTAATCCCAGCTACTCAGGAGGCTGAGGCAGGAGAACCCCTTGAACCCAGGAGGCAGAGGTTGCAGTGAGCTAAGGTCGCGCCACTGCACTCTAGCCTGGGTGACAGAATGGGACGCTGTCTCAAATAATAATAATTAATAATTTAAAAAATATAGCTTAAGAGAAGTAAAATATTGAGTTAAATTGTCACTGTGTAATTTCTAATAATCTCATCTAGAGAGAAAATTTGGAAGTATATAATTACAAAAGTAGGACTACTCAAATAATTTAACGATTATGTCAGATTTTTAAAAAGTCATGAATAAAAGATAGATGACAAGATATATAATTAACATAAATACAAATAAATTAATACAAAGAAAACAATAAGTCCCAAAAGGCAAAACACCAAGATAAATGACAAAATCCTAATTTTATAATGGGAAGAATTTAAATCTTATATATAAAATACATATATTAAAAATCCACTTGTATATTGGTACATAGATACACACACATACATTCATACATATATAATTTGGCTTCCAAACCAAATCTAGCTCACAACCTGCTCGTGTACAATTTGTGAGCTGAATTACTTTTTTTCTTTAACGCCTTTATTATTTAAAAGTCAAAGAAAAACAGATGCTGGCGAGGTTGTAGAGAAAAAGGAACACTTCTACACTGTTGGTGGGAGTGTAAATTAGTTCAACCATTGTGGAAGACAGTGTGACTATTCTTCAAAGACCTAAAGACAGAAATACCATTCAACCCGGCAATCCATTACTGGGTATATACCCAGAAGAATATAAATGATTCTATTATAAAGACACATGCATGTGTATGTTCATTGCAACACTATTCACAATAGCAAGGACATGGAATCAACCTAAATGCCCATGAGTGATGGACTGGATAAAGAAAATTTGGTACATAGACATCATGAAATACTATGTCGCCATAAAAAAGAATGAGATCATGTCCTTTGCAGGAACATGGGTGGAGCTGGAGGTCATTATCTCTAGCAAACTAATACAGGAACAGAAAACCAAATATTGCATGTTTTCACTTATAAGTGGGGGTACATAGAGGGGAACAACACACACTGGGGCCTATTGGAGGGTGCAGAGTGGAAGGAGGGAGAGGATCAGGAAAAATAACTAATGGGTATTAGGCTTAATACCTGTACCACAAACCCTCATGACACAAGTTTACCTATGTAACAAACCTGCACATGTACCGCTGAACTTAAAAGTTAAAAAATATTCAACATAAATTTTGAAGGGGACATTAAAACCATAGCAAATACATATCAAAAAATCTTTCTAAATCTTCATTGTTCAAGTGCTCTTTAATCTGAGTCATGCGCTCAACTGAGAAAGTCTCTGCTTTAATGATAGATGAAAATGGGTTTACTAGCAAAGCCTCTGAGAATCCCGTGAAAATGCATAGTATTTCAAAACACAATGAATAGTTTGAGGTGGAACAGATCAGAATAGAAAATGCATCAGCATGATATGTATAAGACTGTATAAGCATTATATTTGTCAATTAATATAAAAATTATATTTATTAAATGTGATGAAAACCTCTATATATACAAAATGAATAAAGTTGCATGAGGGCCACAATTCCATTAAAGTTTCTGACTTTGAATTAAATGTAGATAACACTCTAATCCAGAGACTTATGAAGCATTAATGTGACATGTTAATGCCTTAAAATATATTAATAGTGAAACATTAGAGGGCATTTCAAAAGACAGCATTTCAAATGATCTAAATGTAAATTAACCTGATATATGTGGATTACACCTTTTTTATAATACAAATGGGTTTAAAATGAAGGAAACATTGCTTTACAATAGTGAACAATTCTATACACATATGGTTTGGGCTTTCAAACATATGTTCAAACATCTGAACAATGGTATGGTTGATTTCACAAACTCTAATTGTGTCCAGAGTCATACATTCATCATTTTAAGCAATTCTCAATGTTGGCTATTTTCAAGTGATTACACAGTAATCTTTTTGGATAGTCATACATAATGCCTTTTTATTACCTCTACAAAAAGTGAATTATAAATCAACTTAATGTGAAAATGTGTACGGATCTTAAGTTTTAACCTAGAAAGGGAACCAAAATGCAATATAAACTCCTTGTATAAGAAGAAAAATTCACCTTGGCTTTTGCCTTCTTTTTCCTTTTGTTTTATTCTTCTCATTTTCCAAAATGTTAACTGTGTACAGGTTCTTTCCAGAACTCAGCTTTGGCACTGCACATGCTAATTTGAATATGAGAACTAATCTTAAGTGGCTTTTTTTGCATTTTCTGCCAAGATATGACAGATGTGCTGCACTTTGGAATCCACAACAGATATGACTTTTAGATTCTTCCTTAAACCAGGTGATAAAAATGTGTGAAAAAGCAAAACACATTGTTACTGAAAAGTTTAAGCCATAGAACATTTCATCAATGGTTTTGTGGATTAATTAACGTGCATCTTGTTATAGTCATTTTCCATCTTTCTTTTATAGCAGTAGAAAGAAATATATGCAATTATTCATGACAATGCACATTCCACAGGATATACTTCCACATATCCCAGAGTATGTACACACTAAATACATATTAATAGGCTGGGCGCGGTGGCTCACGCTTGTAATCTCAGCACTTTGGGAGGCCGAGGAGGGCGGATCACGAGGTCAGGAGATCGAGACCATGGTGAAACCCCGTCTCTACTAAAAATACAAAAAATTAGCCGGGCATGGTGGCGGGCGCCTGTAGTCCCAGCTACTCGGAGAGGCTGAGGCAGGAGAATTGCGTGAACCCGGGAGGCGGAGCTTGCAGTGAGCTGAGATCGCGCCACTGCACTCCAGCCTGGGTGACAGAGCGAGACTCCATCTCAAAAAAAAAAAAAAAAAAAAAATACATATTAATGTCTACACAGATTAAAGATGTATTTAAGTAAATATAATAAAATACCACAGGAATTCATAATCATAGAAATATAAAAAGGTGTGACTAAATATTATATATAATAAAGACCCTCTAAACCTAATTGTCAATGAGTATTGCAGAATGAGGTATATGTGGCTAGAACATATTTATGGAATTCACATTTATGTTATGGAATTTATTACTTGATTAATGGAAGGGAATTACAACAAGGTTAACTAGTAAGTCCTTGTAATGTTCCATTTGATATGCATATAATATGTATGTAATGTTCCATTTGATATGTATGTAATATGTAAAATTATGCAAATCTGATTGAGATAATAAGCAAAATTTGTCAAAGGAGTTCTAGAAAATTTATAAAATTGTTTTTAAATTTCAACTCCAGTTAAAATGATTGCAAGTCATTTCACTGTCTTTATTCTGAATTCTATTATATAAAGATCTAGAGGATAATTTTCAGTGGTTTATGATACTAAAATTGAGATCAAAACTTGGTTGAGTTGCTTGAATTTCTTGAGAGTAATAAATATTTATGAATATATGAAATATGAAAATGAAGGATTATTTTCAATTTATTCAGGACAAGAAATTCTAGCAAAGTTTCAGTGATGTACCAAAAATATTTTATCTAGCTGTTGAGTTGTCATGTTTTAAATGCTATGATAACCATGAGGAAGCTTCCTGGGGAATTTTTAAAGTTTTTTTTCCAAGTATATTTGTAAATATCATAGTCCAAATATTTTACGCTTGATTTACAAAAGAAGAGAAGGGTAAATGTAAGTGTTATAAAGGACTCTTCAGTGAATTAAAGTTAGGAGAGTTGCCTGAACATTCAGGGCACAGATTGAAATGAATATAAAATTTTAAAATATGTTCAAATTCAGAACTAGTTTGAGTGGAAGAAAAGTCAGGGATAGTGCCTCTAATTTGCTATAAATGGAAGTAATTTTTATAATTTTTCATTTTTTTCCCTAAATACCAAGGTATTTGCCAAATATACCCAAAGAGCTAAATGATTACTTACCTATTTACAAAAAAATCCAGTTATTGTAAAATGTAATAAAAATGTTTAATTTTTTTTCTATATCCCAGATGCTATGCTAGATGCCAGGGAAAGAAAAAATATAAAAGCAGTGTGTTCACTTTCTTTAATATTTTGCCATCTAGGAGAGAGACTAAGTTAATATGATGTGAAAAGTGAAAATGTTAAATGTAATAGAGAAAGGCATAGGATACTATGGAAGTGTTGATGAAAAAAATGACTTCCAAGCAAAACTGATAATTGATTTGAGCCTCTAAAGAAGAAAAATAGGTAACCAGGTTAAGAAATACTGTTCCACATGAAAAGAACATTAGGGGGCATGGGACATGACACAAGAAGACATGAAATGTTGGAGAATTAAAATGCACTTAGATTCTAGGTTTGGATGGCAGGAGGTTGGAGGAAAACAAAGCTGGACAAGTTAGCAGGCATTGGATCGTGAGGGACATATGTCAGATAGATAAATGTATTTTGAAAAAGAATTAAGCACGGATCCATTGGAAAAGAAGTCAGTAATGGATCTAGATCAGTGAAACAGCTAGGAGTCCAAGGGAAGACCCCAGGTAATCATGTGCAAGAAGAAATCATATTTTCAAACTCCAAGAGACAAAAAAGTCTCTAAATTAGAAATAAAAAATTAAGAAGTGATAATATGGACTTTAAGATATTCTCTACAATTCCAAACAGCATCTTTTATCCCAAAGTCCTTTGTTTCTCAGAAGTTATTTTGATTGTGAGCGATGTCAGAGAATGTGCCTAAGAGAAGCCCATGGTAGAATTCCCATTCTGATAAACACAGGGATACTCTACTGTTGAATTCAAGTGGTCATAGGGGGATATATTGGTGTGGTGGATGCTGTGAAGCTCTGCCTTCACAATCCTGCTGCCTCCCATTCCCCACATATGCTGATCTTGAGAGTGCTTCCTTTATACAATTCCTGCATAACAATCCCCGTCTTGGATTCTGCTTCTCAGAGAACACATTCTGCAAACAATGGGTAGCAAAGTAAGAGAAGAGGCTGACTGACAAGCTTTTCTGCCAAGGTAAAGGGACATCCTTGCTGGTGAAGCATGCTTTCAGAGGCTGCTCCTTAGTCCGAAGAAGTACAGAGCAATGGCTGAACAGAACCCGAGAGATTTCATGTTAGACCTGAGCATCAATAAATTTTGAGCTAAAAGGGTCTCTCAAAGACAGAGAAACTGAAGGTCAAAAAAGTCAAGATTCCCCCAAAGTTACATCACTAAGAATTGGGCTGAGACTGAATTCCCTCTCTTCACACTCCCAGTCTTTTTCAATAAACCTGTGCTTCTCAAATAGATGTGCCTGCAGGAATCTGTACCAGCATAACAGATTTGCTTGTAGTCAGAGGAGAAACATAAAAATGAATGGAGAATGATTTTATTTACTGTTTATATCATAATATATGTGTTGTAGAATGTAAACACCATGTGACTTTTATGATTAAAAAGTAAGAGACTAAAGATCTTCAGAATTCAGCTACGTCTTCGGAACTGTTTTGGGTATAGTTCAATCTCCTCTGACACTAGGTATAAGTCAGTGTAAATGTTTGAAATGAACCGCAGAAAGAGCCGGGAATGGTGGCTCACACCTGTAATCCCAGAACTTTGGGAGGCCAAGGCAGGCGGATCACCTGAGGTCAGGAGTTTGAGACTAGCCTGGTCGACGTGGCAAAACCCATCTCTACTAAAAATACAAAAATTAGCAGGGCATGGTAGTGTGTGCCTATAATCCCAGCTACTTGGGAAGCTGAGACAGGAGAATCCCTTGAACCCAGGAGACAGAGTTTGCAGTGAGCTGAGATCAGGCCCCTGCACTCCAGCCTGGGTGACAGAGCAAGATTCCGCCACCCCCATAAAAGGAACTGCAGAAAGAAATACCATTAATCCTCAAGAGTGGATTCATTTACATCTTGATTATAATGCGTTCTATCTTTATGTTAATATAATAATATCTATAAGAGGCCTTTTCCTATTTTCTCAAAATTCTTATTAAATTTTCCAAATGGCAAACAATGGGTGATAACTACCTCCCCTTCTAAAGATGGGTATTAAACGTATCTAGGTGGTACATGCTCATTGGCCTAGCTACCATATCCCCAAATCTTATGAGAGAAAGCTAGAGTTTATCAAAGAAGATGATTCTTCAGAGGAATTTAAGAGTAGAAAGCACTGAGGCATATCCTACCCCCACCACAAACCAAGTGAGGAAATCCCCAAAAGCATCATTCAGAAATAGTCGATAGTGGGACACATGCTAGTAGAGCTGAAGCAGTTTGTAGGAATCTCTCTGTTGCTGTCTGTGTAGAGAGATTTCTTGGGAGGACTAGACACACGTTCTATGAGAACTGCAGAAATCTCAGCACATAATGACTCTATCTAAGCCTCTGCATTAAGAGAGGAGCACAGTCTAGCATGATCTCTAGCAGCATGAGGCCCTGTCCCTAGGATGACCCCAGTTCCCCTGCCCCTCCATTGAAAAGCTCAATACTGCCAGGTGAATTTATTTGCTTCAGCCATGCCTGAAGATAGGCCTCTGACCTCCCTTTCTTGGAGGATTTACTAAAAAGCCTTACAGTCATGACTCCTTCTTGTGTCCCTTTGAGATTTATTGTATCTCTTACAACTCAGAAGTTTCTTTCTTAAAGACAGACAGAGACATTCATTTGAAATGTAATCATCAAGAAGGACAGAACCTCTGTTCTATCCTATCTCTGTGGGAAGATAGAATCTTGACTTGGGAGAATTGCCAGCTAGCAGACACAGCTGGCCTAATCGCATTTACACTGATCAGCCCTTAGTAATTTTTCACTTCTCTGGCTCTCCTTGAGTCCCTACTTGTCCCCCTTACTTAAAAAGACTCAATCACACAAATCAGAATGGAGCTCAGCTCTTCCCCTACTGTCAGTAGTTACTGAATAAAATCTGTTTTCACTGCTTTGAATAACGTCTAGCCTTGTTTGCCTTTGACATTCTACAATTAGGAAGCAGGAAATAGAAACTGGGGCCTGCTTCTTGCTGGAAGAATCTTGAAAGCAGTTGGAGAGCTGGAGTAGCCGGCAAAGTTATTGAAGAAAGTGAGAATTCATCCATGGGTTTATTTACACTTCTCTTAGTTAGCAGGACAGTGATGCCTGAGATTTTCTGGGATCCAATTGATGATGAGGAAGGTAGCAAGGCTCAAGTCATCTAGAAATAATCTTGTCTAATAACAGGTCAACCTTGTCATGTGCCCCAGCCAAAAAGAGCAGGCATGCATTTCCCCGAGCGCTGCTAAAGAGAGTTTGCAGGATATTAGCTCAGAGTGCACAACCTACAACAGGGAAAGGTGTTGTGGGGAATCACCAACAAACCACTGATGTGGCCGCAATGACAGAATGCATTTGCTGTCCATGCGGAATTATAATGAGCACCTGCTAAGGAATATGACTTTTGATGCTTTTCCTGATTTCTACTATCCTGATCTGACCTTGAAGACTCTAGCTTTGAGGAGGAAGTGGATCAAAGGGAAGGGCAGAAGGGTGTGGACAGTTTCAAACTGAATATAACAGGGAAGTTTTAAATTGGATTAGATTTTTCAATACCTACAAGTGACCTGAGAGCTATAGGATATTCGCAGGTTGTCACAAAATAAGAGGGTAAGAGAAATCTGATAGAACATTTCTATAGTCAGTGTTAGAAGAAATGAAGTTATTCTTGAGTACAGTCTACCAAGTCAGGTCATTTAATAAGTGAATGCATTACTATCTCAATATAGATGACATTATTTTTGTTTTTGTTTGTTAAGAAAGAATTTTTATGGCAGCATGATTTATAATCCTTTGGGTATATACCCAGTAATGGGATGGCTGGGTCAAATGGTATTTCTAGTTCTAGATCCCTGAGGAACCACCACACTGACTTCCGCAATGGTTGAACTAGTTTACAGTCCCACCAACAGTGTAAAAGTGTTCCTATTTCTCCACATCCTCTCCAGCACCTGTTGTTTCCTGACTTTTTAATGATCACCATTGCACATGTATGTTTACTGTGGCACTATTCACAATAGCAAAGACTTGGAACCAACCCAAACGTCCAACACTGATAGACTGGATTAAGAAAATGTGGCACATATACACCATGGAATACTATGCAGCCATAAAAAAGGATGAGTTCATGTCCTTTATAGGGACATGGATGAAGCTGGAAACCATCATTCTCAGCAAACTACTGCAAGGACAAAAAACCAAACACTGCATGTTCTCACTCATGGGTGGGAATTGAACAATGAGAACACATGGACACAGGAAGGGGAACATCACACACCAGGGCCTGTTGTGGGGTGAGGGGGAGGGGGGAGGGACAGCATTAGGAGATATACCTGATGTTAAATAACAAATTGGTGGGTGCAGCACACTAACATGGCACATGTATACATATGTAACAAACCTGCACGCTGTGCACATGTACCCTAAAACTTAAAGTAAAAAAAAAAAAGGATTTTTAATAGAAATGTATAGCAGTTTAAGATAACAATTTTTGGCATTAAATACACCTTGGTTTGAGTTCTTGCTTTGATAATCACCACAAATTACTGAGTTCTGATTTGTTGACCCCACAAATTATTTTCTCTGTGCTCAGTTTTTTCACCAGTAGGATGGGAATATGAATAGTTTTAGTTTACATATTTTGTGGTATATTCCCAGCCCACCATAATTCTTCCTTCTTGGGCAGCTGCTTTCTAATTTGCAGGTAGATCAATGAGCTGATTTTCAGCAGACTGGCTGGCATGGCATACTTTGGGCTAGAGCCATTGGATGAGGGGTGGTTCCTTTAGCCAAACTGGACAGCCAGTATCTCTTCCCCAGGTTCAATCTAAGAATGGTTCAGCCCTTCCTTGGGAGAAGGACTCTACAATGTTCATTCAAAATCCACTGTCAATCAGCACATGGTAGGAAAAATGAAACATGACTCGAACAGAGAAAATACTGAGAGTGCTTTTGTTCCTAGTTGTAGTTCCCTTCTGTAAACAGCTTTGCATGCTCATTCTAGGGTTTATGAGATTCCATCTTTATATTCATATAATAAGTTTGAATCTATCGTTGTTTATTTTAATGTGGATTGGATAGGTAGAATAGTTCAAAAAGCTTGGATTCCAATCTCAATTCCAGAATTTACTGGCTGAGTAACCATGGACAAGACACTTAAACTCTCTGCCTCCATTTTTTCTCTTGAATTATGGGGATAGAATAATATTTTTTTATTATTATACTTTAGGTTTTAGGGTACGTGTGCACAATGTGCAGGTTTGTTACATATGTATCCATGTGCCATGTTGGTTTGCTGCACCCATTAACTCGTCATTTAGCATTAGGTATATCTCCTAATGCTGTCCCTCCCCCCTCCCCACCCACAACAGTCCCCAGAGTGTGATGTTCCCCTTCCTGTGTCCATGAGTTCTCATTGTTCAATTCCCACCTATGAGTGAGAACATGCGGTGTTTGGTTTTTTGTCCTTGCAATAGTTTACTGAGAATGATGTTTTCCAGTTTCATCCATGTCCCTTCAAAATCACACTATCACACTGATTCATAAGGATTAAATGAGTCACTGCAGGTTATTTATTATTGAGTTGGTTTCTATAACTTGGAGAGAATAAAAACCTTCAACTAATAAATTATCACTTGATTCACAGAATTGGTGTGTGGAATGAAAGAGAAAATGCATGAAAAGCATTTAGGACAGTGTGTATGTACCGTGTACAAATGGTAAATATTAGCTGTTATTAGCTATTACTTTCCTATTTCTTAGTTACTACATTTGTACTATGGTTTGAATGTGCACCCCCAAAACATGTGTTGGAAACTTACTTCTCAATGCAACGATGTTGGCATGTTCGGTGTAATGAGAGGTGATTAGGTCACGAGGACAAAGTGAATGGATTTATGCCATTATCACAGGAGGGAGTTCATTATAAAAGAGGTAGTTGGGCTCTCTTTTTCTTTTTCTCTTTCACTGTCTTTCTGCCCTTCTGTCTACTATCATGGGATGATACAGCAAGAAGGCCCTCACCAGATGTGACCCCTCAATCTTGGACTTTCTAGTCTCCATAACTACGAATTTATAAATTATAAATTTATGATAAATTTATAATTTATTATAAATTACCTAGTCTGTGGTATTCTGTTATAGCAACAGAAAATGGGCTAATACAATCTGATATTACAGTAGTTTTTCCTTATTTTCTATTTTGCTTTCCTCAGTTTCAGTTACTCCATGGGCAAACGCTGTCCAAAAATATTAAATAGAAAATTCCAGAAATAATTCACACATTTTAAATTGCACACCTTTCTGAGTACCGTGATGAAATCTCACACCATCCCCATCCATCCCACCTGGGATGTGAAAAATTCCTTTGTCCATTTTATATAAGAAACTTGATTGTTTTTGGTATCTGAGAGGAGTCCTGGAGCCAATCTCCCGTAAATACAAAGGATGACTGGATATAGGGCTTGGTATTATTCGAGGCTTCAGGCATCCACTGCGGGATGGTTTTAGAATTCTATCCCCTGTGTAGTAGTGGGGACTACTGTAATCCTCAGAAACATTGAGATTACACAAAGTTTCCATTTCCTACTTTTAAACCACAGGCAGTCAAGAGAACTGCAGGCAAAAGGTGGCATATTTGTGTAAAGATTATTTTTAATTTTCATATTGCTTCATATTTATTCAGGTCCATATCTCTGATCCTAGGACAGAGAATAGAGGCATTCACAGAGAAACCTTACCAAAATAGATAAAAGCAATTGAAATTGATTTAATATTCCCAGGACAGTTAAATAATAAATTCTTCTGCTCAGATAGTTTTCAATTTCATTAATAAGATTGTATTTACAAGTAAGGGCATGATGTTGTCTTTTACATATAAGTTCTTAAGTTTTTCCTATCAAAGGCACATTGCATGTTGACAAAAATGTCTGAAAATGAATTTCCCAGAGACCATACGTTTTGTTCTTAATTATCTCTGCTCATTATAGTTTGTCGTTGTTGTTTTGCCACTGTGTAATAACATTTTAGGTCAGGTTCCCATTAGCCCTTGTTTTTACTGTTGGTCTGTTTTCATATCATCCTAATTTATACTCTTCAGTCCTTTTCCCTGATTTATTCCCATTAACTAGAGAATAGTATTTTCTTACACATCCTTACTATGTTATTGTAAATAGTATAATACAAAAATATTAATGTAGTTCCTCTACCATTATTTAAAATGTTAATATGTCAAATGACATTAAGATTCTCAACTAAACCCCATTACTTTAGTTTTCTGATAATGTGTTCTATGGAAAAGCATAGTGGTTTCTTTGAAAGACTATGAGTTGCAGTATCAGAAAAAATAGCCATATTTAGCATTTGGCTATAAAACTTTATTAAAATTCATGAGATGAGGGACAATAGGCTCGTTATAAATTTAAAATACATCAGTGAATGAAATTAGAGGCATTGATTTTTCTTCAATAATTTTAGTCTTAAGTCTAAGAAAATTATCGATACTTAGTTTTCCTTTAAAAAAAACTCATAAAAATCATTCTTATATACTCATGTTCATGGTAGCACACTATTCTCTTTGGAATATTCTTTCCTCTGCTTTTCAAAATTCTGGTGACTTCCTATTTTTTAAGTTTTGGCTTAAATGGCATTTCCTCATTGTAGATTTTTAAAAAGGCCTTTCTCCACTCCCAGTGCACCCCGTCCTGGAACCACTAAAAATTAAGTTGCATGATCACTGAATACCAATTTTTTTCTAATTCTTCCCACTGTTTAACCATCACTTAAAGTGATTTCACTGGCAGTATGTAAGAAATTATAATGATATTTTCTACTTTCTATTTTTGTTAGCAAATTTATTTTAGAAAAAAATACTTTTAAACATGTCTGTCAATTAAAAGGACAATTAGTAAATTCATCAAATGCTAAGTTTCTATACCTAGAGTAAAATATGTATCCTCTAGAGATAATTTGGTACAATTGAGGTAATTAGTATCTTATCTGTTTATGCAATTATTACAAGTATATACAACTCAATATATTTTTCTTGCAATTCAACTTCGAATATACCCCTGAAAAACTCTGGTGGACACATGCTGAGGTACATTTTCTGTATGGACCTTGTATTCTAGTTCTATACTTGCCTTTAACTAGTAGTTTACTTAAGTCACTAAACTTTTTTTGAACGTTGTTTCTGCACCTCTAAAATGTTAGTTTCAATAGTGAATGATTTTAATTCTACAAAAACTTTAAACACGTATTTTATTTATCTTTTATGTGTTAAATTATCTTTATGTGTGGGTATACATGTGATGTATATAATAATTGTATTAAAAACAAATAGGAATGCATGCAATGAAGTCATGGCTGTTAAGAAATTTAGCCCTGAATTAGAAATATAAGATAAATCATACTTCCTAGTGTGCATGCATACATGTACTTGCAAATGTTTAGCTAGTTGATCATTCTTGCTTTGACTGTAACCTTTTGTAGAATAGGCCTATATCATTTGCTTTATTATCCATATCTTTTGTGCCACGGTCAAGTTTTACTGCATATAATTCAGTTTTTCTGTGAATAGGTGGGGCAGAAGATAGTGCCAAAAAGAAAGACCTTTACTGTGACTTGTTTTCTATAATCACATTTTATACCACATATTTTTGTTCACAAAATAATACATGAAAGGACATAAGCCTTATCCAGTCTGGTAAATTTTGGGTTAAAAAAATCTATACTGTATTCTGTACAAGAGAACACAAAGATCTTCTATGCTTCCAAATTATTAGAAAGCATCAGGGTTAAAAGAGTTTTCATCCTATTTTTTGACCTGTTGTAATTATTTCTCAATTTTTCTCCTCATCTCGTCTTCTTCCCCACCATAATCCTTTCTATATTCTACTCTCAGATCTATCATTCTGAAGTCCAATTCTGGTCATTATGTCTTTTGATTGATTGAAAACCATTCTAATGGTTTTATATTTTAATCTGTCATTTAGGGTTCTCTGCCATATGAGTCACACCTGAATTTCCAGCTTTATTTCTCAGGCGATCCCATATGTGCCCTGCTCCCAAACCAAACTAGACAGCTCTCTTCTCCTTCAAGTATTTGTTCATTCTGATTTCTTTTAAGTATCATTTAAACAGATGCTTTTAAGTACCATTTCAGATAATATTTTCTCCATAAAATATTTTTCTTGATGACCTAAATTGAAAATAAGAAAGGGAAAAATCTTCGTTTATGGAAACGTTTTGATGATGTATTTACATTGCGTTTGCACAGATGAAAGGCAACAAAAAGTTTTGCTAAACTATTCTGCAAAATAAATGGACATAAAAGACAGAAATCCAGGGAGAAAAAGAAATGTGCACACATGCTATGAATGCTTTTTGTGAATAACTATATTTTTGTGTTGAAATAAAGAAAAGGCCTGTTTTGTGATATCTTGATGGATTGTATTGTCTAGTTACTATTTCATAAGCTCAAGGAAAAATGGACCTTCTTGTTCCTCTCCTTCTCTTGCACAGGCTGTGGGTTAGCATATGGTTGAGGTTTTGCCAATTAGACAATTTCAGAGTGTCTCCTGGGACTCTGAGTCTTGAGCAAGTGGCTCAGAACATGGCACATGTCCAGTGCTGGGGGCGGATAGACCAGTCTGTTCCTAGATCAGCCTCATTATAGCTCTTGTTCCCTAGCTTCCCAGAGCATTGAACATCCTTTGATACATTTTCTAAGCTGATTTCATTTACTTCCCTCAATTTGATGAACACTAGATATCCACCCAATAGGTTCCCTTTTTCGTGTAATCATGTAAGTCTCCTGAAAGATGACCAGAGGTCCTGCGGTAGGCAGAATAATGGCCTCCCAAAGATGTCCGAAGCCCAATTCCTGGAAACTGTGCCTATTTTACTTTTTACATGACAAAGGGGAGTTGGGGATGCAGATGGGATTAGGATTGCTAACCAGCTGACTCTGAGATACAGAGATTATCCTGGATTATCTCAGTGGGCCCTATATAATCACGAGCATCCTTAAGTGTAGTAAAGGGTGGTGTAAGAGTAGGTCTGAGAGATACAATATGAGAAAAATTAGACCTGCCATTGCTTTCTTTGAAAATAGATGAGGGGACCATGAGCCAAAAGATGCAGACATCTTCCAGAAGATGGAAAAAAACAAGGAAATGCGTTCTCCCTTAGATACTCCAGTAAGGAACACAGCCCTGTCAAAACCTTGATTTAAGCTCACTGAGGATTGTGTCATAGTTATAAGCACGAGAATAGGGAGCAGGCTGTCTTTGTCTCCAGCTGAGCCCAGTGTTCCCTGCTGGAGAATGTAGTAGTTCATGGTGAAGAGCAGAGCAGGTTATAAACCTCCAGTCTACCTCTGACTTCAAAAATGAAATCCCCTGTCTTTGATAATAGGTAATCTTGTCTCCTTTTAGTCACTGTTCTTGACTTCAATTCCCATTTATTTTCAATTTAACATCTCAGTATTTCAGCCATTGTCATTTACTGATAAATATGCAGCATTGCTCTCTGACTTCATACAGATTTTCAGACATGGATATTAACATTTGAAAAGGCAAACACCTGTTTCTTGGTCCTTTTCTGATGATGTAGACCATCAGTTCTCCGGAAGAGATAAATCACTGTTGTAAGAATCTTACTAATGCTCTGTTTCCCTGCCTTCTTAGCTATGGAATGCCTGACACTCAGACATCTGATTTAAAGTTAATAAATAAATTCGGACTACTCTTGTACACTTTTAGTATATTCCAGTTATGGTAAAAGCAAAGATATCAAGGCAGTCTATTTTTTTAACAAGACAAAACACCTAGTAAAGCCTCTCACTTTTATTTCTACTTTTGTAATTTCCTCGGTACAGTTAACCTTTAAATATATATGTAGATAGAATATCAATTAAAATAAAATATTTCTTGCTGTTAATGTATGGCATTTAAATACTCCTTTATTGTACTATTTATAAAACTGTTTTATAGAACACTAAAAAGTATGGGGCTGTTTAAAAATGTTAATCTTATAATTAATAGTCAGAGGCATACGCTTTTCCCCAACACAAGGCACTGATATTCTAAATGTGTCATTCTGAACTTTACAGTAGGAGACAGCCATCTGTCTGCATGCAGTCATATAAAACCAAGCAAGAATATATGCTCTTATGTTTCCCTTGGTGAGATGTAGGATCATTATGATAAAGTAGGCAACAAGGTTTAGCCAATATGAATTAAGATAGCATGTGTTGAAGAAAAAAAGAGCATATTAAATCAAACTAATTCTAGAAGTCAATGTTATTAGCTGATTGGATGTGGATGATTTGATAAAGTAGAGCAGCATATGATGTAATGCCAAGTAGATGGGAAATATGTGTGTGGGTGACCCATTCCTTAGTCTCATAGCTCCAGAAACCCTTTCTCTGTGTTACTGGATCTAGTGCTATTTTAGTTAAGGCCTATACTTTAATTGACAACTCTATTTTGCTGTGCAACATGAAAGTTGTTAAAATATTTTAACATTCTTTCACAGGTTAAGAATATTAACTAGAAGTAAAAAGGAGTGAGACTTGGGAAGAAAAATCAATTTCTAACATATCTTTATATCTAGATGTCTACGTAATTATATATTTTTTCAGTCATGTTCTTTCATCAGTTATGTCTAGATTTTTCCAAAATTCAAATACTCTAAAATCTGCTTTCTATATTTTAGTTTAAGTGAAGTCATTATGAAAAGATACGACCACTCAGACACAATTTTTGGGCTCACCTAATGTGTTTTTCAGTTTAATTTTATGGGGATTATGATATCTTCTTCATTAAAAACTTACTAGATCAACTTTAATTTCTTTGGTTTGATGATTTTTGAAATTTTATTTTTTAAAGAAAACTCTCTTCCTGAAGCAAAGATTTTTTTCTTCATAAACAGATGACAGAGTGGAACAATTTAAAAATTTTATCATGCGATTTTCCAGCTAGTACAGTAATACAGCATGGTGGTTAAATGTGAAATCTGGAGTCAGCCAAGATTACTTCTAATCCCATTTCTACCATGTACAAACTGTGTGACCTTGACAAAGTAATTTAACAACTCGAGGCTTTAGATCTCTCATTTGTAAATGGGGGTAATTTAGAGGGCCTACTTCAGCAGGGTTATTCTGAGGGTTAAGTGAAATAAGATGTATGAAGCACTCAGTGCAGTGTCTGGTAAATCAGGACTCTTCACAATAATATTATGCAAATTTCACTCCTGAAGCAGAAGTTCATATATTTTAGGTGTTGATTGTACTCAATAAGGGATTCATTTAAAAATTATTTTCATGGCACTCTGTCTGTAAATTTGATTTATCTGTAAATTGTAAGCATTTAATACTAAGAACATTTCTAAGAAGTTATATAAATATAAGTATAATAAATATAAATAGGGAAGATTTAGGGACTGTTTATCTAAAGCAAGTTTTCTACCAGGCAATTGAAACAATTTGAAAATGGCATATAATAATTATTGAAATTTACACTTAAATTTCATCATCTATAGTATGATTCAGGTTTCATCTGGCCAACCTGAGTCATGCTATAAAAAATGACGACATAGGACCAGATTCTTGAATTACAGACCTAAGGCAGTAGCAGTAGTCAACATGTGTCAGTGTGGATTCTAAGGCACACAACATCACAAATTACATTTAGAGCAATAGGTTGAAAACACAATCCTGCCCCTGCCTTTCTTTATGACAGAAAGAGGCAAGATACTTTATTCAAATGTAAAGAGTAAATGGTTAAAAATAAATATTCATCACTTCAATATTTACAAATAAAATTTCAGTTCTGAACATGCATATCACATGGCCCTCTATGTACTATACTGAAACATTTTCCAAAAGAGGCAACAGCAAAAATATTATGGATAATATTATGATAACCTAAGAATAGTCCTATTACATTAATTTTGTTTAGTTTGTCATGTGCCTCAGTATTAATGAATTAAAGTTATTCTTCAAATGCAATTTTGTAATTACTAATTATTGATAAAAATATTAGTCATAGTGTCTGATTATCATGTACTTTTAAAAAAGAAATACTCTATAGATTACTTAATGTTTAGCAAAACATCCAATTTATTAGTTTTTAAAATATTATAAATTCAGCAAGAAAAATAGTTAAAAATTTAAGAAGTATAAAATGATTAATAATATGAAAACATAATTTGTACAGCAAAAATAGGGTAGATTTCCAATTCTTTTCCTGAGGTCACTTTCTTATATTCTGCCACCAAAACATCAAATACAATTAAACCTCAGTGAAACCTTGCTTAACTCCAAAAATCCTCCATTGTTTTTTTTCTGGAGGAAAATACAGGTTACTCTATGAAGTGTTAAAGATACTAGGTAAAGAGTTAAAGGAGAGAGAATTGGGGATTCAGTGGGACAGAGAGAAATGATGGCTTAGAGGGTCATTGCTAGTGTAATACGTTAGTGTAGAGATACACTAACATTAAAAAATTAAAATAGGCCAGTCACAGTGACTCACATCTGTAATCCCAGCACTTTGGGAGGCTGAGGCGGGTGGATCACCTAAGGTGTTAGGAGTTTGAGACCATCCTGGCTAACATGGTGAAATCCTGTCTCTACTAAAAATACAAAAGTTAGCTGGGTGTGGTGGCTCATGTCTGTAATCCCAGCTACTGTGGAGGCTGACGTAGGAGAATCACTTGAACCTGGGAGGTGGAGGTTGCAGTGAGCCAAGATCACGCCATTGCACTCCAGCCTGGGCGGCAGAGCAAGACTCCATCAGATAAATTAATAGGTGGAGCCAAGATGGCCGAATAGGAACAGCTTCAGTCTATAGCTCCCAGCGTGACCCATGCAGAAGACAGGTGATTTCTGCATTTCCATCTGAGATACCAGGTTCATCTCACTAGGGAGTGCCAAACAGTGGGTGCAGGACAGTCGGTTTAGTGCACCCTGGGCTAGCTGAGCCGAAGCAGGGCGAGGCGTTGTCTCACTCGGGAAGCGCAAGGAGTCAGGGAGTTCCCTTTCCTAGTCAAGGAAAGGGGTGACACATGGCACCTGGAAAACTGGGTCACTCCCACCCTAATACTGTGTTTTCCAATGGGTTGGAAAACGCCACACCAGGAGATTGTGTCCTGCACCTGGCTTGGAGGGTCCCACGCCCATGGAGTCTCGCTGATTGCTAGCACAGCAGTCTGAGATCAAACTGCAAGGCGGCAGCGAGGCTGGGGGAGGGTTGCCCGCCATTGCCCAGGCTTGCTTAGGTAAACAAAGCAGCCAGGAAGCTGGAACTGGGTGGAGCCCACCACAGCTCAAGGAGGCCTGCCTGCCTCTGTAGGCTCCACCTCTGGGGGCAGGGCACAGACAAAAAGTCAGCAATAACATCTGCAGACTTAAATGTCCCTGTCTGACAGCTTTGAAGAGAGTAGTGGTTCTCCCAGCACTCAGCTGGAGATCTGAGAATGGGCAGACTGCCTCCTCAAGTGGGTCCCTGACCCCTGAGCAGCCTAACTGGGAGGCACCCCCCAAGAGGGGCAGACTGACACCTCACTCGGCCAGGTACGCCTCTGAGACAAAACTTCCAGAGGAATGATCAGAAAGCTGAATTTGCAGTTCACGAAAATCCGCTCTTCTGCAGCCACTGCTGCTGACACCCAGGCAAACAGGTTCTGAAGTGGACCTCTAGCAAATTCCAACAGACCTGCAGCTGAGGGTCCTGTCTGGTAGAAGAAAAACTAACAAACAGAAAGGACACCCACACCAAAAACCCATCTGTACATCACCATCATCAAAGACCAAAAGTAGGAAAAACTACAAAGATGGGGAGAAAACAGAGCAGAAAAACTGGAAACTCTAAAAAGCAGAGCACCTCTCCTCCTCCAAAGGAACACAGTTCCTCACCAGCAATGGAACAAAGCTGGACAGAGAATGACTTTGACGAGTTGAGAGAAGAAGGCTTCAGATGACCAAACTCCTCCGAGCTACAGGAGGAAATTCAAACCAGTGGCAAAGAAGTTAAAAACTTTGAAAAAAAATTAGACGAATGTATAACTAAAATGACCAATGCAGAGAAGTGCTTAAAGGAGCTGATGGAGCTGAAAGCCAACTTTCGAGAACTATGTGAAGACTACAGAAGCCTCAGTAGCTGATGCGATCAACTGGAAGAAAGGGTATCAGTGATGGCAGATGAAATGAATGAAATGAAGCGAGAAGAGAAGTTTAGAGAAAAAAGAATAAAAAGAAACGAACAAAGCCTCCAAGAAATATGGGACTATGTGAAAAGACCAAACCTACATCTGATTGGTGTACCTGAAAGTGACGGGGAGAATAGAAACAAGTTGGAAAACACTCTGCAGGATATTATCCAGGAGAACTTCCCCAACCTAGCAAGGCAGGCCAACGTTCAGATTCAGGAAATACAGAGGATGCCACAAAGATACTCCTCGAGAAGAGCAACCCCAAGACACATAATTGTCAGATTCACCAAAGTGGAAATGAAGGAAAAAATGTTAAGGGCTGCCAGAGAGAAAGGTCGGGTTACTCACAAAGGGAAGCCCATCAGACTAACAGCTGATCTCTTGGCAGAAACTCTACAAGCCAGAAGAGAGTGGGGGCCAATATTCAACATTCTTAAAGAAAGGAATTTTCAACCCAGAATTTCATATCCAGCCAAACTAAGCTTCATAAGTGAAGGAGAAATAAAATACTTTACAGACAAACAAATGCTGAGTGATTTTGTCACCACCAGGCCTGCCTTAAAAGAGCTCCTGAAGGAAACACTAAATATGGAAAGGAACAACCAGTACCAGCCACTGCAAAAACATGCCAAATTGTAAAGACCATCAGGGCTAGGAAGAAACTGCATCAACTAACGAGCAAAATAACCAGATAACATCATAATGACAGGATCAAATTCACACATAACAAGATTAACTTTAAATGTAAACGGGCTAAATGCTCCAATTAAAAGACACAGACTGGCAAATTGGATAAGGAGTCAAGACCCATCAGTGTGCTGTATTCAGGAAACCCATCTCACGTGCAGAGACACACATAGACTCAAAATAAAGGGATGGAGGAAGATCTACCAAGGAAATGGAAAACAAAAAAAGGCAGGGGTTGCAATCCTAGTCTCTGATAAAATAGACTTTAAACCAACAGAGATAAAAAGAGACAAAGAAGGCCATTACATAATGGTAAAGGGATCAATTCAACAAGAAGAGCTAACTATCCTAAATATATATGCACCCAATACAAGAGCACCCAGATTCATAAAGCGAGTCCTGAGTGACCTATAAAGAGACTTAAACTCCCACACAATAATAACGGGAGATTTTAACACCCCACTGTCAACATTAGACAGATCCATGAGACAGAAAGTTAACAAGGATACCCAGGAATTGAACTCAGCTCTGCACCAAGCGGACCTAATAGACATCTACAGAACTCTCCACCCCAAATCAATAGAATATACATTTTTTTCAGCACCACACCTATTCCAAAATTGACCACATAGTTGGAAGTAAAGCTCTCCTCAGCAAATGTAAAAGAACAGAAATTATAATAAACTGTCTCTCAGACCACAGTGCAATCAAACTAGAACTCAGGATTAAGAAACTCACTCAAAACCGTTCAACTACATGGAAACTGAACAACCTGCTCCTGAATGACTACTGGGTTCATAACGAAATGAAGGCAGAAATAAAGATGTTCTTTGAAACCAATGAGAACAAAGACACAATATACTAGAATCTCTGGGACACATTCAAAGCAGTGTGTAGAGGGAAATTTATAGCACTAAATGCCCACAAGAGAAAGCAGGAAAGATCCAAAATTGACAACCTAACATCACAATTAAAAGAACTAGAAAAGCAAGAGCAAACATATTCAAAAGCTAGCAGAAGGCAAGAAATAACTAAGAGCAGAACTGAAGGAAATAGAGACACAAAAAACTCTTCAAAAAATTAATGAATCCAGGAGCTGGATTTTTGAAAAGATCAACAAAATTGATAGACCACTAGCAAGACTAATAAAGAAGAAAAAAGAGAAGAATCAAATAGATTCAATAAAAAATGATAAAGGGTATATCACCACTGATCCCACAGGAATACAATCTACCATCAGAGAATACTACAAACACCTCTACAGAAATAAACTGGAAAATCTAGAAGAAATGGATAAATTTCTCGACAAATACACCCTCCCAAGACTAAACCAGGAAGAAGTTGAATCTCTGAATAGACCAATAACCTGCTCTGAAATTGTGGCAATAATGAATAACTTACCAACCAAAAAGGGTCCAGGACCAGATGGATTCACAGCCGAATTCTACCAGAGGTACAAGGGGGAAGTGGTACCATTCCTTCTGAAACTATTCCAATCAATAGAAAAAGAGGGAATCCTCCCTAACACATTTTATGAGGACAGCATCCTCCTGATACCAAAGCCTGGCAGAGACACAACCAGAAAAGAGAATTTCAGACCAATATCCTTGATGAACATTGATGCAAAAATCCTCAATAAAATACTGGCAAACCGAATCCAGCAGCACATCAAAAAGCTTATCCACCATGATCAAGTGGGCTTCATCCCTGGGATGCAAGCCTGGTTCAACATATGCAAATCAATAAATGTAATCCAGCATATAAACAGAACCAAAGACAAAAACCACATGATTATCTCAACAGAGGCAGAAAAGGCCTTTGACAAAATTCAAGAACCCTTCATGCTAAAAACTCTCAATAAATTAGGTATTGATGGTACGTATCTCAAAATAATAAGAGCTATCTATGACAAAACCACAGCCAATATCATACTGAATGGGCAAAAACTGGAAGCATTCCGTTTGAAAACTGGCACAAGACAGGGATGCCCTCTCTCACCACTCCTATTCAACATAGTGTTGGAAGTTCTGGCCAGGGCAATCAGGCAGGAGAAGGGAATAAAGGGTATTCAATTAGGAAAAGAGGAAGTCAAATTGTCCCTATTTGCAGATGACATGATTGTATATCCAGAAAACCCCATCGTCTCATCCCAAAATCTCCTTAAACTGATAAGCAACTTCAGCAAAGTCTCAGGATACAAAATCAATGTACAAAAATCACAGGCATACTTGTACACCAATAAGACAAACAGAGAGCCAAATCATGAGTGAACTCCCATTCACAATTGCTTCAAAGAGAATAAAATACCTAGGAATCCAACTTACAAGGGATGTGAAGGACCTCTTCAAGGAGAATTAGAAACCACTGCTGAATGAAATAAAAGAGGATACAAACAAATGGAAGAACATTCCATGCTCATGGGTTGGAAGAATCAATATCGTGAAAATGGCCATACTGCCCAAGGTAATTTATAGATTGAATGCCATCCGCATCAAGCTACCAATGACTTTCTTCACAGACTTGGAAAAAAACACTTTAAAGTTCATATGGTACCAAAAAAGAGCCCACATTGCCAAGTCAATCCTAAGCCAAAAGAACAAAGCCATAGGCATCATGCTACCTGACTTCAAACTATACTACAAGGCTACAGTCACCAAAACAGCATGGTACTGGTACCAAAACAGAGACACAGATCAATGGAACAGAACAGAGACCTCAGAAATAATGCCGCATATCTACAACTATCTGATCTTTGACAAACCTGACAAAACAAGCAATGGGATAAGGATTCTGTATTTAATAAATGGTGCTGGGAAAACTGGCTAGCCATATGTAGAAAGCTGAAACTGGATCCCTTCCTTAGACCTTATATAAAAATTAATTCAAGATGGATTAAGGACTTACATGTTAGACCTACAACCATAAAAACCCTAGAAGAAAACCTAGGCAATACCATTCAGGACATAGGCATGGGCAAGGACCTCATGTCTAAAACACCAAAAGCAATGGCAACAAAAGCCAAAATTGACAAATGGGATCTAATTAAACTAAAGAGCTTCTGCACAGCAAAGGAAACTCCCATCAGAGTGAACAGGCAACCTACAAATTGGGAGAAAATTTTTGCAACTTACTCATCTGACAAAGGGCTAATATCCAGAATCTACAATGAACTCAAACAAATTTACAAGAAAAAAACAAACAACCACATCAAAAAGTGGGCGAAGGACATGAACAGCCACTTCTCAAAAGAAGACATTTATGCAGCCAAAAAACACATGAAAAAATGCTCATCATCACTGGCCATCAGAGAAATGCAAATCAAAACCACAATGAGATACCATCTCACACCAGTTAGAATGGCCATCATTAAAAAGTCAAGAAACAACAGGTGCTGGAGAGGATGTGGAGAAATAGGAACTTTTACACTGTTGGTGGGACTGTAAACTAGTTCAACCATTGTGGAAGTCAGTGTGGCGATTCCTCAGGGATCTAGAACTAGAAATACCATTTGACCCAGCCATCCCATTACTGGGTATATACCCAAAGGACTATAAATCATGCTGCTATAAAGACACATGCACACATATGTTTATTGTGGAACTATTCACAATAGCAAAGACTTGGAACCAACCCAAATGTCCAACAACGATAGACTGGATTAAGAAAATGTGGCACATATACACCATGGAATACTATGCAGCCATAAAAAATGATGAGTTCATGTCCTTTGTAGGGACATGGATGAAACTGGAAACCATCATTTTCAGTAAACTATTGCAAGGACAAAAAACCAAACACCGCATGTTCTCACTCATAGGTGGGAATTGAACAATGAGAACACATGGACACAGGAAGGGGAACATCATACTCCGGGGACTGTTGTGGGGTGGGGGACGGGGGAGGGACAGCATTGGGAGATATACCTAATGCTAAATGACGAGTTAATGGGTGCAGTACACCAACATGGCACATGGATACATATGTAACAAACCTGCACGTTGTGCACATGTACCCTAAAACTTAAAGTATAATAATAAAAAAAGATAAATTAATAAATAAGAGTATTTTTTAAGACTCCACCTAGCACAAAATTAAAAAGATAAAAAGCCCTCTCAGAGTTTTAGATAGTTAAATGTAGATCTAAAACAGCTTTACAACCCAAATTATCTCCCCAGATCTCTCTACTCATAGAATATAATATAAATGGCCTTAAATTATAGCAGAAAGCAAACAACATGACATTTTGCAAACACTTGAAATACTTTTCTAAAAATCAAGTCATAGTGATGTATCTTCGGAGCATTTTATAGATAAAGTCCATTTTGAAGAATACTTATATGATGTCTTAAGAGAAACATGAAAATAGACTGTTTCCATTTCTGTGCCTTTTACTGTATTTGCTTGCTTACTTAGCTAAATATTAAACATTCACAGTCACACAAAGTCATTGTGGAAGAAGGATGGAATAACACACACATGCACACACATCCACATCCACACACATGCACACACACACACACACACACACACACTCACTTCTGAATTAACATTAGGACGTCCCACATTTTAGCGCTTAAATGGGGATTTATTAAATACAGTCTTGGATAAGTAATAAAATTATCTGCTATCTGAATCATAATCCAATAGTAATCCCCATCCCCTCCTCCCTAATTTAGAACTAGAGATTAGTTGTATAGACACAATGACACTTCAGCTATCAGTGCAAGGACAACCAGTCAGCTTCACATGACTTAATGCCTTTGTAATCTGTCCAGGGTGTTTCTGGCTTTAGTTGCCTAGCATTTCCCTAATTAACTGAAAACGTCTTAGGAGGCTATTAGATGTTGACAATAGGGGAATATATATTTTTCATTCATTAGCAGCTTCATTAATGTTAAAACCATATTCTTAAGCATCAAAAGTTAATGTACTATTCTTAAACACTAAATTCAAATACAAGGATTTGCATATGAAGTACATAAATGTGGCTATTTGGCAATTAAACAATAAAATAGTATTAATTAGAACCTAATTGTCTATGGAAACAAAGGAAAGATTCACCATAATTTTAGAAGTAGCTGCATAAAAAACACTATGAATTTTAACTTCTATTTTATATGGCAATTGGAAATATATGTTGAATGGCATTCCTAATGCAAAAAATCTTAGGTTTGCTACTACAAGTATTCAATCAGAATTTATTTTTAAATAAAATTATACAGTTGTTTCTTGTTTGTGCTAGTACCCATCACTAAGTTTACAATACATTTCAACTCCTGTCCATTCTCTGGAGAGGTTTGTAAAAAGAAATACAAAAGGGTAACGAAGATTGATTACCTTTTTCACAGAAGCGGCCAGTGAAATGTAGTGGACAGTCACACTGGAATGACACTATACTACTGGAGAGGAAGATGGGGTGGCATGTGCCTCCATTGTGGCATACATCCTGCTGGCACACAGAGGGTGCTGCAACAGAGGGGCTGACAGAAGTCCACGTGGTATCAACCCCTTGTGTCACATCAGAAGCATCAACAAAGGAGGCTGTTGGAGACAGCATAAATCCCTGGGATCTGTGATTTATAAACAGACCAGAAAACAAAATATAAGTAAAAGCACATAAATAGAAATAATAGAAAATTTGATTTAATATAAGAAAATGAAACCAATACTGATCAAGGTTTAACTGAGGACAAATAAAATTATCATGTTAGTTTCACAATTATGAGATTTGTAAATGTTAAAAATTTCTGAGCCACATAACAGAACCCTGTAGTAGTAAGAAATGTGGAAGAAATAACCTTCACAAACTTGTCAGTTGTTTTATGGAAAAAACATAGTCCTCCTTTAGCTGTTTCAAATCTTATGAGCCTAAGATCAAGAATTAGGTCATATTACATCTTCATGCTAAAACTGTTTGAACTTGAAGGATTTCTAACTACTAGAAATGTGCATTCATTAGTCTGACTTAGCATTAATTTCTGGGAGCTATCCAAGAGGTACCTTAGAAATACCCACAAATATTCCCTAATTTTTTTTTTTTTACAAATCTTAATACCAGTTTAATTTTTTCTTTATAATAAATAATGAACAACAACAAAAGTCTCTCTGAATTATGTGAAATTTCCTACTTTTACATTCAAAACCCCTTGACAATCTGATTCATCCCTGCTCTTCCAGCCTACTTTATCATGATTCCTAGTAAGTACCTTAAATTCTCTCAAACCAAGTAAGATTACTATTCCTTAGAGACCCTGAAATTTCCTAATTTTGGAAGTTTGTTTAATATACTTTTTATGCATTGTTATTCCTCAATTCTTACCTGAATTTCACCTACAGTGCTAAGCCCACGACTGCATTATTTTTTGTCCTTGGCCCAACAAGATGAAACTGATGTTTCTCTCCTGTCTAAAATCCCACATCTCATTTGTACCATTGTTAGAACATTTACCATGTGCTTGTAGTATAGTTATTTTATGTGTAGCCTCTACTATTTAGGTTGTATATATTCATTGTTTTTTCTTTCTCCCTCCACACAAAAGTTTCTCATTTTATCAGAAATCTTTATTCATAATACTTAAGAAAATTTGTTGAATTAATGTGTTCAGCATACTCATGAGTTTCATATACTGTCTGGGAAGGTTTTTAGAATTTCACTTAATATAATAATGAGATAATTATCTTTTCAATGTAAAAAACCTTGTGCAATAAAAATCAATAATTAAACATAAGAAATTTTTATTTTATACCTTGTCATAAAGATAAAACTTTAGCAAAAGAAGTCACTTCAAACATTCCCCAACTGATCTTAGAGACTTAAAAAGCTATTTTTATATCTACTACACACATTAATGTCAACTTACTGGAATAAAAGATTTAAAGAAAATGAAATAGATAATTTATATTTTACTGATACATTAATGTGCAGGTCAGTTCTTTCCCAACCTGAAATTCTTCTTTATGGTGTTCATCACAGATTGTAACAATATATTTATTTTCATGATTGAGCCTGACCTGCTTCTCTTTCCTCTGGATTGCAATCTACATGAAGGATGGTGGGATGACTTCTGTGCTTTTCTTCACTTTATTCCTAACAATGCTTGATCTCTAGTAGGCTCTCCAGTAAATATTGTATAAATAATTTTAAATCTTTTTTTTGTAAATATGCAATGTATCAAAGTACTTTCTGTTATTGTTGTTGTTTGTTTGTTTGGGATGAAGTTTTACTCTTATTGCCCAGGCTGGAGTGCAATGGTGCTATCTCGGCTCACTGCAGCCTCCACCTCCCGGGTTCAAGCAGTTCTCCTCTCTCAGCTTCCCGAGTAGCTGGGATTACAGGCACCCGCCACCATGCTTGGTTAATTTTTTGTATTTTCAGTAGAGACCGGGTTTCCCCATGTTGGCCAGGCTGGTCTCGAACTCCTGGCCTCAGGTGATCAACCAGCCTTAGCCCCCCCCAGAGCACTGGGATTACAGGTGTGAGTCACTGTGCCTGGCCTGTACCACACTACTAAACAAGAACAATAGCGATGAAATAATTTTATCACCCCAGGTTATTTTTATAACTCCATTATATAACTCTTTAGTTTTATAAATCATATAAATTCTAACACTTTTGATATAGTTTTGTAATCAACTTTCTCTGATATTGCTCTATCAGAAAATTAGCATATATCTTCCTATTAGTACTTACAATATAAGTTTGTCTCTTTAAGGCAACTTTCATCAAGTTAAATGGCAATGCTAATATGAATGACATGGGATTTATTACTCAATATTCTGAATTCTAATTTAATTTTTAGTTTTAATGTTTCTGAATAACTTCGCCATTTCGTCTAACATTTGCCATGGACTTCATGAACTGCAGTCAGTCACCACTTTCTCAGGAATAAATTAGAATTAAATGCCACTACGTCTTTCTCCTACTGTAGCTGCTCAGGGAGACTGTCTCACCTGAAAAAAATCAATATTTTGCACATTTCAGTTAAGTGATTATACAAAAATAATTGCTATCAATTGATCTGAAAACATCAGGATCACAAATCAATTTTTGAAAGCAACATTAATCATTTGATCTTTGTTATAAAGATCAAATTTCATATCTGATATATGATAATTAGTAGTCTGGCTTTCAGTTTTATTTTTGGAAGTTATAGATTATGTCATGAATTTACTTGTTTTAAAATTTAGAATGACATAAAATGTATTCAATTTGTTATATATTTAAAAAGGAAAATTAGTTCACACTGCTAAAATTTTACCTTATTTTTACATACAGGTTAAAAATATCAAGTGACTGTGGAGGTTTATTAAACATAACTAGATGTTGGACTTAGTAATATAATTTGCAATGTAAAAAAGGAACAGCAAAATTACCATTTTTAAAATTCTAGAAATCATAAATGAATGAGACTTTAGAAAATAGTAAGTGCAAAAATCTGATCGTTTCTTAGGTAACTTTGTATAAGGATACAGTGACGAACCAGCTATTATTATAACAAGAAACTAGTCTTCAATAACTTTTTCTCTTTTTTTTTTTTTTTTTTTTTTTTTTGAGACGGAGTCTCGCTCTGTCGCCCAGGCTGGAGTGCAGTGGCGCAATCTCGGCTCACTGTAAGCTCCACCTCCCGGGTTCACGCCATTCTCCTGCCTCAGCCTCCAGTGTAGCTGGGACTACAGGCGCCCGCCACCACGCCCGGCTAATTTTTTTTGTATTTTTAGTAGAGACGGGGTTTCACCGTGGTCTTGATCTCCTGACCTCGTGATTCGCCCGCCTTGGCCTCCCAAAGTGCTGGGATTACAAGCGTGAGCCACCGCGCCCGGCCTTCAATAACTTTTTCTTAATGAATTAGTGTCTGAATAACATATGCTCAATGGATTCAAAACCAAACTTGATCATTAGAGAAAAGACACCTTGATAGGACAGCAATTTCCAGTCATGTTGGGGAACTCTAGTTGGAACAGGAAAGGAACACACACTACTCATCGTTTCAATCCCACAGCAAGCAGCCTGTGAAAACCATGGGGCTAAACACTTCACATTGCTTCAGCCTGAAGGATTTTGCTCATTGCCTGCTGACTTCACCACTGCTCAACAGACACTTGTCTGGCACAAATTTTTAGAAGGAAGAGTGGGCTCACACAGATATGTGCCTACAAATCTGGCTTCTCAAGTCTAGGATCATTTTTAGAATGACGATGAAATATTAAAAAGAAACAAACGCTGCTAGAAGACCCTTGAGTTTAGAGCTTTAATAGCGTTAAGGGGAAGAAAGGATTCAAAAATCACTGTGTTTGATTGTAAAGAGTAGTAACATAATTGAATTATAATCTGGATAAGAAAATGCATATATCTCATGTAAAGAAAACCTTTTTTTCTTACAAAAATGAGAATATACTCTAAACACATACTTCATTCCACTTTGTCTTTCCATTTATTAGATATGCTATTCTACTCTGTTTTTTCACCTAAATGTAGTTCTTGGTGGTCTGCTCCATTCATAAGTATAGTTCTTCACTTTCCTTTTCAAATCTGCAGTGTTTTAATTGTTTGGATATATCATCATGGATTCTGTCAGTTTGTAACATATATTTAAGTTGTTTCAAGTTTTTTTCTTTTTATCTGAATCATAACTTTATTTTCAATAGTTACATTGAGATATAATTTGCATACATAGTGTACCCATTTAAAACGCATTATTTAATATTTTTTAGTAGATACAGAATTGTACAACTATCACCACAATCTAGCTTTATATTTTGTCATTCGCAAAATAAATGTCATTTCCCTTAACAGCTACTCTCCACCATACATCCTCAGTCTAGTCTTAGTAAACCTTTAATCTACATTCTGTCTCTATAGATTTGCCTATTATAGACATTTCATATAAATAAAATCAGATAACATATATAGTTTTGGACTGGCTTTTTCATTTAGTGTAATGTTTTCAAGGTTCACCCATGTTGTTGCACGTATCAGAACTTTATTTATTTTTTATTTTTCTTTTGAGACAGAGTCTCGCTCTGTCACCAGGCTGGAGTGTAACGGCCAGTCTTGGCTCACTGCAACCTCCGCCTCCCAGGTTCAAGCGATTCTCCTGCCACAGCCTCCTGAGTAGCTGGGATTACAGGCATCTGTCACCACGCCCGGCTAATTTTTTTTTTTTTTTTTTTTTTGTATTTTTAGTAGAGACGGGTTTTCACCGTGTTAGCCAGGATGGTCTCTATCTCCTGACCTTGTGATCCACCCGCCTTGGCCTCTCAAAGGGCCGAGATTACGGGCGTGAGCCACCGCAACGGGCCCCTTTATTCATTTTTAGTACTGATACAGATCTATCATATTTTATTTATCTATTCATTATTGAAAGATGTGGGACTTTTCCACCTTTTGGCTATTGTAAATAATACTATGAACATTCATGTTCAAATTTTTGTCGGGATGTACGTTTCAATTTCTCTTGGATATGTAATTAGGAGTGGAATTGCTGGATTATATATTCTATGTTGACATTTTGAGCAACTGCCAAACTATTTTCCAAAGAGGCTTCACCATTTTACATTTCTGCCAGCAAAATATAAGAGTTCAAATTCTCCATATCCTTGTTGGATCAAACATTCTTTTTTTTTTTTTTGACTTTTAAAACACTATTTAATGACCATCTTATCAATTCCATTGAATTTAATCTTTTTGAACTGAAACGTGTATGCTTTTCATTACAAATAATTTTGTATGTATTTTTTTTTCCTTTTTTAAAGTTTGCTTTCTATTTCTTTCAGGTTTATTTATTTATTTATTTATACATATATATTTATTATACTTTAAGTTCTAGGGTACATGTGCTCAATGTGCAGGGATAGATACCTAATGTAAATGACGAGTTAGTGGGTGCAGCACACCAACATGGCACATGTATACGTATGTAACAAACATTCTTTTTTCTTTGCATCTTTGACAAAAATCTCCCCATTTCTTCCACCTCCCAGATCCTGGCATCATAAACTCTTATAAGTAGTATGTACATTTAATTTTTTATGAATTTTGACAAATTCCCCTCAGAATGCTTGCCACAATTTACATAGTAACAACTTTTACTCTTACTTATACCAATAATTTATCAAATTTTTTGCTTTTTAACAGCCACTTACATAAAAACTAGAAACTTGCTGTTGTTTCAAATTGTATTTCTTTATTAGTAAGTGTCATATGCAGAATAATTCCCACCCCCACTTAAATTAAAAGTAGTTTTCTGAACTTGCCTAGCTAATATCTGTTTCATTCACCTGGAGTCACACAGGGCCGACCAACTGAGTAAAACCCCTTTTGCAGGTAATGTATGGTAAAGGCTGTGATGGCTTACCACTCTTTCTAAGCCCCCTATTTCTCTATGCATTATCGAATGTCATAGCTATAAACACATACACATCTATTTAATATACCTATGTCTATATCTACATCTACACCTACATTTATAACTTATATCATCTCTTGTACTATTTCTGTGGAGTTTTTACTTGCCAGGTGTTCAGTTTTCATACAGGGTAACTTAAAACACCTAGTGATGTATTAGTGGTGTGGCTAACAGGAATAAATCCAGAAAATAATTCAATTACTGTTTTAACTTTCAAAATCATAAGAACATCATAACATCTAATAAAGCTTTAAACAAATGGAAAAATGACTTCAAAAGTTTAAATTGCCAGCATTCTCATCTAGTTCCAAAATTTTATTTTGTTTTTAGTTTGATTAATAACTTTGAAAATAATCATTGCAAATTCTGACAGAGAGCAAAGCAATATAGAAAAATGTTTTTGCTATTTAAAAAACATATATAATTGTCAATATATATAAAAGGAGGAAATATGCAAACTTACTGTTAGTACATGAAAAATTCTCATTTGCCATTCAAAACAAACGTTAGTAAAACAAATCATACAAGGAAAAATTTATCTGAAGAAACAATCCCAAGTGTTACTCCTCTTTTTTGAATATAACATTTATGTAATAGGATAAGAATCATAACTTAATAAGTTTAGTAAGATTATCATTTTAAAATGCAAATAAATTAATTCACTCCACATAATAGTGTAATTTTAATGGATCTTGTTTTCGTATTTTCCTAATTTTTCTCATGGGACAAATGCTTTTCTTTCTCACCATCTTCTATTCTTTAGCTACTACACAGTCACAAATAGGATTCCTGAGATTACAAGCTTTGTCATGTGATTCATGTTCCCTGCATCCTTGGGTGTTAGGCAGGACTGGCACCTCAGGGCATTGCAGACCACTGTTTCGCAGTATGAAGGGTGGATATTTTTGAAACATTCTCTCCCTCTTGATTCTGATTTTACTTTCTCATGCCAGAGTACAGAGGGTCATTATTATTGTTTTTATTTCAATGGCTTTAAGCATACAAGTGGTTTTTGGTTATATGGATGAATTATATAGTGGTGAAGTCTGGGATTTTAATGTACCCCTCACCCTGTATTGTACATTTTACTCTAATAGGTAGTTTTTCTTCCCTCATCTCCCTCCCACTCTCCCCACATCTGAGTCTCCAGTGTTCATTATACCACTCTGTATGCCTTGCAAACCCATAGCTAAGCTCCCACTTACAAGTGAGAACATGCAAAAACCATGATTTTTAATGGCTGTTTATGTTCTATCCTAAAACTACACCATCAATTATTTAGTAGTTTCTCTCTTGTAAAATGGTTAAATTATTTCCAATTCTTGTACTCCTTTTCTTTTTTTTTTATTATACTTTTAAGTTCTAGAGTATATGTGCAGAACGTGCAGGTTTGTTACGTAGGTATATATGTGCTATGGTGGTTTGCTGCACGCATCAACCCACCATCTACATTAGGTATTTCTCCTGATGCTATCCCTCCACTAGCTCCCCATCCCCTGACAAGCCCTGGTTTGTGATGTTCCCCTCCCTGTGTCCATGTGTTCTCATTGTTCAACTCCCACTTACGAGTGAGAACATGCAGTGTTTGGTTTTCTGTTTTTGTGTTAGTTTGCCAAGAATAATAGTTTCCAGTGTCATCCATGTCCCTGCAAAGGACGTGAACTCATCCTTTTTTATGGCTGCATAGTATTCCATGGTGTACATGTGCCACGTTTTCTTTATCCAGTCCATCATTGATGGGTATTTGGGTTGGTTCTAAGTCTTTGCTATTGTAAACAGTGCTGCAATAAACATATATGTGCATGTGTCTTTACAGTAGAATGATTTATAATACTTTGGGTATATACCCAGTAATGGGATTGCTGGATCAAATGGTATTTCTAGTTTTAGATCCTTTAGGAATCGCCACACTGTCTTCCACAGTGGTTGAACTAATTTACACTCCTACCAACAGGGTAAAAGCATTCCTATTTCTCCACATCCTCTCTCGCATCTGTTGTTTCCTGACTTTTTAAAGATTGCCATTCTAACTGGCATGAGATGGTATCTCATTGTAGTTTTGATTTGCATTTCTCTAATGACCAGTGATCATGAGCTTTTTTTCATGTTTGTTGGCTGTATAAATGTCTTCTTTTGAGAAGCGTCTGTTCATATCCTTTGCCCACTTTTTGATGGGGTTGTTTTTTTTTTTTCTTATAAATTTGTTTCTTTGTAGATTCTGGATATTAGCCCTTTGTCAGATGGATAGATTGTAAACATTTTCTCCCATTCTGTTGGTTGCCTGTTCTCTCTGATGAGAGTTTCTTTTGCTGTGCTGAAGCTCTTTAGTTTAATCAGATCCCGTTTGTCTATTTTGGCTTTTGTTGCTATTGCTTTTGGTGTTTTAGTCATGAAGTCTTTGCCCATGCCTATGTCCTGAATGGTATTGTCTAGGTTTTCTTCTAGGGTTTTTATGATTTTAGGTCTTACATTTAAGTCTTTAATCCACATTAATTTTGTATAAGATGTAAGGAAGGGATCCAGTTTCAGCTTTTTGCATATGGCTAGCCAGTTTTCCCAACACCATTTATTAAATAGGGAATCCTTTCCCCATTTCTTGTTTTTGTCAGATTTTTCAAAGATCAGATGGTTGTAGATGTGTGGTGTTATTTCTGAGGCCTCTATTCTGTTCCATTGGTCTATATCTCTGTTTTGGTACAAGTACCATGCTGTTTTTGTTACTGTAGCCTTGTAGTATAGTTTGAAGTCAGGTAGTGTGATGCCTCCAGCCTTGTTCTTTTTGCTTCGGATTGTCTTGGCTATGAGTGCTCTTTTTTGGTTCCATATGAAATTTAAAGTAGTTTTTTTCCAATTCTGTGAAGGAAGTCAATGATAGCTTGATAAGGATAGCATGAATTTATAAATTACTTTGGGCAATATGGCCATTTTCACGACATTGCTACTTCCTATGCATGAGCATGGAATGTTTTTCCATTTGTTTGTGTCCTCTCTTATTTCCTTGAGCAGTAGTTTGTAGTTCTCCTTGAAGAGGTCCTTCAAATCCCTTGTAAATTGGATTCCTAGGTATTTTATTCTCTTTGTAGCAATTGTGAATGGGAGTTCACTCATGATTTGGCTCTCTGTTTGTCTGTTATTGGTGTATAGGAATGCTTGTCATTTTTGCACATTGATTTTGTATTGAGATTTTGCTGAAGTTGCTTATCAGCTTAAGGAAATTTTGAGCTGAGATGATGGGGTTTTCTAAATATACAATCATGTCATCTGCAAACAGAGACAATTTGGCTTCCTCTTTTCCTAATTGAATGCCCTTTATTTCTTTCTCTTGATGATTGCCCTGGCCAGAACTTCCGATACCACATTGAATAGGGGTGGTGAGAGAGGGCAGCCTTGTCTTGTGCCGGCTTTCAAAGGGAATGGTTCCATGTTTTGCCCATTCAGTATGATATTGGTTATGAGTTTGTCATAAATAGCTCTTATTATTTTGAGATACATTCCATCACTGCCTAGTTTATTGAGAGTTTTCAGCCTGAAGGCCTGCTGAATTTTGTTGAAGGCCTTTTCTGCATCTATTGAGATAATTGTGGTTTTTGTCATTGTTTCTGTTTATGTGATGGAGTAGATTTATTGATTTGCGTATTTGAACCAGCCTTGCATCCCAGGGATGAAGCCGACTTGATCGGATAAGCTTTTTGATGTGCTGCTGGATTCGGTTTGCCAGTATTTTATTGAGGATTTTCACATCGATGTTTATCAGGGATACTGGCCTGAAATTTTCTTTTTTTGTGTGTTTCTCTGCTAGGTTTTGGTATCAGGATAATGCTGGCCTCATAAACAAGTTAGGGAGAATTCCCTCTTTTTCTATTGTTTCAAATAGTTTCAGAAGGAATGGTACCAGCACCTCTTTATACCTCTGGTATAATTCGGCCATGAACCCATCTGGTCCTGGACTTTTTTTGGTTGGTAGCTATTAATTGCTGCCTCAGTTTCCGATACTCGACTATTCAGGGATTTGACTTCTTCCTGGTTTAGTCTTGGGAGGGTGTATGTGTCCAGGAATTTATCAATTTCTTCTAGATTTTCTAGTTTGCATAGAGGCATTTATAGTATTCTCTGATGGTAGTTTGTATTTCTGTGGGATCAGTGTTGTTATCCCCTTTATCATTTTTTATTGTATCTATCTATTTTGTTGATCTTTTCAAAAAAAAAAAACAGCTCCTGGATTCATTGATTTTTTGAAGGTTTTTTTTTTGTGTGTGTGTGTCTCTTTCTCCTTCAGTTCTGCTCTGATCTTGGTTGTTTCTTGTCTTCTGCTAGCTTTTGAATGTGTTTGCTCTTGCTTCTCTAGTTCTTTTAATTGTGATGTTAGGGTGTCAATTTTAGATCTTTCCTGCTTTCTCTTGTGGGCATTTAGTGCTATAAATTTTACTCTACACACTGCTTTAAATGTGTTCCAGAGATTCTAGTACATTTTGTCTTAGAACATCTTTATTTCTGCCTTCATTTCGTTATTTATTCAGGAGCAGGTTGTCGGTTTCTATGTAGTTGTGTGGTTTTGAATTAGTTTCTTAATCTTGAGTTCTAATTTAATTGCACTGTGGTCTGAGACTGTTTGTTATGAATTCTGTTCTTTTGCATTTGCTGAGGAGTGTTTTACTTCCAATTATGTGGTCAATTTTAGAATAAGTGCGATGTGGTGCTGAGAAGAATGTATGTTCTGTTGACTTGGAGTGGAGAGTTCTGTAGATGTCTATTAGGTCCGCTTGGTCCACAGCTGAGTTCAAGTCTTGGATATCCTTGTTAATTTTCTGTCTTGATGATCTGTCTAATATTGACAGTGGGGTGTTAAAATCTCACACTATTATTGTGATCATAGAGAACAGGCAAACTCTCTGCCTTTCGATACCGCAGCCCAAAGCTGGATGGGAATTAGATTGATACTTTCTGCATTCAAACCAAATCAGAAAGTATCAGAAACTGGATTTTTCTTTCTTCCCTCCACATCTCGAATTCTAAGTTCTTGTTGTTGTTGTTGTAAGATACCCTCTACATGTTTCAACAGTTTTATGTTCATATTTCCTTTTTGACATCCATGACTTTAGCTCGTATCATCCTCTAATCCATCCTTCTCACTGTGTTCACTTTTCTTGTTGTATTACTCCCAGCCCCCAATTTTTCCAATTCAAAGTATTCATTCTTCTATGATTTGTATCATCCCACTTTTTGGTTTCATCGGCCTGGAATGTCTTCCCATATATCCCATGTATGTTCTAGCTACATCTAAGGATAATATTTTCAATATTCTACACTTTATGATTTTCATATGCTGAGGTTCCTCTGAGGTTAACTTTAACCTTAAAATCTCACATTTTTCATCCTTCAAAATGCAGTTCTAGAGTTTTTTATATATATAATATAAATATATAAAAATCATAACATATGAATTACATAAATAATAATTAATAAATATAATATATTCAAATATAGTATTCATATATCATACTCATTGATATATATTTTATATATTATATATGAGCATTAATATATAAATTAAATTAAATACATAAATATTGATATAAACTAATTATAATTTATATATTATATTTATTAAGTATAATAAATATAATATATAAATATATGTAAATATATGAAATTATATTTACCTATATGTAACATTTTTATTTATATATATAAAATCTCCAACTAAATAAAAGCACATAAAGTGAGTATTTTTATTCATATCCTCCTCCAAACCCAATACACTTTCATTGCCAAGGGGCAATCACTCTGTGTTTCATTTCATACAAATACATATCATACCCAGATTATAACTATAACTTAGTTTTCTTTATTAGTTTTTAAGTGGAATTGTGTTAGTTAAGAGTAATGTCGGCTCCCAAATCTCAGTGGCTTAACAACACCAAAACTCATTTTTTGTCCACATAAAGTTCTATCAGCATAGACAGGAGGATTTCTGCTCTGTGTAGTCATTCAGTGACTTTCGTGGACTCAGGTGACATATAATTTATCAACTTCAGCACATAGCTCCTGAGGTCTCCTTGGGTGTCACACTCAAGTATTCAAATACTAGACAGGGTAAAGAAGGTAGGGGAAAAAGGAAGCATTGAAAATCTTCATACATCTCATTCCATTGGTTAGAACTCGGACACATGGCCAAACTCACTGCAAGGGAGCACAGGACAGTAGTGTCTTGTGCCTAGAAAAGTAGAAAAACCAGTTGGTGGATCCAGCCAGCTTCTGTCATACAAATCATGTTATAAAAATTGCTATTAAACAAAACTAAAAAAACAACAACATATTTTTTCACATTCAGTTGCAAAACATCTTGGGGATCTTTTATTTTCATTATACATGATATAACTCAGGAATTTTAATGAGAGAAGTTTTTACTGAAGATGAATCACAATGTATTGTATCATTTCCCTATTGATAAACATCATGGTTGTTTCAAGTTTCTCAAGTGATAAATACTGCAGTGAATATCATCATACAAATATCTTGTGACCATTGTGAGTTCATCTGAAGAATAAATATCTAGAGATGTAACTTATTGGGTCAAAAAAATGTCCCCAGTTTTTATTTTAATATATACTCCATAAAAACTATTAGAAAATTAAGTTCCCCAAATATTTTTGAGTACTAATTTCCCCAATCCCTCACTAAAATTAATTGTAATCTTCATTTAATTGGTTATTTATCTGGTATCATTTTTCATTTACATTTTATCTATTTTGAATTGCTAGAATATATGCTTCCTCACTTCTTCAATCATTTCCATCTGTCAGCTTATAGGAGATAATCCTATATAATGGATGTTGGTCCCATTTTACATCTTTTCAAATAAGATTTGTTGGTCTTTTTGAGCATTTTGTAATGTTTTCATTGTTTTCCCTCTTCCATTGATTCTGTTGAAAATTCACTTTTTTTTTTTGAGCATGAAAATAAATCTTTATTTTCAGTTATTACCCACCAATAAGAGAAAGTTAGGTTCACAGTTTTAGCTCTTGACACAAAGTGAACTAGGAGGCAAATTTATATCCATCAGATACAACTAATGCACCAACTTTTTAAGTTCAGGCTATCTTGAAAGCTTGCAACATACCAGATATTGCTATGTTGTCTCTCACGACAGCAATGGATGACACTGAGAAGTTGTGTCTTGAGTAGCAGGTGTTTTCTATAGTATGTTGCTGGAAATCAAAAGGTTTATAAAACATGGTACATGTTTGGAAATGAGTTAGATACTTGAAAAGTCTAAACACACTGATTTACGAGTGCGTATGTTGCCGTCTCAAGAGGGGTCAATAGTTCATATGGACTAAATTAATCTCTGGGTAGCACGTATGTGTGTAAACATAAAATTATATTAGACATTAGCAGAACATGCTCAGCATCATAAGATCCAAAACACCAGCACAAGTTTATCCATCATTTAAAAACAATTACCTCCTTCCTAAAATGTCAGAATTGCAGGTAACTGAGATTAATAAATCTTATCCAAAAAGTAACTCTTATAACATAAAATTTCTTTTAGAAGTATATGTGAGAATCAATCAGCTAAATAGAAATGTTTAAGATTGAAGATGCCCAATACTTTCAAAATGGGACATTACCACATACAGACAGAACATTTCTAAAAATGACGTGACAAACGATTCTTAAAAATTTTTTAAAAATTCCTTCACTGTTTATCAATAAATGTGGCAGAATAAAAGACAATTATAGAAAACTTTTTTTATTCATCATTCTATGTGTGTTGTAATAAGTGGTGATGCTCCCATTATAGGAATCCATTATTAACCTAATGGTTGTAAGTTGAGTATTCCACAGAAAGTGGTAATTATCTCTTCTCTCTTCCTCCATTAGAAAATCCACTTGTTAAGTCCAGTTATCACTTCTGTAGGAAACTTGTATTTCCTCTCTGGATACTTTTAAGAAGTTCCCTTTGTCTTTGTTGAACAGAATGTTTTCAGTGTGATGTGTTGAGATAAAGAATTGTTTTTATTCATCTAGGTTAGGTTGTTTTACAGGGGGCTTTTCTATTTAGAGAATTTATGGTTTTTATCTATTCTGCATATACAGCCCTCTCACATTCACTTTATAGTCTCCTGTTAAAATATGTATTATATGAAATTGAATTTTCTCATTTTATTCTCCATATCCTCAGCTCCTTTTGCAACATCTTTTTCAATTCATAGCATTTTTTTAGATATACTATCTTGCTCATTAATTCTCTTTACAGCTTTGTCTAACTTCTGTTTAGTTTGTCCATTTCAAAAATTTATGTATACTTTTACTTTTTGAAGTTCTATTTGCTAATATTTTATTTTCTATCTTTTTAAATTATACTTTAAGTTCTAGGGTACATGTGCACAACGTGCAGGTTTGTTACATATGTATACATGTGCCATGTTGGTGTGCTGCACCCATTAACTCATCATTTACATTAGGTATATCTCCTAATGCTATCCCTCCTCCCTCCCCCGACCCCACGACAGGCCCAGGTGTGTGATGTTCCCCACCCTGCGTCCAAATGTTCTCATTGTTCAATTCCCACCTATGAGTGAGATCATGCAGTGTTTGGTTTTCTGTCCTTGCGATAGTTTGCTCAGAATGATAGTTTCCAGCTTCACAATAGCAAAGACTTGGAGCCAACACAAATGTCCATCAATGATAGACTGGATTAAGAAAATATGGCACAATACACCATGGAATACTATGCAGCCATAAAAAGGATGAGTTCATGTCTATTTGGTAATATTTTTAAAACTCTTTACTCAGGTTGTTTAGTTTGTTTTGTATTTGTTTTTTGTGGGGTTTTTTGTTTTGTTTTGTTTTGTTTTTTTGGCAGCATCTTAGTTGCCTAGGTGGCAGTGCAGTGACACAATCGCAGCCTCAATATCCTGGCTGCGCTCAAGCGATCCTCTCACCTAAGTCTCCCAAAGTACTGGCATTACAGTTGTGAGCCACTGTACCTGGCTTCTACTCCATTTTTACGGCATCTTTTTTCTTATATCTCCTTTAATCTTCCTCTTTCATTTCTTAAAATATAAGCATAACTTTAAAAAAATTCTCTATCTGATAATGGCAACCTCTGGTCTTTGCAGATTTAAGCCACCTCCTTGTTTGTTCAGCTGGTTCCTCTCTCATGGTGCTTTTTTATTTCTCTTCAAATGCTTTATCATTTTTCACTGCAGCCTCATATTCTTTGGAAGTTTATCTGTGAGAATACTTAGAGGCCTGAGGATAAGCCATTACTCCAAAGAGGGTTTGTGTTTGCTTTGTCCATCTCTTGAGGAAAATTCCAAATAGGAAACATTATAAAACAAACTTTTATTTAAGAATTTTGGGTAAATAATAATAGGTTTGGTCCATTAACCTCCATATCCAGCTAGTTTATTGTTAAAAATAATTGGGGAAGATTTTCCTCCTCCTACATAAAGGTGAGGTATGAAAGTTTCCTTAGGCATCCTTTTTTTTCCCCCTCTCTTTTCTTTCTTAATTTCCTTCTTTCTGTTTTATCGGCTGTAAGAATTTTTCTCTTGGCTTGTAGTAATCTATTTAGAGCTTTTTCTCTTTGTTAGCATGAACATTATATATGTCTTATAGCTGGATTTTTTTTTATTTTCTATACTACCTGAAATGGAAGTCACAGTTATTTTTAAACCTTCCATAAATTTCTCAGAATGCATATCTCCCAAAGGAATCTTATTGCTTTCAACACTGATATATATGAATGTAGCTTTTGAAGGGGTATGTGTGTGATGTCTTTATGCTTTTGTTGTTTTCTATAGATTCTAGATAAAAGTAGGCTTAGATATGTGTGTACAGTTTGCATAGCTCAATATTTTGTATGTTGTATTTGTACCATAGAACACTTAATTGTTTTACTATAATCATCTCCCTTTCTAGGATTTAAAACCTTAAAGCAACTTCATTTATTTACTTAAGTAATGAACACTTAGCATAGTTCTGAAATCTAGTAGTTACTAGAGAAGTATTTTTTGACTTTATATGTGTTCTAATCCATAGATATATTCTGAGATAAGGCATTTAAAAAGCAAACCATTTTTAGATATAAATGCAATGAACCCCTATGGGAAGTGAACTCTATAATATGGATCCTTAAATCACAAATTCATATTCAAATTCAAAAAGTATGTAGATTTTTGAGGGAATGCAGGAAATTAAATTGAAAATTATATAAAAACTTTATTTTTGACCAAGGCTATATTTTTACTTAATGGCTTCATTTTGATTTGGAAGTCACTGGAGTTTGAATGGCTTGCCACTATGGTTAGTAAGAAATATATAAATATGCGATATTTTAGTAAGTGTTTCATGTCAAATGGAAACATTTATTATATTAATTAAATTTAATTTGTTCATTTCAATATGGAGAGATAATACTCTGGAATACTTCCAAATTAACATAAAACTTAAGGAAAGAAAAATATTCTAAAATACAAGCCAGCATTAAAAATGTGTGGTTACTTACTACCTGGAAAGTGAATCCAAATTAGTGAAAGACAAGTCAGTAATCAAGGTGACATAATTAAAAATCACACAATTAGCTCTAGCCACAAGAACATATTGGCTGGCAAAGACAAATGCAACTCTGTCTTCTGAGCCTCAGAAGGAGGAAGGAACTTCCTGAAGCTCCTAGCAGTCTCAAAGAGTATCTGTTTGATGGAAGGGACTCCTTTAAAAAATCTGGACCTAGACATTACTAAACAGGATTTGAAAAACAAAATAGACCAAAAGAAAAGCCAAGTAATCGATCTAGGATTAATTACACACAAATCATTCATTTACTTAACCAAAAAGGACTTCTAAATTACCCTCTATGCAACAAAAACTCATCCATCAATATTATAAGGTGACTAGTAAAACCTGGACCCTTTGAAGGAGAGTTCAGTTTTGTGGAGTCGAGAAAAAAAGGCAATTGTAATATTGCATAATGCATTGAGGGTGACTCTATACCCATGCTGTTCTGAATGCTGCATATGTATGAATATAATTTAATTCTCACAAGAATTTAAAAAAACTAATTTTATTTTCCTAACTGTACAATGAGAAAACAGAGAAAACATTTAATAAACAGACTCAGGGTCTCAAGGTAAATATTTGTATGGTGGAAATGAATTTGAACTCTCATAGTTGAGCTTTGAACTAAAACTTCCTAAAATTTCTACACTCTTGGTGGGAGACAAAAGGGGGCCTACTGATGGCAGGGTTGAGGTTAAGAAGATATTTGACATTAGTAGAGTAAGAACTATCAACAAGAACACCTCAAGAGGCCAAGTCCTAAAAGACCAGAAGGAGTTGGCTAGGAGAAGAAGGACAGGCAAAGAAGTCTGTGATGTTAGGAAGGGTACTCAGAAAACTGCCAGATGAAGTTATGTGTTTAAAACCTAGAGGAATGAGACAGCATGCATGGAGAATTGCAAGTGATTTGGTGCGGAGGAAGCTAGTGTGTGTGTGTCTGTGTGTGTGTGTAGGTGAGTCTTGAGAGACAGGGCTGAAATATGGGGAAGCTTGTCGGCCATGATTTAAGGCAAAGTGAAGTCATCAATGTCTCTTAAGCAGGAAATTAGTAATTCATGTTTATTTTTGAAACTCCACTCTGGTTTTATGATGGAGGATGGCTTGGAAAGGAGCTGGAAGCAGTTGAAGGAGGAGGAGAATTGGACTGATACTTGAACTAAGAGAATGTTACTGGGAATGTAAAAAAGTAAAGAGATTTAGGAGAAATACGGTTTGTTTCCAAAAAGACTTTGTGGTTGGTTTTAAGTATGAGGTGTGTACCAGTCAGGGGCTGTCAGGAAACAGATAGTACATTCAGAAAAAGTAGAAAATAGTAGATGTTGGCAAGCATACAGGGAAAAGGTAACTTTTATACACTGTTGGTAGGAAGGTAAATTGGTACAGCTTCTATGGAAAACAGGATAGAGATTTCTCAAAGAGCTAAAAATAGAATTACTATCCAATTCAACAATCCTACTACTGGGTATATATCCAAAGAAAAATAAATCAATATATCAAAAAGATTGGCCGAGTGCAGTGGCTCACACCTATAATCCCGGCACTTTGGGGGACCAAGGCAGGCAGATTGCGTTGAGCTCAGGAGTTCGAGACCAGCCCGGGAAACATGGTGAAACCCTGTCTCTACTAAAAATACAAAAATTAGCCAGGCGTGGTGGTGCACGACTGTAGTCCCAGCTACTCCAGAGGCTGAGGCATGAGAATAGCTTGAACCTTGGAGGCTTGGAGGCAGTGGTTGCAACCAGCAGAGATCATGCCACTGCACTCTGGCCTGGGCTACAGAGTGAGACCTCGTCTCAAAAGAAGAAAAAAAAAAGATACCTACACTCATATGTTTATCATAGCACTATTCACAATATCAAAAATATAGAATCAACATAAGGGTCCATTAATAGATGATTGGACAAAGAAAATATATATAGCCATAAAGAAGAATAAAATCATGTATTTTGCAGCAACATGAAAAGAACTGGAAGCCAGTATCTTATTTGAAACAAATCAGACACAGAAAGACAAATATAACATGCTCTGACTCATAAGTAAGAGCTAAATAATGTGTCCACATAGTTGTAGAGAGTGGAATGATAGATAATGGAGTCTTGGAAGAGTGAGGAAGTTGGAGGGGGGTGGATGATGAGAAATTACTAAATGGGTACAATGTATCTTTTCAAGTGATGGATATTCCAAAAGCCCTGACTTGACCACTATGCAATCTAGCATGTAATAAAATTGTGCTTGTGCCCCATACACTTATAATAATAAAAAAGGAAGGGTAATTAAAATGAGTTTAAGGAACAGACTACTTCAAGTTGGAAAAGTTTGAGAGAATCAAGAGATAGAAATTTTTCCAGGGCTAGAATTGGATAGTAATCTATGGACTTGAAGAAGCAAGCAGATGGAATAATTTCTGCAATGTGGACAAAGATGTAGGTATAGGAGAAGAATCACCTGATAAGAGCTGTGGTCCTGGAGAGAGGAATGCATCTACCACAAACTTGTACTTAACTGATAGAGAATAAGGAATAAATCCTCTGATCTTTTTCTCTTGCTACCCCTTCAATGTCCTCCCATCACATTGCCCAAACACAACTGGAAGTCAGAGGCAATGAGGAGTTTGGTAGTTGCAGCAAATAAAAGTCAGCCTCTCAGGTACAAGGCAGAGTAGAGAAAAATGGAGAACAGACCTGGAAGGGAGGCAGAAAATATCTAGCCTGGGGAGAAAGAAAAATGCAAGTGAATCTCAGGTTTTGAATTTTTTTTTTTTTTTTTGAGACAGAGTCTCGCTCTGTCGCCCAGGCTAGAGTGCAGTGGCGCGATCTCGGCTCACTGCAAGCTCCGCCTCCCGGGTTCACGCCATTCTCCTGCCTCAGCCTCTCCGAGTAGCTGGGACTACAGGCGCCCGCCACCGCGCCCGGCTAATTTTTTGTATTTTTAGTAGAGACGGGGTTTCACCGTGGTCTCGATCTCCTGACCTCGTGATCCGCCCGCCTCGGCCTCCCAAAGTGCTGGGATTACAAGCGTGAGCCACCGCGCCCGGCCTCAGGTTTTGAATTTAAGTAACTGTGTGAACAATACAATTTACTGAAATGGAAGATACAAATTTCATGCTGAGAAACAATTCACTCCATCTGGTTCTAATTGTGTATCTTATAGAAATTCCTAATATTACCTATACTTTTCTCCAGATCTGATTTATTATTTTGACCTTTTAAAAATATTTCTCTAGCAATTTGGAAAAGTGGAAACTTGAGCACATGAACTTATGTCACCACATTGCCTGATAAGTCCGTAAACTATACTTTTTACAAATAAACAGTGATCCGTTTAATAACATTCCTGCTCAGTTGGGTCATAAAATCACAACCCTCAATACCATTTTTCACCTGGGGGCAGCTAGCAGAATTGCATGCAACCGTGGCCAGGGGAAAATAATCATTTCTCTAAAGAGAAAACCTTATAGCTATTACAAATGCCTACTGCATCAGGGGAATGATTTAAAAGATTTATTTTAACATATTAGGCTTAATAAAATAGAGCCACAAATAGCTAAAGCAAAGATGGAAAAACGTTCATTTCAAAATTCAAAAGCATTTTTACAAATTAGACACAATCATTTTACATTCAGAATCCAATAGCTTACATTGAAGGGTAGTCATTGGTTTCTGATTACTGTGAGGAATCACAAATTTACCGATAAATTCGTGCTGGGTATTAGAGAAGTATGCACCTAAAAAACTAGAATCCAAATGGGAAATCATTACTTAAAATTCTGTTGTATTAGAAAGAACAAGCCCAATCACATAGGGCCCTCTATTAATTTCCATATGAGTTCTAAGGAAAGAACCAAATAGAGATATATCTTCCATTATTTTTAGACGTGTTGGCATACTATTTTTCTTTTACGCAAATCCTGGGATAAAAAAGAACATTAAATTATTTGTATAGTTTAGTCTTTTCTACAAATACACTAGATAATGTAAGGAAACACATAAGTAGATCAAAAAGCTCCAAGGGAAAGGACAGTTCATAAATTAAAGCAACACTCTTTATCTCACCTTGTTCATTACACCCAATATTATACTACTGAAGCAATGGATTTTGCCTTGTCTGATATGAATGTTTATTAATGGCTTGTCTGTGAAAAGCTGGGTAATTGGCTTTAACCAGCAGTGTCCTCAGGACAATAGAGATAGTCTATTTACCATTACTTTTTATGCAGTCAAACGTGGAACCTTAAAATAGTCTTTACAGTCCTTCAGCTTATCTCAAGACAGGTAGATTTGTTTAATAAGCTTTAAAGCAACTCAACTTCATAATCTCTGTGAATTGAACATCATATTTCAGAGAACTACTAGAACTATTTCAGGTGAGAATATGTGGACCTCAGAGAATTATGGTATAGCAGCATTCAATAACTAGGGTTGCTTCTGATGTCTATATAAGCAATCTTGTTTTACTGAATGTATTAAAGTACCTTCAGGAATGCCAAGGGGGATTCACTTCAAAGAAGAAGAGTATGACTCCAATATACTGAGGCACAGTACAAGGGATATAATTATGAACTAATTATTCATAGTTGTTACTTCTCTTCTATTAAATAAAAGCAAGCAGCTATGTGGTTCTCCCAACGTAAAATGCCATTTCTTTTTCATTTTCTCTATTTGTTTTACTATAAAACCAGTATTATGACCATGTTTTGCTGAAATAGTTAAGTGTGTTTATCCATTTCTTCCCTAAATATTCATTGTGTGCCTAGTATGTGCTAGGTAGTGAGTATGCAAATATTATCTGGTCACACACCATTAAGAAGCTCTTGAAGAGGTTAATGAGACCCACAGACAAAGTAAGTGAAGAGAAGTTCTAAAATGCCAAAAGGAAGAAATTAAGTCTGTATCAAGAATTTAGGAAGGCTTCAAAGAGAGGTCTACTGATTTAAATCCTGAAGAATAGAGGGGAGATTTCAAGGTGGAAAAGGTTATTCTAGGCTGAAAAAACAGTATGTGAAAAAGTGTAAAAAATTCTCAGTACTGGCAACTGGAAAATGTAATACATTTTAGAGGATGGATTTAGAAGTCAGTATAAATTATGATGGAATTGTCATTTGAATATTTTTAAATGCTAGCTTTGGAATATTTTGTCTTACAGGTGTTGAAAAGTCCCAATTTCTCTTTAGTGCTTCAGATGGGATTCATTTGTACAACTCTGCAACTCCCTTTAAATGTAATACGGGCCCCTGAGCTCTCACCCTCTGCACTCTCCATGCCCCATCCTCTTTCATAGATGCTCTCCTATATAGCCCAAATTCCTTAGAAACCTGAGCATAATCCTTTTTCCTCTTTTTATCTCCACATATTCCTTCTGTCACCAAGATATCTTCAATCGTTGGTATATGTCTGACAGTCCACTGTTGACTATCACCACTTCATGCCTAAGTGCTTGTGAAAAAAATCCAGTTGGCTTCCTTGCCTCCAGTCTTAATCATCCTGTCAATCATCATAGTCAGGATGATCATGTTAATATGTGAACCTGTTCACATAACTCCCCTTCTTAGAACATTCAGAGACTCCCTATCTCTCTTACTATTACGTTTGATCTTCTTACCATGGCTTTCAAAGCCATTCACAAGCTGGCTCTTCCTCCTGAGGAGTCTCATCTCTAATCTCTCGGCCTTCAAACAGTTTGCTCTTCTCTGCTTTGTCCTACTTTCCCTGATGGATGCTTATTTGTACTTTAATTCTTAACTTAGAAGATAGTTGTTTAAGAAGCTTTGCCTGACACTCCTCTAGTACGAGTTAGACAAGTCATATGTATTTACGCCCCTGTACTTCTACTAGGAATCTCATCATCCTATACTGCAATAGCTTGTTTATTTATATACTCCTCCTAGAATCTAAACTGTAACTTCAGTGATTTTATCTATTTCTTCACTCCTTATTGTATTCTGCATGCCCAATATATTCCCTTTAACAGTGATGGCATTCAATAGTTGCAGAGTAGTTAAATAATGTGTTAGAGCCTTTACCATAAAGGCTATTACATATTACATATCATGTTGAGAAGTTTGGACCTTATTCTTTAGGTCAATGCTTTTAACTATATGTGAGGAAGTACTAAAACCCATAGGATACACATGGGGTAGCTTCTGGAAATGTCAATATTCCTTGGAACTAATTAATATGTCAGTTAAATAGTTTAAATTAAAATTTAATATTTGTATGGCTTAAAATAAAACAACATTTTAATAAAATATTCTGTGTAGTCTGTTGCTAGAGTAAGGCACAAAATACTGTATTTCTTTACTCTTCTCAGCCTTTAATTGCACACATCAGAAACTCTTGAGAAATACTGTTGTAGATATCAGTGGGTTTTATGTGAAGTAGAATAATCGGCCCAGATTTAAATGTAAGTGTTTGAAAGTCACATCTTCTCATTGTAAGTGATAAACTGGCATCATAGTTTACACATCAGCGCTTTCTTGTGAGAACAACAAAGACTTGCACAATTTTATACTACCATAGTTATGGTCGTGGGTCACTGTCAGTGCTACAAATTATTTCCTGGTCTTAAGAGTTTCTTTGCTGTGTCCAGAGACCATGGCAAGCACCAGAGTTATTTAGCTGTCACATCACTAAAGAAGTATCAGGTCTGTACTGACACCTGGCCCTCACATGCCATCATCTATGGGAGAGATCACTGCACCTGTACCCTGAACCAGCAGGACCCTTGCTTCCTCTAAGTTTAACTAGACTGATCACTGAAGTGACTTAGTGCAGGGGGGTTGATTCTCAAGGGGACAGGCTTTACCCAGTATGAATCAAGGGCTGGAACTGGGCCATAAATTCATCTCTTTTTCCCTCAAAAGACTGTTCTGATGTGATAGGTATAGGGCTATCTTAAGATGTCCCGTGTGGTGAAGCCATCAGCTGTGACCATTAGGAAGTTGTGATCTGCTTAGTAATACGCCCCTTCTTATTTGTCCTCTGTGTGCACTTTAACCCCCAACTTCCCCTCATTCTGGGGGCTGTAATCAACCTAAGCTTTTAATTCACATTCTATTTTCTAGGGAATCTGGTATAAGAAACCAGATTTGGGAAATTGGTGGCAGATTGTTGTTCTGCTCTAGGGAGGCCTTAATTAAACAATTATTTGGCTTTTCTTATATAACACCCTCTTGCCTCACTGTACCCATGTCTTCCCCATATTTTCTAGCTACAATACCACTCTCAAGAAAATTTTAAAACATTTCTCAGGAGGACATGTTAGTTTGGAAAACAGTCTGAGTGTGCATGTTTGGTGTCATGTGCATAGTTAAAAAGTGGCAGTATAACAAAAAGGTGCATACTGTTTTCAATCTCTGCCACTATAACAGATTATTTCAGTTCGCTCTTCCAGAGTCAATTTCTAGCTTGCTTCTGCATGGACTGTGCCAGGAAAGCTGACCTATCTTACTACATCAATGGGGCCCCTCTGCGCTCTAAACTTTAGACTATTTGGCCCAAAGGGAAGTCCTAAGCAGGCGCTGGGAGGTACTCAAGAAATTGGGGTTAGGGCAATATTCATTCTTGTCAGTCCCCGTCTCTGAGGTCACATCAAGATGGCTGCATTCCTTGATAGAAGGCACTACTCCTATGTATCCTTCCTCCTGCTTTGTCCCCTGGGCCCAGGGATAGTAATAGCTTGTCAGCTGCTTGCCTGAGGTTTCTCTGCTATTTCTGGGATTCCACCACACCTCATCCACTCCTGTACTCTTGCCACGTAGTAAATAAATCCTGCTTGCATTATTGTAACATGTTGTGCATGTTTCCTGTTTGGATCCTGTCAATATACTTGCCTTTGAGGAAATGACCTTGAGGAAGCAATCAAAGATTTGGAAATGTATGAAATGACATATAGGAAGCAAACGGAAAAAGGGGAAAGGACAAAGTTTTGAAGACTGTTAGATTTAAAGGAAATTTGATGTTAAAGATAACTTGACCTATACAGCAAAACACATTTTGTAATGTAAGAGCAAAACTTGGAGATGACTTTTTGAAAAATTAATCACAAAATATTTTGAGGATAAAAGAATACTAATTGCTATAGAAAGATGGAAGGAAGTGATGTTTGAAACACGTTCACTTATTTTTAGCATTTAAGCCATCATTGTTGACCATGATAATTGCAATTTCAGTGGAAGCTGAGGCAAAAAACAGCCAGCCATGAACTACATTATGAGTAAGAAATGAGAAAGTTCAGAAAAACTGAGACCTAGTTTTGCAAAAACTTAAACACCCAGGGGAAGGGTTTCTGAAATGATTAGGATACTCAGATCCTCACTAGAAACTTCCTCAACTAAAATGATGCTTATCTACTTTGTCTATGAGCATCATCTTTCTTTTCTTCCTAGGTCTAGTTTTCTCTCTGTAATGGAATTTTAAGTAATATTTCTATTAAAAAGTTATATAAAATTTATTGTAAATATGAGCCACTGGCAGAACAATATTTAATATTGCAAAATTAAAGTTGTACAATATTATTTTTGACAAACTGTGCCTTTAAAAAAGCTCATGGCATTTTTATTTGTTTCTAATTGGATTAAACAAATTACCATTTGTATGCTAGAGACATGTTATTGCTGTTTTAATTCAAGTTTCACTTTAAAAATCATTAATGTATTATAAGAATTCAATCATATGACTTAAATAACCAAGTGCATGTATGCAAGTATATATGTGTAAGTGTGTGTATGTTTGTGTTTAAACACACACATGTATTAACACAATATATTCACACGATATATGTATTTGTGTGTATACATAATTTCCTTACATACAGAGATAGCATGTAGGCCACTTTGGTAGTCTATTTGTCTATTATTCAAATTTATTATGAAAAATTTTATGTTTCTTGACCTCATTTTCTTCTCTACAAGTATCTAGACTATGATCACATAGTTTAATAAAAGTTCATTGGTCTTGCAAATAATTAAAATTCATATTTTATATATTTCCATGTGTGACTATAAGAGCTACTGATTCAGCAATGAATATTTTTTAATCTTATATAAAAATCTGAGAATCATTTACTATAAATGACATTGTCTAAAATACTTCCGTATCATGAATATAATCATAATACTCTTAATTTTCACAAAATTTACACACTTTAGAATTTAAAATGAGTATCTGTCAATATGTTAAATCTACTAAGTTTTTACAAATAGATTCAGCTTGATAAATTTTCACTACATACCTCATTTGTCCTTCATACATGTAGAATATATGTGATTTAAATCTTACGTGGTAGTCAAATGCAAACAATGGAAAAGTGAACGTCTGCTCATGCTTCACTGTGGTTGCTTTCAGGACCTTCTTCATATGACTGATTTTAGATGCAGGAGTAAGCATACTAATTCATTAGACACTTTGCTTCAGCCTACTAGGGGTTCACAATGGATGGCTATGTGGAAACCACTTATACTGAAGAGGTAGTGCTTGATATTTCATTTAAGAAGCTCCTGTGGATTTGGCTACCATTGTCTTTCAACACTACCGGTTTTCTTTTTATCGCTAAGCTGCAATGAAAAAAGGACAAAGGAGCAGAAGAAAAGCCTCTACTTAATCGTACTGAGAAGTTGTTGAGGTTCATCTGTCCTGTGGCAAAGTTATTAAGGGGCCTGCCTGTATGATGCCTATCTACAGAGGAGCACACATGGCCATCAATAGCAAAAGTAGTAATTAGATTTGTCATTATGTACTACCAACTATGAAAGAGTGAAAGGCAGCTAGGGAACATAACCTACCATTTATGAGCTTAACAATAAATGTTTCTTTTGATGTATATGCCCATGAGAGGCAGAGAGATCAAGATAATGAGAGCTATGCAGATAGTTATATCATGGATAACAAGAAAAAAATAAATCCATATCTCTCCGCTGGTAATTCCCAATTCTATTTCTCCTTCATTGGCTCTCCAGAACTTCAGCACAATTATTTGTTTCTTGCAGGTGATTTCCTTTCTTATATGTAGTCAACACCTCAAAATCTATTATGTCTTTCAATAAAACATGTTTCTTCTTTCAAAGCTAACTCCTGATTCTCATTCGTTCAGACTGAAAGACTTTGATATATCTTTGGCTCATCTTTCATTTCTGTCTCTACTCTTTATTCTCTCTGCCATTTACAACTAAATCTCCTGTTTGGACTACTGAAACATTTCCTAACTGTTCTCACCATCTTTAGTTTTCCCTCCAACTTATACAATAAAGCTTAGTAAATTTAATTTTTAAAACAGGCCTAGGGTTCATAATCCATCTATTCTCTGAGGACTTTCAAATGTCACTGTCTACAGAATTTCTCCCTTTTTCTATTCAGTAGTTGATAGTTGCTTGCTTTCTTTAAGCCATCACCCTTTATACCATTTTAATCTATTTGTCTTTACTTCCTCTTCAAAAGTTAGTTTGGCCTCGATATCCAAGCTAACCCAAATCCCCTCATCTGTGTCCCAAAGTGCATATCATATATTATTAGAATTATCTATTTGTCTGTTCATGTCCTCTGCCCACTTTTTGATGGGGTTGTTTGTTTTTTTCTTGTAAATTCATGAACAGACACTTCTCAAAAGAAGACATTTATGCAGCCAAAAAACACATGAAGAAATGCTCCTCATCACTGGCCATCAGAGAAATGCAAATCAAAACCACAGTGAGATACCATCTCACACCAGTTAGAATGGCCATCATTAAAAAATCAGGAAACAACAGGTGCTGGAGAGGATGTGGAGAAATAGGAACACTTTTACACTGTTGGTGGGACTGTAAACTAGTTCAACCATTGTGGAAGTCAGTGTGGCGATTCCTCAGGGATCTAGAACTAGAAATACCATTTGACCCAGCCATCCCATTACTGGGTATATACCCAAAGGACTATAAATCATGCTGCTATAAAGACACATGCACACGTATGTTTATTGCGGCACTATTCACAATAGCAAAGAGTTGGAACCAACCCAAATGTCCAACAACGATAGACTGGATTAAGAAAATGTGGCACATATACACTATGGAATACTATGCAGCCATAAAAAATGATGAGTTCATGTCCTTTGTAGGGACATGGATGAAACTGGAAAACATCACTCAGTAAACTATCGCAAGGACAAAAAACCAAACACCGCATGTTCTCACTCATAGGTGGGAATTGAACAATGAGAACTCATGGACACAGGAAGGGGAACATCACGCTCCGGGGACTGTTGTGGGGTGGGGGGAGGGGGGAGGGACAGCATTAGGAGATACACCTAATGCTAAATGATGAGTTAATGGGTGCAGGAAATCAACATGGCACATGGATACATATGTAACAAACCTGCACATTGTGCACATGTACCCTAAAACCCTAAAGTATAATAAAAAAAAAAAAAAGAATTATCTATTTGTATCTGTTTCTCTTTCTTAACTATAAATATTAAGGCAGGGCCTATGACTTGTGTATCTTTTTATCTCCAGTATAAAGTGATACACAATATCAAGCAAAGGTACACAATTCATTTTAGTTCATTGGATGAAATTATGTATACTATGTCCTTTCCCCAACACCAAATCAAGAAGTGACATGTAATTTAACACCTGGTCTAACAAGTATCCAGGAATGCTCACACCCCTGCTCTGCAATCAATGGTGTGGATGATGATGATGATGATGATGATGATGGTGCTGGCCATGACAGCAACAGTGATCATTATTCCGATTTTACACTGTGACAATAGAAAACACTACATGTGCATTCCCAAGACCTTACTTAATTGTCGACAACTAAAAAGATCCTGATTACATCACGTAGAAAGGCTCCAGGGCAAATTTTGAGATTCAGTGCAAGTTTTCACACTCTCACGCCACCATCTTCAAGCTGGTATCAAATCTTGATATGGCTCTTGGACCACAGAAAAGCCCATTGGTATTCTTAGGCTATAGAAAGCCATGTGATCCTAAGAAGCTATGTGTACTCATTCCTTCCTCCAATCAATCTGCTTTACCTTTTCCTACACAGCAGATATTAAATTCAAATGTTATATATGAAAGTAAACAAAAATTAACTTAATGGTACAGTACGGAATAGGCTGCTTATTTCAAATTTCTAATTTTCAGGAGTTACAAGTCAATTCGTTGTAAAGGGAGCTTCTCAGATGCCCCCGTGCAAATAAATCTCCTGCAGTAGCAAAGTACAGAGCACTAAAGAAGCTGGAGAGTGAACCCCCAAGGCTGGCCTAATGAGAATGGCACTAAAATAAATCGGTTGCTAATCAGGAAATAAATCACTTTCCATACTGTTTAATGCAAATGCAGGAAGGACTTTGTGCTCAGAGGATAAAGTGGGTAAATGACAACAAACAAAAGAAAAAAGTGTGACCTTTGAATCTTGGGTTACATAAAGACAAAACAGATTCTAACGGCAACGGTATGCCGGATGGAATATGAGAGCTATCCTGTTTCAAAGTCAGCACAGTTATCACACAAAATAAAAATAATCTAATAGCATTTACCTCAAGATATTAAGTCACTGCATTAAAATATAAATAAGAAAATGTCTCAGTACTTCCAGGCTGCTCACATTCTGAAATTTTTTAAATGTAAAGTTCATTATAGTTCCTATTTATGAGTGTGAGCTCCTAGAGCCCTTCCTATACAGTTTTTCTTCCATATCATACCCCCATAGACACACTAATTCGACACCCAAAATGCTGACACAGTGACATATCAAATCAGTACTTTTGTCAGCCAAATATCTAGATGGAATTTAGGTAGATCAATACTGTGAGACATTTGGACTTAGAATTTCTCTGTGCTTAAGATAATAATGTATTACATAATACAGAAAAGTGATCCTTCAGGGCACTTGCCTTCTGAGAACAGAGGCCCCATGTTTGTTCTAGCTACATGAAGTTATCTGAGGCTTAACCCTGCTTTCAGAAGAGTCACCTACTATGGATTCCTCTTTATTCAAAGACCTGGTCTTCCAGGTATATCTAGTGAGCAAATATCGTAACCAGAACTTACAAAAGCTGGGGTCTGGGATGGTGATTTTACTATTCTAGAATTGATTGTTCAACCAGTTACCCCACTGGCTACTCTTGCTCCAAGCCCTGTTATATTTGACATAAAGTTAGGACCAAAACAGCTGTAACGTTCCCCTCAACTTGTCTAAACTTTTAGATAGGCTTCTTTCTGAATGTAGGCCTCTGACCTCCCCTTTTCTTAGAGCATTTACTTTATAAACCTTTTAACTGGAAATTATTTCTCTGCCTCTTGAGATGTAAATGTTCTCCCAGCCTCTTGCCAGATTCACAACCCAGGAATATCTTTTTCAAGGATTTAAGAGCCATCCCTTTGATATGTAATGTTGGAAGGAGATCCTGCCCCTCCATCCCAGTCTCTGAGAGGGCAGGAGCCTAACTTTGATATGCGTGCCAATTAGCAAACACAGATGGCCTAATCACATTGACCAACCTACCCCCTAATCTTTCCCAGTACTTTTACACACACACACACACACACACACACACACACACAATCTGAGTTCTGTGTGTGCATGTTGTCTCAGCAGAGTTGAGTTCAATTTCTCTATCCTTTTGCAATAGTCTTGAATAAAGGCTTTCTTTTATATCTCTGGTGAAATTTTTCTTTGACAGTTCCCTCTTTTTTTGCAGATATAGAGTTATATTTCTAACTTTTATTATTGTTTTATCAAAAACAAAACTTATCTGCCTTATGTATTCCATAATTATTTCAATATTTTATCTGCTTAAGGTGCCTATGGAAGAAACTGCATGCTTCCCTTCAATATTCTCTGATTTTTTTTCCTTCTAAATAACAGGAGTTCCTATATTTATTGGGACATTTAGCCATCTGAAGTAAAGACTTAATTTTTTACTTCTCTTAGTGTTAAGTATGTAAATGTGACTTAAGTTCTGGCCAGTGAAATATGTGAAGTAATATGTGAAATTCTGGGAAGTGTTCTTTAACGGGGCGGGGCAAGGGGTATTTTTTCCTTCATTTCTTTTACCCTGCTATTTGCTGCAATGCAGCTAGGACTGCTGGAGTGTCGCTATCTTAAACACAGTGAGAATGGCAGAACATGCAGTTAGAAGCCTGAGTTACTGGCCACCATGAGGCTGCCATACAAGTCAGGACTGCTTATATTTATGGGTGAAACAATTCTATTTTGTTTTAACCGCCTGGTTGTATTTGCTTGTTTGTTTTATGTCTTCCACGGGTTGATTTCATCCTAACTAATATTGGTACACCCACTAGTTTTCCAGCCTTGTCGTCAAGTAGTTCTTATACCTCTTTGATAACGGCAATGGGATTTTAGTAGGAAGAAAGAGATGCATACCTTTGCTTAGTTTTAAATTTTGTAATGGAGGTACTGTTAGAATTTTGACAGGACTGATGTAAACATCTATACTTAAGATTTGAATATGTATTATATTCAATCTGCCCTCTCTATTAAGATTTATTAAAGTCTCCATTTATTAAAGTCTTTATAGCAATATTGTAGTTTTCTTCAGACAGGTTTTGCATTATACTTGTGGAGGTTATTCCTAGGACTGTTATGCTTTTATTCTATAGTTTAATGAATTATCTTTTCCATAAATCCTTTATTTTATTACTGATAATATATAAAATCATTCCTTTATTGGTATATCTCCATTAATTTTTAATTTTAAAAAAATTTTAACTTTTTTTAACTTTCCAATTTGTATATCTTTTTTTAGTTTTTAGTTTTTAATTACTGTGGATACATAATAGGTATATGTATTTATGGGGTACATGTGATGTTTTTATACAAGTATACAATGTGTAATGATGAAATCAGAGTAACTAGAGTATCTATCACTTTCAGCACTTATCATTTCTTTGTGTTAGGAATATTCCAATTCCACTCTTTTAGTTATTTTAAAATACACAATAAATTATTGTTAACTATAGTCATCCTATTGTACACCAAATACTAGATCATACTCATTTTAACTGCATTTTTGTTCCCATTAAGCATTACTATTTTTCCCAGCCCGCCCCGACCAACCCTTCCCATTGGGAAAACACTCCAGGACATTGGTCTGGGCAAAGATTTCTTGAGTAAGACCCTCAAAAGCACAGACAACCAAAGCAATGATGGACAAATGAGATAACACCAAGCTAAAAAGCTTCTGCATATCAAAGGAAAGAATCACAAAGTGAGATTCAGAATGTTAGGTTGATTTTTTAATACCGTTAGAGTTTTGGTTGATATATTTAAGATATAGACACCGTAAATAAAAACTTTATTTTGTATTTATTTTACCATTAATATCTTATTTATGTTTTTGTCTTATTTTATTGTCCAGAACTTGTACATAAATGGTAAATAGTAATGAAAAGTTTTTCTCCTTATGTCTCAATAGCACTTATTTCATATCTTATTAACATATAATCAATGACCATGATGTTCTCTTTTCTGTTAACTTAAAATGAGATCTTAATCATTTATTATTATTCAATTACTGTTTTTCTAGGACATTTAACTCAAAGGAGTTTTCATGGTATGAACTACATTGTTTTGGTATATATTGAGATGTTGCTATCTGTTACACTTTTCTTATTGGGCCTACTAATGGGATATATACCTAATATTAGGTTTTTTTTTTTTTTCTTTTTCTGGAGTGTAGTTGCATCTTGGCTAACTGCAACCTCCACTTCCCAGGGTCAAGGGCTCCTCCCACCTCTTCCTCCTGAGTAGCTGGGACTACAGGTGTGCACCACATGCATGGCTAATTTTTGTATATTCTGCAGAGACGGTTTCTTGCCATGTTGCCTAGGCTTGTCTCAACCTCTGAGCTCAAGCAATTTGCTCACCTTGGCCTCCAAAAGTGCTGGGATTACAGGCATGAGCCACCATACCAGGCTACTGTATTCTTGATTACTTGTATAAGTCCCATTTAGATGAGATAAAATTGTAAATGTAATTATGATCTATGTTTCCTAACAATGTACCCATGACATGTGCATTTATTTCAGAAGTGATTTTGTCGTATAACACTTCTTCCTTCATAATATAAGCAATTTTAGTGCTCTCTACCACCCTATCCCAACACAAACACAGAGGAGACTAATTTCATTTGCCAGTTTTGGTAAACATGATCTGAGTTTTAGAATCCTAAATATTATTCAATATTTTTATATTATATATAATTTCAGACTTTTTTGTAATTTGCAAAAAATACAAATTGTAAAATTTGTATTTTTATAATTATATATGTACTATATTTTATGTTAAAATGGTTCATTATTAGCACTACTCCTTTAAAAATCACAAGTTCTTCATTCTTAGTTGATGGCACACATTCCCTATGTTATATGAGTAGTATGCTTTTTAAGACTCTATTTCTGTATCATCAATACCTAAGTGAAAATTTGACAGATATTTTTTAAACATTCCCTCCCACTCAAGCCCCTGGTGAGCTTTCTTTTTGCTTTGCTGGCTTTTCTTTGGCTGTTTAATGTTGGAAAGAAACATCTTAAGGCATATACTATTTTTGTTATCTTAAAGGTAAGCTCTTTCAGTTTTGTTTTCTTTTGTTTCCTGCTTGAGTTCTTACAGCCATCTAAAACTTATTTTTCAATATGAACAATTTTTCCAAGACTTACCCAGTACGTCTCTCTTTTCATTAACTTTGCAAGAATCTGGTCAATTCTTTTGTTATGTTTACACAAGCCTTCATTTCAACACCAGAAAGTTTTCTTTTTAATGTCTTTATTCTTCAGGAAAAAGGGAGGAACATTATTACATTGGTGCTAAAAGCATGATTTTTGGAGTCAGACTATTTTGTTTAAATTCTTAGCTCAATTATTTCTAATTCTGTAGGCTATGGAAGCTTTCATAACCTCTCCTTGCCTCAGTTTTCTGTGTGTAAGGTGATGATAGTAAATGCTAGTGCAAACGACATGAGATTGTTACAAGGATAAAAAAGTAATCTGTATTATTAAAAAAGAATCTGGTACAGGATAATTGCTCAATAAGTGTTAACTGTTATAATCTCCTCACTGTCATCTCTCTTTTTCCTTTTTCCTCTTTTTTCTGGGGACACTTCTGAAAGTTTTTCTCTTCTGATTTGATTTTCTCAAGTCACCAGCTTTCTTCAGTAAATCCAATGTGTATTTTACTCAAACTTCTGCGATATTAGTTTTATTGAAAATCCTTTCTTATCTTACCTAGATCCCTTTTCATCTAAGCTTGTGGGTTTTATATCTCATCTTCTTATTCTTTTAAGCCAGACTGTTCTTTCCTTATGACAGCATTGTCCTATTTAATAACTTTTTGAATTTGATTTAATATGGCATTTTCCTGTGGATCTACAGTAAACTACATTTTAGAGGTGCTCTTTCCCTTTCAAGATGATGTGTGTTTTCTCTTGTGCCTTAGTATTGTTTCATGAAAGCCATATTGTCACTGTTGTTTTTATCAATATTCATTTCCCGATAAAGGAAGTCATGGCTATAGTAAGTACTTCCTAACCAACAGGAGATGGAGATTTCTCTTGGCTCTGACGATTGGCTGAAACCCACATGGATGTATAGGTTTGAAAAACAGACCCTTATTAAATGTAGATCCAGAAGGCAGTGTGATACCTAAAGTTATCGACCCAAAAATTAGGATCTAAAAACTGCTCTGTTTTTGTGTCTCCATGAAAAACAAAACAACATCTTCTCTCAATAAAAGAACAAGAGAAAGCCTGCAACTTCAAATATGCAAAGTTATGCAATAATCTTTCTGTCTCTGCCATTAGCAAGTGCTTTAATATGTAGGACTATATTTACCAAGGCAGATTTTATCCTTATATTCCACACCCGTGTATTTACATGTTACATAGCTAAAGCTTAATCTTCTCTGTTGGTACAGATATTTTAGATGGAATATTCAATACTCTAGTGAGCTAAAAGAAAAACAACAACAACAAAACAGTGAATGCCTGTATGGTAATGGGAAGGCTGCCTAGTTTTCAGGTTCAAATAGAACCTTAGGACCCTGAACTAGCTAATACTGATTTATTAGTTAGCTAATGCCATGTCAAACCACTCCAAAACACCACACTTTTACTTAGCTCACAATTCTGCAGGTTGCTAATCTGGACTAGGCTGAGGTGGGCAGTTCTTCTTCATTCACCTAGGCTTAATCAGGTTTCCTCTGACAACTGCTGCTTCTGTTGGGATCCAAATGATCTAACTTGGTCTCAATTAGGACTACTGATTTCTGTTCCACAAGTTCTCTCTGTCCTGCAGGCTAGCCACTGCTTGTTTACAGAATGGTCACAGGGGATTCAGGAGAGCAGTGGAAGTGTGTAATACTTCTTGAGATTTGAGCTTGGAAGTGGCACCATGTCATTTCTGCTGTATAATAATGGCAAAAGTAAATCACAAAGCCCACCCAGAGTCAAGGTGTGAGATAATAGACTTCACTTCTTAATGAAAAGAGTGACTGGCTGGGCGTGGTAGCTCATCCCAGTACTTTGGGAGGCTGAGGCAGGTGTATCACTTGAGCTTAGGAGTTTGAGACCAGCCTGGACGACATGGTGAAACACCATCTCTACTACAAATACAAAAATTTGCAGGGTGTGGGTTCCTCTAATCTCATCTACTCAAGAGGGCTGAGGCAGGAGAATCTCTTGAACCCGGGAAGCTGAGGTTGCAATGAATCAAGATTGTGCCACTGTACTACAGCCTGGGTGAAAGAGTGAGACTCTGTCTCAAAAAACAAAAAACAAAAAAGAAAAGGGCTGCTAAGTCTCATTGTCAACGGCATGGATATAGGAAGAGGCTATGAATTGAGGATATTTTACACCTAATCTGTCAGTGGAGAAGCCATAAAATGTTTTCTAACATTTTATTGGAGTAAAACAAAATTATTTGACTATTTCTCTCATTCAGTTTTGTCATTCTGAGAGTTATTTTTACCCCCAAAATTTAAGGCACAGATTATTGATGTTACTTTTTCTTATTTTTATTACCTCAGAAAATGTAAATGGTTTATGTCAAAGATTGGTAACAGTATGCAATTTAAAGTCACAAAAAATGCCAATATGCGTTTTGTAGAATAATTATTTCTTTCCATTGTATTGATAGTTTGCTGTAAAAGTTACAGTTTTTGACAATAAATTGAAAGCTTGAAAGAAAAGACTAATAATATGTTGACAAAACTGCTAGGTATAGGCTGGTCCAACACTGGATCTGTAGGAACTGATCACAATAAACCCTGATTGGTGAAAGCTGTATGAAATGTCTTAGCCTGATGCCAAATTATCCTGACTTTGAATGAAGTTTCTTGAACTCCTCCTGGTCCTGAACTGGAAATTTTCACGATGTCTAATGTCTGGAGAAGAATTGCTAGAATATGCTGTGGTCTCATCATCTTTTAACAAACCAATTTTGAACAGGCAGTGATCAGAAATTGAGGTTAGAAAAGTAAAATTGAGCAAAGAATATATCTCAGAAACCCAAAATAGAAAAGGACAATTATGTTGACCTTAGTCACATCTGAGTACTTCTCATTACCAATTGTGACTTTTGGCAAGTTAATTGACAACCAATTCCAGATTTGAAAATGCTGTCCTGAGTATTTATTAACGAGATTTTTATATGAGGTTCTTAGCACAATGTCTGGATTATAGTCTGTATTTTCCAAAAAATAACTCTTCTTATTCAGAGGAGTATTGTCTTGATCAGGACTTCCTGGAGTTAGCACAGTGAATTATAAAATTATGACCGTATCTTTGCTCTAGGTTTTTCGCCTCCACATTCCATGTTAGTTGTTTTAATCATTCAGTCAAACAGTTAAGAGTGGCAATACTTTTCAGATTCAGGTACTCATAGAAGTTTTTTCATACAAAAATTGACATGAAAATTTACATTCTCACAGGAACTGAAAATATGTCTAATTTTTTAGGTGTTTATATATTAAGAAGAGAATCAAGAGGGAATTGCTATTACAAAGAGTTAATAAAACTCTAAGACAATCAGCTTGCATTACGTATTTCAGTTTTTAATTTTACTTCACAAAATTATAAGTACATAACACCCAGACACTAAATACTCAATTAATTTATTAGTGATCGGGTGTTTTAATTAAGATGATTAAGTTTTAGTTTGGTATTAATACATGGGTAATACCTAAGCAACAATGGTTACAGTTTGAGTGAGAGGTTAGTGAAACTCCTGTTGGAAAGCAAAACAGTAGAGTGCTTAGCTTAAAAAAAATCCCCAAAACTACAAAAACGCGAGTGAGTAATGTTTACCAGTCAGCAAAAGTGTAACAAAAATTATATTCCTCAGGGTGAAACTGTCTGCAGTTCAGTGAATTTACAGTTCCACTATTACAAACCACTTTTAAAATGAGTGTTATTGAACTGGTGCTGATTTAAGACCTTATATACCAATTTTGGTTTAACAACAACAACAACAAAAGACAAGTTAGTTAAGGACAAAATTTGAGGCAATGTCACAGTGACACTTCACTTACGTGGAGGTTAAATTTATGGCAACCTCACTCATCCAAAACACAGCTCTAATGAAGGCTTGGTGAAGCAAGCCTCTGTACGGCCACGTGTGTCTGAGGAGTCACCAACATTACTCTCTAGGGGACATGGGCTAACCCTAAGTTCTTAACCAGGCACTGGGGTGTTTGGTAAGACTCCACCAAATCAGACACAGTGCAATAGGCTGACAGTAGCAAAATAAGTTAAAAGGGCTAGAAACATAAAGCCACTGCAAATAGCACTAAAGCTGTCGTAAAAATACCTGATGTTTTGAAGAAAGCACTCGCTTATGGGCTATGTATTCTATTTAAAAAAGCAAGAAAATATGAAAACAGTCACATTGTGCATGCTTTAAACATTCAACTTTCAAAATAATGATTTAGAATATGCTTTTGGGGTAACTGAAAAAATGTTGTTTTACATATGTAGGACTCTTAATTTTTGAAGAATCTAAAGATAGTCAAGCAAACTTTTTGTATGCTTCCATGAAATTTATTTATCCTAATTTTTTTGGAGGGGAAATGTTGCATGAAATTAACACCACAACCCAATGCTCAATGAGATCTGAGAGGCTCTAATGGACTGCTATTCGGTGGAGCCAGTGTCATAAAGAAAAGTAGTTAAAGAAAGACTCCTTCCTCAAACACCAAGTCCTGACATGGGCTCTGTGCCTCTTCTATCTGCTCTGTTATCTCTTTCCCTTCTTACTAACTCTCCCACCCATACATCACCTCTCTTCCTAGCCATGTTCTGTCTGCTGTGGGCAATTTCTTTTCCATTATCCATGATAGCTCCCTATAATGAAGCTTCACTCTTCCTGCTAGCATCCCCACTAAATGCACCCTAATAGCAAAATGAATTCCATTGGCATTAAAGACCTTAATATAAGAAATACAATAAAATCATAATGGCACAGAAAGACTATATAGACATTAAAAATCTTGAAATAGAAGAAAACTTGAAACTAGTAACAAAATCAGAAGCTAAAGAACTAATAAATTTGACGAAATAAAAACTTTAATTTCTGTTTTTAACATTTATGACAGAGGGAATCAATATAAACTAACCAAAAAGCCAATGCAAAAATAACCAAAGGTCAGAACACAGAAAAGGAATATGGATCTGTTACAAACAAAAGATTGCTCATCCCTACTCAAAATTTAAATATTTTCATGTTTTACATATCTGGCAAAATTTAAAAAAACGATTATGGTGAGGTTTTAGGTTTTTGCTCTCATGTTGTAGATGGTGATAGGAATTGAACTGACACCCTTTTTTCAAAATTTGGTTAATTGCCAATATTCATTTTCTGTTTAAAAGCATATATCTTTCCACTTTTGAAAGTTTATCCTGCAGATACACTTGCACATCTATTCAAATATATAGTGGGTGATATTTTAATCACAGCATTTTTTTTCCTGGCACACAACTGCAACCAACAAATCCATCATCATAGGAATGTAAACAAATTATGTAACATCCATAAAATTAAATATTATGTAGCTGTTAAAAAGAGGGAAGTAGATTTATGTGTACTGATATGAAAAGTCTCCAGTAATTATTGTTAAAAAAAGAACATCAAAGAACACACTGTTTATGGCATCTTCTGATTTAGGAAAACAAGAGGCTATATATATAAATAAGTATATATATGAATAGACAATCTTAGGAAAGGTATATAAGAAATACTTTTGGGGAATAGAGATAGAGTTCTGAGGTGGGAGAGAGAATCACTTCTAATGTGTAGTCTTTTGGATAATTAAAATGATTTACATGTATGATTTACATAATAGTGAAAGAACAATATAAAGACTATCCTGATTGCTATGTGGACAACACATCTGAGGAGGTGTAATAGAAGGGAGACCAGTTGGGGGCCATTGCAGTACCCCAAGTACTGATGATGTTATAGCAGCTAGGGAGATAATGGAAGTGAAGAAGATGAATATGTTGGAAGTATATATATATATATGTTTTTTAATTTTATTTTTTTATTTTTTTTATTATTATACTTTAGGTTTTAGGGTACATGTGCACAATGTGCAGGTTTGCTACATATGTATCCATGTGCCATGTTGGTTTGCTGCACCCATTAACCCGTCATTTAGCATTAGGTACATCTTCTAATGCTGTCCCTCCCCCCTCCCCCCACCCCACAACAGTCCCCGGAGTGTGATGTTCCCCTTCCTGTATCCATGAGTTCTCATTGTTCAATTCCCACCTATGAGTGAGAACATGCAGTGTTTGGTTTTTTGTCCTTGCGATAGTTTACTGAGAATGATGTTTTCCAGTTTCATCCATGTCCCTACAAAGGACATGAACTGATCATTTTTTATGGCTGCATAGTATTCCATGGTGTATATGTGCCACATTTTCTTAATCCAGTCTATCGTTGTTGGACCTTTGGGTTGGTTCCAAGTCTTTGCTATTGTGAATAGTGCCGCAATAAACATATGTGTGCATGTGTCTTTATAGCAGCAGGATTTATAGTCCTTTGGGTATATACCCAGTAATGGGATGGCTGGGTCAAATGGTATTTCTAGTTCTAGATCCCTGAGGAGTCGCCACACTGATTTCCACAATGGTTGAACTAGTTTACAGTCCCACCAACAGTGTAAAAGTGTTCCTATTTCTCCACATCCTCTCCAGCACCTGTTGTTTCCTGACTTTTTAATGATGGCCATTCTAACTGGTGTGAGATGGTATCTCACTGTGGTTTCGATTTGCATTTCTCTGATGGCCAGTGATGATGAGCATTTTTTCATGTGTGTTTTGGCTGCATAAATGTCTTCTTTTGAGAAGTGTCTGTTCATGTCCTTCGGAAGTATATATTAATGTTACAATACATAGCACTTGCTGATAGAATTTTGGTGACTAGGATGCAAGGAATTAAGAATTGTTTGGGGATTCTGACCTGAGCAATTGAACACATAATGGTGCTATTTACAAAATTGAGATGAGTATGGGAGGGGGCAGTGTTATAGGAGAAGCTTAGACAATCCCACCCGAGGAGGTTGTATTTGGAGATTTGCCATGGTTTAGCTCTTCTTTCTCTTGGGAAGGGAGAATTGATAAATGCCGTTCATTGCCCTAGCAGGGGATGCTGCAGGCATTGACAACACTTTGCAAAAGATAATTTATATCTGAATTAACAAAACAAGAAAATGAGAGCATTCTACAATGCTAATATATCTTCCACTGGCTGAAAAAATGTATGCTTCCTCCTGTGTGATGTTTCTATTAGAAAATCAGTAATTTTTCTCAGTGCTTTCAAAGAGAGCAAAACGTTCTAATTGATCCATCATTGTCTACCAACTAGGCTGTGACAGGGCAATGACATCAGGGTCAGGAATAGTTTCTCTTTGAAGCAGGTACCAGCTTATTACAGAGCTTGGCCAAGGAAACCACACTATACTTTGCCCATCTAAGAGGGAATAGATTAATCTTATAAGGGACAATTAAAATAAAACAAAATACCATAAGAATTTGGGGCTGAAAAATCAGTGCAAGTAACATATAATAATTTCATAGAATGAAATAAAAATGGAAAATAAAAAGAATTTGTTGAAAAATCCTGGAGTGATTAATGCTACATCACTTCATTGCTTTAAAGTAATCAAACCTTTTTTTTTAATCTCTAGAAGGGAAAAGATAGTTATCCCTCTAGGTAATCTTTGAAAGATACCTAAAACCAACCAACCAACTATTTCACAAACAAAAAAAATAGATTTCAGAAAGTGTTCTAATTGTAATTATATTTCTGTTAATAATAAGCATCCTAGTGAAGGTGTCAGGTTAGCAAATTGATACATTAGATGTATACATATACTTCATATACATATATTGTCAATCAAATGATTTTTAGGATACCACATTATTTTCCCTAATTTTTGACTCTCCTATATTTCTTGCTATTTGAAATTCTCAAATTGCATTATTTTTAATCTTTAAATTACATGGTTACCTCTAAAAGGTCTCTGTGATATTTTTATATTTTTAATACTGCTAACTCTTTAATACATTCAAAAGTATATATATATATGCAAGATATGAGCAAACTATTATCTTTAGGACATATTACAAGAAACATATTTTGATTTTGTAGTAAAAAAAGGAAAAATTCCTATTTTTTAAAAAGCTCTGTTATAATTCTTTACAAAGGTCCAAAAGAAAACATACTTCATTGAATATCAACATACTTTAAGTAAATTTTTTCTTAGACAATTAATTTAACATTCTGTTTATGTAGTTGGTTGGATAATTGGATAATGACTGAAAAACACAAAATGCAGCCTTAGTATTTATCATAATTCTAGCATAGACATATTTTTACAATTTTATTTTCAATTCAACCATTTTTAAAATGAATAATGGTGCTATTTATACGCACTACTCTATTTTTGGTTCGCTGCCGCAAAGTATCTACTCATTTTAGTGTAGTTGTGAATTTTCTTCAAGATGACTTTCACATGTAATACATGGTGTATATACTTATATACTCAACTTTTTCTGAAATACAGTACCAATCAGTACTAGGTAAGAAGATAATGATGAAGATTGCGGGGGGTGGGGGGGATGGGCAATTTCTCCTTCTGCAGACCTAGCAGTTAAAGATTTATTTGGGGTATTGAGAGGTGAGGGAAAGCACATACATCTAATCTAACTACATAGTGTTAAAAATTAAAAGTGGAGAAATCAACAGAATGAAATTCACATAATTGACTGCTGATATTTAATGAAAATAGAAGATTTATATGTGCTGATATATAAAGCTAAGATATTGAAAAACCAAGTGACAGATTGATATGTGAGGGATTATAGAACTTGTAATAGCTGATACAGAATATATTTGTATAAGCATATGCAACATATGTTTAACTTTTAAAGCATAATAATAAAACAATGAGTCTAATGACTTGATAAACAGAACATCAGTGGCACTGGTTTACTCTCTTCAGCCCCAGTCCTCTGCCTCACACTCCTCAACAAAGCATTCCCTATTTTGAATTTCACTTTGCTTTCCTTTATATCTTTTGTTTTGGTCCCCAACTGAAACAGCATAGTTGTTAATTTTGTGTTTATAACTTATAAAAAAAGGTGTATGTACACTGTATTATTCATTTATGACTTCCTTATTTTCAATTAACAACATTCCTAAGATTTAACCATGTTGATATGTTTATCTCTAGGTCACTCAGTTGGATTACTCTATAATATTGTGTTAACATACTACTTTTCTTTACCGGTATGAACAGAAAATAGAATTGTTTCAGTTTTTAGCAATTATGAACAATTACTTTATAAACATTCTTCTGCATATTTCCTGGTGGCTAAGTACAAGAGCAAGAAGTAAAATTGCTAGGTCTATAAGATACTATTACTCTTTATTCTTATAAACACTTCTTAAGTTTCAACATTTTTGCCCATCTAGTATTTAACAGGCTTTATTGTGGCTTCAGTTTGTGTTTTTCATACATAGCCAATTTTTCTACTGAGTTGTCCTACACATTTGTATCTGATCTTCGTATTATCTGGGAAATAATCACTTGTCATTTTTGTATGTTACAAATATGTCCTACCAATTGTGGCTTGTTTTTCAATATGCTTTAAAAGGTTTTTTTTGGGAAACAGACATTCGCATTTGTAGCATAATTAAATTTAATGATTTTTAAAATTTATGTTAAAGATTTAGGGTTTCTTTTATTATGAAGTTATAGAGAGAGCCTCTTATATGTTCTTTGGAAAATTTAAATGTTTCCTTTTCTTTTTGTGAAGTCAGAGAGAGTATCATATGTATTCTGTAAACTTTAAAACTTTACCTTTTTAAATTAATAACTTAATTCAATTGAAATTGATTTTTGTTTGGTGGGATCAAATTTTATATTTTGTGTTTTTTTTTTTTTGCATTAAACTAAACAATTTATCTGCCTCATTTTGTAAATCATGTCCATCTGTTGTTCCATTGTTCTATGTTTCTATTCCTGTGCTGATACTATATATTCCCTATTTTTATTTTATTTTATTTATTTATTTTTTTTGAGATAGAGTCTCACTGCAACTCCCATGCTGGAGTGCAATGGTGTGATCTCAGCTCACTGCAACCTCTGTGTCCTGGGTTCAAGCGATTCTCCTGCCTCAGCCTCCCGAGTAGCTGGGATTACAGGCATGCGCCATCATGCCTGGTTAATAGGCCCTCAGGCCTGGCCTATATATTCCCCATTACTGTAAGTTTTGTAATATATTTTATTATCTAGGAAGGCAATTCACTCTACTAGTTTTGTTTTGTTTTGTTTTTTCTTCTCCAAAAGATATAGAAACCCATAGGGATTTTGAGCTTATGTGTGTCTTTGCACACGAGATGGGTCTCCTGAATACAGCATACCAATGGGTCTTGACTCTATACAATTTGCCAGTCTGTGTCTTTTAATTGGGGCATTTAGCCTGTTTACATTTAAGGTTATTTTGTTATGTGTGAATTTGGTCCTGTCATTATGATGCTAGCTAGTTATTTTGCCTGTTAGTTGATGTAGTTTCTTCATAGTGTTGATGGTCTTTACAGTTTGGCATGTTTTTGTAGTGGCTGGTACTAGTTTTTCCTTTCCAAATTTAGTGCTTCCTTCAGGAGCTCTTGTAAGTCAGCCTGGTGGTGACAAAATCTCTCAGCATTTGATTGACTGTAACGGATTTTATTTCTCCTTCGCTTATGAAGCTTAGTTTGGCTGGATATGTAATTCTGGGTTGAAAATTCTTGTCTTTAAGAATGTTGAATATTGGCCCCCCACTCTCTTCTGACTTATAGGGTTTCTGCAGAGAGATCCGCTGTCAGTCTGATGTGCTTCCCTTAGGGATTTTGACTGGAATTGTATTAAATATATATGTAATCATATGTGTATTAATATTATGTACAAGTAAAGTAGGGTAGAATAAACATCTTAATAGTATAAATCTCCTTATTCAAGATATCAATTTAAGTCTTTTAAATATATTTCAATAAGGTTTTATAATCTTACACATGTTGTATTTTTATACTCATTTATAGGTATCTTGCGTATTTATAAATTATATTTTCTGAAACTTTGGTATTAATATGTAGAAATGCAATTTGTTTTCACATATTGATTTTCACCAGACTAAACTATCTTATTCATTCCCTTAATGTTTTTGTATTTTCTTTTCAGTTTTCTATGAGGGTAATCTATGAATTTTGTTTTTCTTCTAAGCAAATCTACAAAACTTCCATTAATTGATTTTATCTTACTGCACTAACTAGAAAGTTCATTACCATGATGAATGGAAGTGGTAAAAAGCTTAACATTTCTCGGTTGCTTACTATGTGTCTCTTTATTCTGCTTTTTACACATCAGGTCCCTTCTGCTCCCAGTTTGCTAAATCTTTGTATCATGATTAGATGTTAAATTTTATTGAATGTCTTTAGTATTTATTGAGACGGTCACACATGTTAAGTTTTAATTTAAGTTTAACTTCTATTTTCCAATTGAATTCTTTATTTTTCATAAAGTCCATTTTTCCTTTAACTTCATTGTTGGTTAGTTTAAAGTAATCATCTGCAATCTAATCTTTCTTGGGATAAATCTGTCCTCAGCGTTTTTTTCCCCACCATTTTTTCTAAAATTCTTTTTAACTAACTATATAGTCTCTATGTTTTTCCCTTTATGGAGTTTTTGTATAGGCTCATGTATTTTTTTAATTCATCAATTTTGTAAGCTCATAATTCTTTTGAGGGCTACTATCCTAAGTTAAGTGGACATACTTTCCTTACAGCTCCTTCTTCCTCTTGTTCATGGGCACCATTCATTTCTTTCCTTAAATACTGAAAGTCTCACAGATACTAGATTATATTTCAGTGCATTACCAGTCCTCTTAATCTAGCTGGGTAGGCTGAGCTGTGGTCATGGTTATTTGCAACTTGAAAACTTTACTTGCATGCTTTCTATTTTTGTGCAGTTTGAGAAGTCCCTTTTCCTCATGGCAAAGTGACTTTATTTTCTTCCCTCCAACTGCAACCATATTTGCATATTAAGTTATTAAACCTTCAAGTCTTTCTGGCTTTTTGGTCAAGTGTATTTCCTTGTATGTAGACACTTGTTGCCATTTGGTTGGATTTCAGGTACTGGCTGCCTCCAGACTCCTTTCTGTTCTCACAACTAACTCTTGCTCCCAGACTCATCCCTCCGGATCACATTTCTACTCATGACCCAGTGATTTAGAGTAAATGTGCATCAGGAAATTGTTTCCCACATCCCAGCATATAACCTTTAAATGACGGTCCACAGGTATTCATTTTCAGGTCTATAGGGTATGGCCCTGCTTACTTAATCTGCTCTACTCCCTCCCTCCCTCCATTCATTCATTCATTCATAGACAGGGTTCACTCCCCTTGACCTGGCTGAGTGCAGTAGTGCAATCTCAGCTCACTGCAACCTGTGTCTCCTGGGTCAAGCCATTCTTCTGCCTCAGCTTCCGGAGTAGGTGGGATTACAGGTCCACGCTAACACGCCAGGATAATTTTTGTATGTTTAGTAGAGACGGGTTTCGTCATTTTGCCCAGGCTGGTCTCAAATTCCTGGGCTCAAGCAATCCGTCAGACTCTCAGCCTCCCACAGTGCTGGGATTACAGGCATGAGCAACCACGCCTGGCAGTTTTTTTTTTTTTTTTTTTTTTTAGAAATCAGCTACATTGATCTTAGTGACCTTCGAATTTGCCAAGTATGATCACATTAAGAATTTTGTACAAATTTTTCTTTCATCCTGGAGTGGGGTAACTATCCTTCTTTTCTTTAGTCAGATGTCAGTCCAGAATTCCAGTTTAAAGAAAAACTTTGCTGACCATTCTATTTAAAGCCTTAATCCTTGTCACTCCTACTTATATTGTGACATTAGTACGGTCTTTGTTATGTTTGAGTTGTTCACAAGTACCGAACTTAGACTCGTTGAGAATGACAGCCTCATCATGTTCATTGTTGTATCCATGGAGCTAAGCACAGTGCCTGGCCATCGTGTGTTCAATCCCTATTTGTTGACGAATAAATGACAAAAAAAAAAGTTTGAATGCCTAGTGGCGACTATCTGGCAGCTGGAAGCTGGAACAACAATGCCACAAAGAGCTCTGAACATAATCTCAGCTGTTTTCTTCAAGTTCTGTATCTCTAGCCTTCTATTGATCTTCCAGAACATCCGATAAAGCATGCACCTGGCAACTGGGTCACACCTACAACCTTCAGCCCTCCAAATTGGTGGCTGGTAATGGGATTTTTCACAACGCTCTGTGTTGATTTCACTCAAATCTATATTGCTCTGAGGGAAAAAGCAGAAATATCTGTAAACAGGAAGCGTCCTCTTTTGGTTTAGTCCAAATTAAATCTGCATATATTCTTTGAAATAAGAAGTTTGCGATTGGTGCTAACTCATCTTTCAAGTTCTGATAGGGTTTTCTTTTTAATATTGTGCTTATTTGCATTTAATCTTAAATATCTGGGTGGTGGAGTGTGCATAAGTAAGTCTGTACTTAAAGACATATGTGATTGGAGAAACTTTCAACCTCTATTCTAGATTATCTAAATTTTGATAGACTCAGAACCAATTACAAATACACACTTATCATCTTCTATTTCTTTTTTTTTTTTTTTTTTTGAGACAGAGTTTCCCTCTGTCACCCAGGCTGGAGTGCAGTGGCACGATCTTGGCTCACTGCAAGCTCCGCCTCCCGGGTTCACGCCATTCTCCTGCCTCAGCCTCCCGAGTAGCTGGGACTACAGGTGCCCGCCACCACGCCCGGCTAATTTTTTGTATTTTCAGTAGAGACATGATTCCACCGTGTTAGCCAGGATGGTCTCTATCTCCCGAACTTGTGATCTGCCTGCTTTATTACCTGGCTGGGCGCGGTGGCTCACCCCTGTAATCCCATCACTTTGGGAGGCCGAGGCGGGCAGATCATGAGGTCAGAGATTGAGACCATCCTGGCTAACATGGCGAAACCCTGTGTCTACTAAAAAAAAAAAAAAAAATAGCCGGGCGTGGTGGCGGGCACCTGTAGTCCCAGCTACTTGGGAGGTTGAGGCGGGAGAATCGCTTGAATCCAGGGGGGTGGAGGTAGCAGTGAGCCGAGATCGCACCACTGCACTTCAGCCTGGGTGACAGAGCGAGACTCTGTCTCAAAAAAAAAAAAAAAAGAAAAAAAAAAAGAAAAAAAGCTTATTGCCTTAAGAGATACATTCCAATCACACTACTGTTATAGCTTCTTGTCTCTCTAATAAAGCATTGCCCCTGAAAATGCCTATATATCCCTGAGATACTCAGTATATAGGTATTTTCTTTCCTTCTGAATATTTTAAGGTTTGGTCTTTAGATACCCCTTGAACTTGTTTTGTGTTGACTTAGAGATTGATAGTTTGATTACTAGGCTGAAGATTTGTTATTGGCTAAGTGCTAAGTTTCTAGAAATAACTAAGCACTCAACCAATATAATTTTGTTCCCTTGAAAGATACTTTCTATAATTAGATATAAGTCAACTGTATTCTTCAAAAGTCATCCTTCCTCTTTGCTGTCTTCCAAAATAAATGGGTTAAAATTAGAAAATCTGTTTACATTTTCTTCATCTCTGTCCATCAATTCCAATGAGTTCCTTCATAGTTCAAATTTAATCTATGCATAAACACTTGATCTAAATCATGTAATAATTTCTAATTATCAAATAAATCTAGAATCAATGAGGGATACTGCTACTCTGAACTTAAATTGGAGTCATGAGGAAGAAGAATTTACTGAACAGGAAATTGTAGAATATTCAGAGACTGAACAAGCCACACTATGGTTCTAATATCAATAAAAGGAAAGAGGGTAATGCTAGACATGTAACAAGGCGTTCAAAAAGTCAGTAATGGTGAAAGCATATGTGTGATTATATGCAGTATTCAAGGTCCTGAAATACTGAAATAAAATTGGTTCATGAAGAATAATACTTCCTTGCCATAGAAAATAGGAAGTCAGATACACTCCTCTATGATGATGTAATTTTATTGTCAAAACCTAGACATGGCCTCATTAGTCTAGGTTCATTTCTATTATTGTCACAAGAGTGAATTAACATCAGCTAGTCTCAAAATAGAATTAATTTGGAATATATTCTGCAAAATGTCAAAAAGTTTTATGAATCAAGCCAAAAAATTTAGTGCTCATGAAAATATATGACAGCTAATTTATTGATGCAGTTTTTCTCAGGATCTGTGTAAATCAAAACAATATATTCTATGGTAGCATTTTTGAAATCTATCTATGACCATGGCTTCACCTATTAATACATAGAATACATAGAAATTCTCCGAATTCATCTTGTCCACAGATAGAGCATTGAGAACTTGTTAAAATCATTCATGTATTGAACAGAACACAAACTCTCTCCTAATGCTTGTCCCCCAAATAAAAATAATGTGATTTTTACAGATAGCTTTGTGAAACACTGTTGCAATTTCCACAGGCATGTTGAACACATCATCCTCAACATATTTGTAGCATTATATATATGAACATATAGTGGTATCCCAAGACAGTCTGATAACCCAGTTTCAAATAATTCCAATGAGAAAATTAATTTGGCTTTGCAAAGAAGTACTCATTATCAAGGCCACCCATGCTAATGTTACCTAAACCTGTAAGATAAAAGCACAGAAAGAACTGAGATTATAAAACTATCCATAGTGCAGGAGACTTTATTTTCTACATTTAGTGAAAGAAGAAAGAAGCAGAAGGACTGGCCCTAGTCATTGGGCAGATAAGATATAATGTCCATAGAATCCGGAAAGAAAGTATAATTATACAACTCTTACCTTCCAAGGAGAATGAGTTGCAAATTGGAAAGTTTATCTTGTACACCATAAAGTAGAATTGAAGTGTCAGGTATATCTCAAGGTACTGAAACAACGTGCAGATGTAAATATCTAAAAATTTGAATAATCAAGGAGGATGGAGAAACAAGTGTTTGGACAGGCTCAAAAATTCTACTGCAATCTCAGGCTGAAATTCTGAGCAAACAGCATCTAGTCTAATCCATACTTTTAAGATCACATTTGAAAAAGTTCGGTTCTGGGCGAAAACTAAATACTAAATGATGAAATATATCAAGTCTAGAGAAAGAGTATGAAACATTCAGAAATCATATAATTTAAAATGGAAACAATTGAAATTTGACTTGAATTGAAAATATTTAGTATAGGCCTAATTATCTTTTAAAAATCATAAGAGGGGCATGTAGAAGGTAATTATACTAAGTCAAAGAGGCTGTAGTGGGAGAGTTCAGCATTATAGCTCTTACAGCAGTTGAAAATGTAATTGGATGTCTTATGAGGTAGTAAATTCCACTATCTCAAGTCTTTAAACAGAACCTGAATGACCACCTGTCAAAGATATCTTAAAGAACATTTCTGAATTAAGCAGAAAGTTTATGTAACTGCTAAATATTCCTTTAATTAATGAATATCATTTGCAGCATCTTTATTATCTTTGGAATAAAATATCAAGATCATATATTAATAATGTTTTCTAATCACATGTTTTTAAGAAGCTTTTTAACAATGAAATTATTCATTCTTATTAAGAAATATGTACTTTATAATGTCTGACCTATATGACAATGATCATTCTGCCTTTTTATTTCATGTAACAGAATTTTGGAGTTGTAAATTCTTGAGATATTCTTATTTTAATAAGAAACTTCTTTGGGTCCAACCCAAGGAAAAAAATTAATCTGTTTACTGTAATTAGGAACCCTAAAAATATACTACTAAAATATTTCACTGCCTAAAAGAAGTTCAAATTTTTCTTGACAATTTGGGATACCAAAAGGTCATGCCCTGGTTGCTTAAAAACATAGAAATAATGCCCAGTTTTTAACATTGTTAGAAGGAGTAGTCTAGTTTGGTCAGCCAAAAAATCTCTCTCTCTTTCTCCTCTCTCTCTCCTTTCTCTTTCTGAGATAGGGTCTCGCTCTGTCATTCAGGCTGGAGTGCTGTGAAATGATCATAGCTTACTGTAACCTTGAACTCCTGGGCTCCAGCAAATCTCCTGCCTTAGCCTCCTGCTACAGGTACATGCCACCAAGCCTGGCTAATTTTTTTCATTTTCTGTAGAGGTGAGGACTCGTTATGTTGCCCAGGTTAGTCTCAAATTCCTGGGCTCTTGCAATCCTCCCAACTCAACCAAAATCTTTACTAATACATTTTCACTACTACAAAAACATGCTGCCATCTTCCAACCCTTTTTGTTTGCCTTTTAACTTTCCTATTAACTTACACATAAAACTTCATATTTGTTTTTGCTTTTGGTAGAATAAAAAATTAAAAAGTACTTATGATTTCTTATACATTGATTAGCTTTTGCTTTAAATAAACACAGTAAAAGAAACATTAATAACTTGAGATGATTTTATGAAAAAGCCTGCTGTTTTTACTCAGCAAAAAATATTTGTAATATATACATTGTGGATTTCCAAAGGGACAGGTAGCATTTTAACACAAGAATGAAGCTTACATCAGCCTGAAGCCAAAACAAATGGATCTCCTTTTTTATTTTATGTTTTGTAACAGAAAATTTATAGTCAGAGTTGAGGAATAAAGGCCATGACCACATTTCTATTTACTATAGCTACTTCCCATACCTCTCTAGAGACCTTTCTATCCACTCGTAAGGGTAAGGTGAAAATGATGGCTGTTGCCTTAGGAAAGGCAGCAGGGACATGGCTCTCAGCTTCATTTCCTACGTCTTGGGAGTATCTGACTTCCAGATACACATTACCGTATTAACAGGCAGGTCTTGGAGGAATGGATAGTTTATTTTTCCAGCTAAATTTTATCCTTAGGCAGAAGAATACTAACGAGAAGTATTTTTGTCCTGTAGTATATTCAAATTACTGCCTCCCCTCACACAGAGAAGCAGCCTGTTGTTCCTTTTTCTCTTTTGTCCTTTTGTCTCTTTTCTTTCTTCTCTTCATTCTTGCTTTCTCTACAATCTAAGCAGCTTGTACTCCTATATCAAGGCTGCAGAATCATGTATTTTAGATTACAGTTCACGTTTCAACAACTGTATCAAATTAAAGAATTAAGGCTGATTTGGCCTGGATTTAATCACTTCCTTGCTTTGGTTCTTTATTTCTTTGGTGCTCCAGAAACTACAGCGTGATTCACTGGACACAGCAGTATGCAGAGAAAGAAAAGATTATCAATTGTTTCCCATTATGTCATGTTATTAGTCTAGAAGTTATACAAATCACACTGTTGATCTCTCACGTATAAATTACAGTTCTTCTAAATGACAGAACTGTTGGTAAAAATGTAAGCATTTATTCTTAAATAAAAATATCAAGTAAATAAGGAATGTATATATCATTATAGATATAAATAAATGTATTATCTAGTGTAACCCTGGCATTTGCATTTTTAGTTATCGATCATCCTGTGAACAAATACACTGCTTTGGTTTCATCATGAGAAAGACTGTGTGACTGCAGGCAGGTGACTTAACCTCACCTAGATAAGAAAAGAGTATGTTAGTAGATGATCTCTGAGGTATTTTCCAGCTCAAAAATTCTATTATTCTTATGATTTCTAGACTATACAAATACTATACATGTGCTTAAGGCAGTTTGAGTCAAACTCATAGATGTGTGACTTCATTCATAACTGCAACTGAAGAAAAATCTAAATCATGTACTAAAGAAAAACTCCACCATAAATTTATACAGATGGTTCTATTTGTGTACAACACCGTATAAAATAGGTCTATGGAAAGGAATTTAAAGTAAAATAAAACCCTGTGAATATGAATCTCTAGTTATCATTGCATTATTCTCTAGATTGCAAGAAACAGAGCCTGTGAACTTTAATCACTCCTTTTGTAATTCTAATCCAATAAAACAGCTAGAAAATGCCAATTGGTAAAGTCATCTAGCTCCAGGGGGCACTGCTGTACTGTGCATCAGGTTTGGTTTATTGATGAAGGCTTAAGCAAGATTTCATTAAGGAGTTCTGCAGGTTTCAGATACAGAAAAAGCACATAAACTATTTATAATCAATTTAAACTTTGAGAAAATTAGGTAACTATGTAAAATATTTATATGCAGTTTTTTGGAAATGAATGTTTCCTTTGTTGGTAGAAGTATCTGTCTTTCTGCAGCAACTAACTATGGTTGTGGATAGGAATATTTTAACATTTCCAGTCAAGGGCTCATGAAGGACAATATATGTTTCTGCGATGGAAGTATTTAAAGCATTCTGCCCTAATATTCAAAATCCAAACAAAAATTGACATAGTTCATGCCTGGACACTGCAATCCTTTAATTGGCTTTGCCACTGTTATAGTCAGTTAATCTCTGATCAGAAGGCTTTTGTATAATTATGTAAATTCTATCTATGACTTAATGCATCTTTCAAAAAAATCTCAAATATAGCAGCTCAAAATAATCTCAAAAGTAAGTAACCACTTGTATCTTATTAAACTGTGAGAAATGAGTAGTGCTAAGGTGAGAGTCAAGTATAGAAGTCAAAATCAGCAGTCTCATATATTTTAAAAGCATATTAAAAGAAGAACTTTCGAAATGAATTGCACCATTTGAACTATTATATGTGGATTACGAATACCTAACGAATCTGTATATTTAATTAAAGACCAAATCAGGATAGGCAAGTATTTATAGTAAAGACTGACATAATTTTTAAAATTTATGTTGAAGTTTAGCTCAATTATCACTCACTATTAAAGCACTGATAAACATTAACTTGACATTTTCAAACCAAACACAGGTGACTTTCAACGGCTGAAAATCTTTTAAGTAAAGAACTGAAATTCTATTTAGATTAGGGTAATATCTGGTCATTTCTAGTCCACACATCATAAGAGGCATAATGCACCACCATAAAAATCATCTGGATTTTTCATATTAATCATTGTGCATATATGGCATGATTTTCAATGTAAATGACTTGTTTTAGCAGCAATGTATTAATAGAAGAAGGAAGAGATTCAGGGGAGCAAATATAGAAAGTAAGAAGATTGGAGGGTTTTTTGCAATAATCCTGAACTAAGGCACTGGCCTTGGATATGGAGTAGAGGGGAAATTTTTGAGATATTTTTAGGAGATAAAATTGATGGAACTTACTGACTGCATAAAGGGCAGAGTGGTGAGAGAATGCATTGACTGTGATTATACGTGATGGTGGAGGCTCTAACTGAAACTGTCTATTCTGATGTCTGGGTAGACACACAAACAAGCACTTCTGAAAAGCAACAGCAAGCAATATGAAATAAATACATGGAATCATCATATAAATTGGCCTATCAATTTATTTTAATTAGCCAGTAGAAGGACAACTTGAGATTGGATTTGTTCAACTATATATCTTGATTCTAGGGATAATAAACTAATAATCATTCTTAGCTGCAAAGATTTTGGGACAGGGTCTAGCATAGATATCCATGCAACAATTCTACAATAAGTTCTCTCTTCTTTGTCTGAAGCTTCCAAATTAGAGTCAACCTTTTGTGTATTCTTACAGAAGTCCAACACTTGAAGGACAGTGAAAACAAAGCCCTATCAGGAGTGAAATATAATCCAATCATTTAATTCTCAGAACAAAGTCGCTTAGAATCAACTTAGAATCAATCTCTGGATATGTCAGTGAACGTGTCTTTAGATGACTCCAGCTGCCAGGCTTTAAGTCTTCCAGCTGAGGTTTTTCCTAAACATTCTGGGAGAGAAACAAGCTATTCTTGTGTCCTCTTGGAATTTCTGATCCACAGATTTCTTAAGCATAATTGTTGTTTCACACCAGTCCCATTTTAGGGCAATTTTTTGGTAAACCATAATAACTGGAATAGCACCATAGGTCAAGACACTGCTATCTTATGCCTGAACTACTGAGAGAAAATGTTCTTTCAACTTACTCACTAGCATTCAATCCTCTAGAAAGTCTATTGCTTCTGCATTCAAAACATATTATGAATCTGATGAATTCTCATTGTTTCATGTTTATGAAAACTATTTCCCTAACTTCAGTTCTGTCTCTTATAGTTTACCAGACAGCAGCCAGAATCACATATATTTAACATATATATTACATCATGACTTGTCACTGCTCAAAACTCTATTTCCCAGTCATACTGAAATTGAAATTTAAAATCTTTAATGTGGGCTATAAATTTCCTAGGAAGCTTTCTGATCTAATATTCTACTACATCTTCCATGTCCACTTCAGCTCCAGTGACAGTGTTACAGGAATATACAATCTTCATTTTCACGTGAGTACTTATATGTTATCTGGTTTCTTTGTCTGAAATATTCCCCCAAATATTGTCCTGGTCAAGTCCTCATATGATTCATAGTTTTTTTAAAGCACCACCTCTTCAGAGATGCCTTTCTTGTTCTGCCTAACTAACATAGTTAATTAGGCAGGTCAGAATCAATATGCTCTGATTCCTTACTTTGCCTTTCATGTATCCCTTAACTCTAGAAGTTAGACTATATAATTATTAATTTATTAGTTTGTAGCCTGTCTTTCTATACTAACATATTAGCTCTGTGATGGCAAAGAAAGATTTTAGTTAGTTCACACTGTATTCTCAAAGCTTAGAACATGACTGAACACATATGGGGTATTCTAAAAAGTATTCTAGAATGAATGACTAGATGACTGACTGAATAAATAAATGAATGATAAACGTGCCTAGTGAGAGGTGAACACATGCTTTTCATCTCTAGTCTATTAGAAGTAATTCACAAGCTGGAGGGAAATCCTAGTTCTACCTTATAACAGGGGTATGCTTTTGGATATGCTTCTGTATTAGTCCGTTTTCATGCTGCTGATAAAGACATATCTGAGACTGGGAAGAGAAGGAGGTTTTATTGGATTTACAGTTCCACATGGCTGGGGAGGCCTCAGAATCACGGTGGGAAGTGAAAGGCACTTCTTTCTTACATGGTGGCGGCAAGAGGAAATAAGGAAGACGCACAAGCAGAAACCCCTGATAAACCCATCAGATCTCACGAGACTTATTCACTACCACAAGAACAGCATGGGGGGAAGCGCCTCCATAATTCAAATTATCTCCCACCGAGTCCCTCCCACAATAGGTGGGAATGATGGGAGTACAATTCAAGATGAGATTTGGATGAGGACACAGAGCCAAACCATATCATTCCACCCCTGGCCCCTCCAAATATCACGTCCTTACATTTCAAAACCAATCATGCCTTCCCAACAGTCCCCCAAAATCTTAACTCATTTCAACATTAACCCAAAAGTCCACAATCAAAAGTCTCATCTGAGATAAGGCAATTCCCTTCCACCTATGAGCCTGTAAAATCAAAAGCAAGTAAGTAAGTTACTTCCTAGGTACAACGGGGGTACAGGGACTGGGTAAATACAGCCATTCCAAACGGGATAAATTGGCTAAAACAAACAGGTTACAGGGCCTATGCAAGTCCAGAGTCCAGCAGGACAGTCAAATTTTAAAGTTCCCAAATGATCTCCTTTGACTCCAGGTCTCACATCCAGGTCATGCTGATATAAGAGGTGGGTTCACAGTCTTGGGCAGCTCCACCCTTGTGGCTTTGCAGGGTACAGCCTCCCTCCCAGTTGCTTTCATGGGCTGGCGTTGAATGTCTCTGGCTGTAAGCTGTGGTGGGTGGATCTACTATTCTGGGGTCCGGAGGATGATGGCCCTCTTCCCACAGCTCTACTAGGTTGTGCCCCAGTAGGGACTCTGTGTGGGGGCTCCAACCCCACAATTCCCTTCTTCATTGCCCTAGCAGAGGTTCTTGATGAGAGCCCCACCTCGGCAGCAAACTTCTGCCTGGGCATCTAGGCATTTCCATACATCTTCTGAAATCTAGGCAGAGGTTCCCAAACCCCAATTCTTGACTTTTCTGCACCCACACACTCAACACAACCTGGAAGCTGCCAAGACTTGAGGCTTGCACCCTCTGAAACCATGGCCCAAGCTCTGTGTTTGCCTCTTTCAGCCATGGCTGAAGCAGAAGGGATGCAGGGCAACAAGTCCCTAGACTGCACACAGCATGGCTACCCTAGGCCCTGCCCACAAAACCATTTTTTCCTGTTAGACTTCTGGGCCTGTGATGGGAGAGCCTGCTGCAAAGATCTCTGACATGTCCTGGAGATACCTTCCCCATTGTCTTGGGGATTAACATTCAGCTCCTTGTCACTTATGCAAATATCTGCAGCCAGCTTGAATTTCTCCTCTGAAAATGGGATTTTATTTTCTATCCCATTGTCATGGTGCAAATTTTCTGAAGTTTTATTTTCTGCTTCCCTTTTAAAACTGAATTCCTCTAACAACACCCAAATCACCTCTTAAATGCTTTACCACTTAGAAATTTCCTCTACCAGATACCCTGAATCATCTCTCTCAAGTTCAAAGTTCCACAAATCTCTAGAGCAGGGGCAAAATGCCGCCAGTCTCTTTGATAAAACATAACAAGAGTCACCTTTGCTCCAGTTCCCAACAAGTTCCTCATCTCCAACTGAGACCACCTCAGCCTTGATTTCACTGTCCATATCATTATCAGTATTTTTGTCAAAGCCATTCAAGTGTCTAGGAAGTTCCAAACTTTCCCACATTTTCCTATGTTCTTCTGAGCCCTCCAAACTGTTCCAACCTCTGCCTATTACCCAGTTCCAAAGTCGCTTCCACATTCGGGTATCTTTTCGGCAGCACCCTACTCTACTGGTACCAATTTACTGTATTAGTCCATTTTAACACTATTAATAAAAACATATTCGATACTGGGAAAAAAAAGAGGTTTAATTGGACTTACAGTTCCACATGGCTGGGGAGGCTTCACAATCATAATGGGAGGTGAAAGCCCATTACATGGTGGTGACAATAGAAAATGAGGAAGATGCAGAAGTGGAAACCCCTGATAAACCCATCAGATCTTGTGAGACTTATTCACTACCATGAGAACAGTATGGGGGAAACCGCCCCATGATTCAAATTATCTCCCACTGGGTCCTTTCCACAACATGTGGGAATTATGGGAGTACAATTCAAGATGAGATTTGGGTGGGGACACAGAGCCAAACCATATCAGCTTCTAAACCTTTTCTGTCCAGCTTTCTCATCTGTAAAATGGACAAATAGGGTATGCCACATACGTTATTTTAGCAAGAAATAAAGTATTTAGCATAGTGCTGGCAATATGGTGGGTTTTAAGCATACGTGAATTTCTTTTCTCAAATTCAGATTCATAGCTCATATACCCAAGAAACTCCGACAGCATCTCACATGTCCTACCTCTACAACTACCCTAAATGAAGACCTGGAGTAGTGAGGGATGACCAAGAAGAAACTTACAGGCTTTGACAAAGAACCTGAGTTTTATCCTGAGGCCGATATAAAGTTGAAGGAGTTTAAACTTTAAATGCTGAAGGATTTTAACACATTCCTCTAACAAATAGGCAGTATGACACAATTAATAAAATGGTACCTGGTTTTAATTTCCTACCAATTGTCTGCACTTTAAATCTTTCTTACAGAGTTAATTGAGAGTTAGCTAAATATAAATATAGTATACATCAGAAAGGTAAACCAATAGAGATATTTATGTAGTAATATTTAAATGTGCCAAAGGCAGTGATATCCTTAAGACAAGATCACTTTTAGCTGCCCTGCTTTACACAGATACTGCAGAATCTTCAAAATAGAAAAAGATATTATGTATGAATAGGAGTCATTTGAATTGGAAAATAGAAACTTAAATCATCTTGTCCATCACGCTGTCAAGGTAGATTTCCTTTAACATGCTCTATGACTCAAGATATAAGAGTGTAAAAGAAAAGCTTAAAATTTCTGAATATTATCACTTTACTTTTTTAGGGAATAAGCCTTAATATGTATCTAATTTGACATTGTTAGTATTTTCATACTTATATAGGCCTGATTTTGATTAAATCAAGCAAACTATCAGTTTGTCTTTAGTGAATGAATTATTCTTTTATATATGTTTAGCACATACCTTTTGTTTAATTTTCTGTACTTTATTTAATAGTAATATATCTGGTACAATAATCTTAAAAAAATTGAACTTTTCAGTACCAAACCTAGAAATGTTGGAAGCCTGGTGAGATGTGAATAATTTATATGTAAAAACAAAAACTCCAACCTTTATTTTCTTTTTAAGATAACTGAAATAACAAAGGTTAGTTCTAAAGCTCACTTGTTCATTAGAAGTTAAAACTGTATACATGAAAAATAACCTTAAAAAGCCAGATGTTTTTCACTCTTGTTTGCCTTAAGTCACTGCCTTTAGCTACTCTCCAACAACAGCCAAAAAAGAGAGTATGTAATTGTTTTCCAGCATCAGTCACAAAATAATTCACATATGATTCAGAAAACAGCCATTATATTTATGTTCTATGATTCTGTATTTTCACACATATAAAGTTTTTATAAAATATTACAATGATGCTATTTTTAATGCTTGGGATTTTATCTAAAATTTTATAGAAACTTAATATAAAAATGAGTGCAAAATATACATATGGTATACTGAAAAGGATTGAATACTGCGTATTCTTGCTAACCAATGCAGTGAATGAAATCAATTCATATCTCAGTAGACTCATCATAATATCTAGCAAGTGGCTATCTAACACACAAATTGCCTTGAAAAGTTCTACCCTTTGCAAATGTCAGCAATAGAGCAATATGGAAGAATGGGTTCTTCTCAGATGTAATGAGGCGGTATGGCCACCAGCAGTGAGCATAATTCTTCAAAATCCCACCCTCTGTTAGAGTTCATGTTGTGACATCATTTTATTTAAAAGAAGCAATATATCTTCACTGTCCTCCAGATCTTGACAAAATACATCTCATGGTTAACAATAGACCTGAAAGATTATCATATTATCACGGCTTTGCTCATAGAGAACTTTTGGAGTCTCCATGGCTGATAGGAAGTAACCCTATGGAGACAACAAAGTCTGAGAAGCTCAGCCTTGAGCCCCAAACACTTAGCAGGAACTCTGATACAAATTTTTGAATGATTGTATGAATGAGGGAACTGATGTATTCCTACGTGAGAGAGATGAATTACAAAACACTACAAGTAAATGAAATCCCTGTGAAGAACATTATTGTCACTGATACACAAAACTCATTTGCAAAAGGGGTTTGCGAACACAGTAAATCACACTTCAAAGAGGCAGGTCTCTCGTGCATTTCATGGATTGACAACTGTAAAAAGAAGTAGATGGTGTTGGGTCTTCGTATTTCACCACTGCTCTTTTCACTCTGCACACTTTTCTTAGGTGTCTTTTTACTCATTTTAATGTTTTTTTTTCCTGCTACCTTTATACTTAATATTCTCAAATTTCTATTTTTAATTCCTATCATATACTGGGTGACAGACTCTTTAAATCGGCCTGCTGGACATATCTACCCTGATGCTTATTCCCACAAGAGTTCAAATTCTGCATGTCCAAAATGGAATGTACCACTGATATATATGAATCAAGGTCCTCTTTGCCTCAGCATTTTCTAGAGACTCAGACCAGTCCTTCCAGTCTTCGTTGCTGCTGAGCAAATTCTTTTTCTTTCTTCGCTTTGAACAACTGTTACAAGAGGAAGTCATTTATATGGCCTTCAACAAGAGAGTTCAGTGAGACTGAATCATTGGTCCAACTTATCACCAGACAGCATCTGGCCTGATAACACATCCTCATATAGCTCTCTGTCCTCTCTACTTTATTTTCCTTTTCTCTCTTGTGCTCCACATGATTGCATTTTTAAATAAAGTAAGTAGTAGCACAGGAAGAATCCAGGCTGAAACACCATAGAAATTTGCTCCTCTTTTGGTGATATCTGCTGATGTTACCCACTTTTACCCTAAAACTGAAGTAAAAATTCTAGGAGTCATTCTTGCCTCCTTTTCTTCCTCAATCTGCTAGAAACATAGTCGCTAAATCTAGCCATATTTCCTTCTAAAGAGCAGATGCATCATTCCTCTCTATTTTTGCCAACACTGACTTGTTTCAGGCACTCATTTTTTTCTTATTCAAAAAGCCTCTTATCTGGTTTTCCTAATTCCAGTCTCATTTCTTCACTTTTAGGCTCCACATCTACCATAAAGTGATTCGGGTGATTCATCTAAAATGAATATCTTAACATAACCCTGATTCTCGGCAGCTCCAAGCTCTTTAACCCGCCAAGCCTTCATTATCTGTTCTGAGCTTATGTTTTCAGGCTTATCAGTCATGACTTCCCACCTTAATTTGTATGTTTCTGCAACACCAAACATGACAATATTAAAAAATCTCTGGCTCCTTATCTAGAGTGCTTTCCTCTTTCCTATTCTGGTAAACTCCCACTTTAGAACAAAGTTCAGGCATTCCTCCTTTTATAAAGCATGCCCACACTTTCCTAGGCTGGGAAAGGTGACTCTCTTTTGGGTAACATAAAATCTCATATATCCACTAGAAGAGTGACCCTTGCTTTTGCTTCATTTTGTTGTATCCCATATCCCAGCATACTCAACGGATATGATATTCATTCACCAATTTCTCTCTATGGCAGGAGTTCTCATATGAGAAGGCTCTACCTCTCCCAAATACTTGAAAGGTATTTCAGATTCTAAAGGACGAAGACCAGGTATAGTGGGATAGTTTCTGATTCTGTTATGCCCGCTTTGTGCTGGGTTTGGGTATTTTCCCTCTCGTAAACCCACTCCCTGAAAATAACTGCACAAATATATGCTTTACGAGGAGCAGAGTGGAACTGTTTTGTCTATATCTCAGTACCTAGAAGATAATCTGACCATCAGTAGTAGTAAAAGGTCAACATATATTTACTGTGAATGAATGAATGAATGAATACTACAGGAATAAACTTCAGGCAAACTGAGGTCATTTCTTGCTGGGGCTGAATAGTATGGTACTCTTAGAAATTTGAATTTTGATTTATATAGTGCCTTAGTGCACAGAATTCTTTGAGGTGTAACAAGTACATATACCTGGTAAGTAGGCAGCCAAATTGGCAATGTCTATAGAAAAGGTCAGAAGGCTTGATAATGATAATCAACAATTATCTGATAGACTTAAAGGCACTATCTACCGTACCAAGTAGTGTCTGTTGTAGCTGAATGCCTTCTTTGGGAATTAAAGGCCAAGGAAGTTGTCTGACAGGATGAGCTCAGCATAGGTGACTTTGCACTACTCAGCCATATAGTACTAAATGACTTCTGCTCTGTTTATTGATATCTATCCATCAATCACAGGCATTGTTATGGCAACCAAGGACGTATTTTTATCATTTGTAACTCCCTCTTTTATTATAATTATCTGTGTATGTGTTGTCCCCCCAATATACTGTGAGTTCCTTAATGACAGGGACTTTATTTATCTTCACAGCATAGTAGGAGTTAAAATATTATAAAGTGGAAGAAAAAACAGGTCAGTATGGAACCGTAGTGAGATGGAACCAGATCAGTAAGTGTGTTCAAGGCTAAACAGAAATATCCTGACACCTTAGGTAGGTTAAAATTTTAGCAGCCTACATTAGTTTGTATAACCTTCACTGATGTAACAAATACATCACCAAATTTTAGTAGCCTAACTTAATTATTGATTTTAGCTCACTTAGCAGTCTAATGCTGGTGGTTATATTCAATGGGACTGAGAGAACAGAAGGATCTTAGGAAACTTCCATCCTTTGATGCCATTCTTGGTGGGGGCCTTAGAGTCCTCTTCTTCCAGAACGAAGGTGAGGCGAGAAAGAATAGATGACAAAGTCCAAAGAATCATGTATTATATGTTTGAGTCGTAATTTATTTCTCTTCATATTTCATTGGTGAGAACTAGGTCTATGTTCTATTTTCTTACACAAGATATTGACAAACTTTTTCCATAAAGAGCCAAATAGTAAATATTTTAGGGTTTATGGGTCATACATTTCTGTTACAACTACTCAACTGTGGTTGTAACCTGAAAGCAAACATAGATAATATGTAAATGACTCGATGTGGCTATTTTCCAGTAGAACTTTATTTTTAGATGCTGAAATTTAAATTTCATATAATTTTCAAGTGTCAAAAATATTACTCTTATTTTATTTTTCTAACCATTTAAAATTTTTAAAAAATCTTTATTCTCAGGCTTTGTGAAGACAAGTGGCAGATTGAATTTAACTTGTGGCTGCAGTTTGGTGATCTCTGAGGCAAGGCGACTAGAAAAGGTTGCCACTGTCTGAACTGCTGCCTTTAGTGAAAGCTCCACATTGCTTTGGTGGACAGCTAGATGTATGTCCTTTAGGCTGCTCCTCTGGCCACTAAATATCCATGCACTTTCCCTTCCTCTCATACAGAATGTATCCAGCCCCTTTTCAAAAGATATAGCAGGCATCTCATCCATCCAATCATTGCATCTAGCTCAATGTCAGTGATTTCTGTGTGATGTCCAGTTCTCTTCATCTAGCTGTGGCTCTTTTAGGTCTGCAGAACCACAAACTAAAACACAATTCTTCGACTATCTATCTTTGATATAAACAGGTGGAGCAGGGGCAGGATAACTGCACAAAATCCCCATACAGAAATGGAGGAACATGATTGCATAGCAATAATGAAAAATGGCTAATTCATTACTATAGTATAATGCAGAGGGGCAAAGCATTATAATAGATAATATAGTATAATGATGATATTATAATGATAGTTTATTGCTGTGTACCTCTGCATTATACTATAAAGTTTTTTTATTAGATTTATTCTCTTGGGGAGTAACTTTCTCATTCATTGCACCTGGCCTCCAGTCATATCTGAAGAGTTTTGGAGCAGTATATACTCCTTGGGGAATCCAAAGCTTTCACATACTGTAAAAATTTACACTTTAGTATAAATTTGAGGGCCTAAGTGTCATTTTATAGTTACAGGCTTTTTTTGACTTAGGTTTGTGTTTTTTTTTTTTTTGAAATTATACTTAAAACAAAATTTAGGAAGCACTGATTTATTTGCATCTAGTCTGATACATGTTAATAACAACACATATTGTTCTTTCTTTGGCATAATTCTAAAGCTGGCTCTATTTATTTATTTTTCTTTCCCTATCATAACTTTATCTCTCAACTGAATGACGGATGCCTGAGGTGATCTGAACAATACGCTTGGAGGAAATGGAGCAACCTTTGATTTGATATTTGGTGCAGTTGGTTCTTCTACTTCACTAATATATCTTAATGAGTCTGTGTTACTTCTAGCATTATAACTTCTTCATTTTTTTCTTGTGGGAGGCTCTAGAAATAGCTTTCTTAACTTCAGAAGCTTCAATCATAACCTGCGTCCTTGAAGTCTTCCTCATCCTCAATGGCAGCAAATGCATTTTATAAACATAAGACAGAAATCACACACTTTAGTTGGCATTCCATTGGTGAGGACTAGCTCTGTAGCCCCACCTGGATCGATGCAAGAGGGATAGAGGAGACTGAGCAAATTATCAATGGCTGGCAACTACTTCCAGGGGAAGTAGTTTAGATTATGGAGGGGGTATATAAGCACTTCCGTTGCAAAGCTAGTAGAGAACTTAACTTTTATTCTGAAGGCCATGATAAGCATTTGAAAGACTGCCATCTGTAAATACCAAAAGCAGATATTGAAAATATAGATACCCGAGGGGACTAGAGGATATGACTCTCATCAGTGTCACCACAGTTTTAAATATATGCAATAGTTTTAACAGAGCTGTCATTAATCATGAACATTATCATGAATGCTATTATTCCAAAATGAACAATCTTTTTATTGTTTATAGTAATATGTAACCTCAAATAGTAACATCTGAAAATGATTCATTTCAAATTATATCATATAGGATTATATTTGTATAAGTAAAACAACTATATTCATTTTATTGCAAAACTGAAAATAGTTTCATTTTCCTGAATGTTTCATTTCCCAAGTATTAAAATAGATTTTAAAACATAAAGATAGCTTTCAATTGTCAAGAAAAGCAGACAATGCACAAAAAT